>NC_090446.1:140856787-141165586 GCF_031143425.1 Pleurodeles waltl | reverse complement strand
GGATGAAGCACTCTGGGCACAAGGCCCCCTCCAGAACCAGTGGAGACTGTCATCCACTTGAGAGACTGTGGTTTTGCACTCCCCAGGACTGAACAGTGGGCAACCCACCGACTGTAGAGACGTGTGAGACTTTGGCTTTGCACTCCCCAGGATGGAACAGTGGGCAACCCACAAACTTGTGAGACTTGAGAGACTGTGGCTTTGCACTCCCCAGGACTGAACAGTGGGCAACCCACCCACTGTAGAGACTTGAGAGACTGTGGCTTTGTACTCCCCAGGATGGAACAGTGGGCAACCCACCCACCTGTGATACTTGAGAGACTGTGGCTTTGCACTCCCCAGGATGGAACAGTGGGCAACCCACCCACTGTAGAGACTTGAGAGACTGTGGCTTTGCACTCCCCAGGATGTAACAGTGGGCAACCCACCCACTTGTGAGACTTGAGAGACTGTGGCTTTGCACTCCCCAGGATGTAACAGTGGGCAAGCCACCCACTGTAGAGACTTGAGAAACTGTGGCTTTGCACTCCCCAGGATGGAACAGTGGGCAAGTGGCCCACTCGTGGATTTGGCGTCATGCACTCAACCGGCTGAGATGCCCCCCCCTTTCGCTCCCCCTGAGGTGCCTGTTTAGTTGCTCTCTGATGCCCCTGCAGTGTTCTCTCCGTCATGGTCGGGGATCTTGTATCGGCCTTCCCCATACCGTGTGGTCCCAGTGTTCCACTGCCTTAATTGGAGCACTACCTGGACTACTATGCTTGGTATATATTTGGTCAATGGTGTATATATATATATTTCTGCCTACTTGATTTTAATATATTACAATGGTTACACTCATTTTCTATTGTCTTTGCATTCTTCCAGGGTGTTTGGGGGGTGTAACTGTGATGTATTAATATGCATTAGTGTGTGTGTTGTAGTGGGTGGGGGTGGTGGTGTTGCGTGTTGCATGTGTGTGTCCCTGTTTTTTGGCTCCTCTGTGTCGTAGGTGCAGTACTCACTGTGGTCTTTGCCGCCGGCGTTCGTGCTCCTGATAGAGGAGCAGGAAGACTATCGCAGGTAGAATTTGGAGTTCCGGGTCCATGGTGTCCTCGTTCCTCGTGGAGTGTGTAGAGGAGAGCATTTTTCCTTCGGAATTCCTGTTCCCACCGTGTTTTTATCCACGGTGTATCCGCCCCAGAAAAGGTGGCGGATTGGCCTGTCATAATAGTGTGGGCGGAACATTGTCCTCCGCCTGTCTGTTGGCGGTGACCGCTGCGCTGTTTGTTTGTACCGCCGTGGCGGTCGGAGTGTTAAAGTGGCTGTCTTTGTTGGCTGTTTCCGACACGGTCGTAAAAGCAAATCTTTTTCCGCCGGCCTGTTGGCGGTCTTACTGCCGCTTTATCACCATCTGCCAGGGTTGTAATGACTACCTATATGTCTGCAGATGACCTTGCCACTTGAAAGTCATAGGTTTTGACCACATGTTTTTGAAACAAAAGAGCATTCAGTCTGCTCAGCTTGTCAAAATGTACATTATAATTAGCAATATGAGGCCAAATGTCTGCATTTTTATCTCATGTGTGGGGGGAAAACTATGTTTCGGCAACAAGACACAATTTTAGACACCTACATTACCGAAGAAAAGCCAGGTCTCATTTCACACCAGGCTTGATCGCTCAGCATTAAGTAACTCCTATTTGAAAACAACTGAAACACCGGACAAATCGAAGGCACAGCAATACCCTTCAGATAGCAAGCCAAATTTGCAACTGAATCGTTACATGCTCCGTGCAAGGCCATCTGTTTACAAATCATCAAATGGCTCACTGAAGCCTAGCATTAACTAACGCTAAGAAAGACCTCATTCATGCCACTGAAACATCTGTAATCAAAGGGGGCAGTTCCCACACCTCACTGAAGTATCTGCCTCCTGGCTGTTCGAACCTGCCTTCAGGAAAATGTTTCAAACATGAAATGAACTGGAATGTTGACATGGGCAGAATAATCACTCCATGCAATAACCACACTGACAATGTAATTTCCACCACAGTAAAAGGCAACTTTTCCAACTTTTCAATTTTAAGCAAGATGTAACTAGATTCTTTCTTAGCCATTATCTGTTGTTCCCATGTCAAAATAAATGTGGCAAATAACTCTGTAGAGTTATCGTGCTGCCAGGGCATGCAACCATTTTTAAGAGCTTGTAACATCCAACTCAGCTGCATAATGGACCTAAGTTGACTCTGTCCATAGTGTAAAAGTGACATGTCATTTTGAATGATGTCAATTGCAGATGACCCAATGTTCTTTAAAGTGTAAATGCTATTGGACAATGAGTTCAGACCATTTTCAATGACAGCTAGAACTTTTTCCAAATGTTCCTGATCTATCTGCCTTAACCAGGCTGCAGCATCCTTTTAGGAAAGCTTCAAAATGTCATTATATATTGCATAAAAGAAATGTTTTGAGCATGGTTTTCTGGGACCTAACAAGAAATCTTGTAAGTCTACATCTTCTAAAAGAAGACTAAGGTGTTCTTTTACAGCTGTTAATGTGGAAGATTTTAATCATTTTTTACAAAGTTTGATCACGATGTATGCTGTCACAATACTAGAGTGCTGTGCGGTGACATAACAAGGGTCAGGTTTGCTCACTCTAAAACCCTGTGTGGAGTTGACAAAACCTGCATGGCAACCATTTGTGTCCACTGGCCACAATAATCACCCTTTGGGACCTGAAAGTGTTGAATTAAAGGTGGTGTTCTGAACCCAGCCATAGTGCTGTTCCTCAGTGACATTTAAAATCTATGTCAATTGTCAAATTTAGCTGGTGAAGGAATACTGGGCACATTCAATTCTTGTATTTTTGCCAATCCTAGGCAAGTTGTCTGCTGATGGGTGTCATTAAGAAATATAATTTGTAATGGAATAAGGCATGCTCTAAATAAAGCTTCTTAACCTGCACTTGCTAATCTTTTGTTCCCCACATTCTCTTTAAATCAATTGATTTCATCCTATTTTCATAGCCTTCTATGGCCAACTGAGAAACAAAGGAAATTAAATAAATTAATTTAGTATCTGTTAGCAATGTTTTCCTTGCTTTGGAATGGGGTAATTTAAAGTAATAACACTCAGCACTTATAACATCATGCCTGGTGAAAAATGAAAACTTTTCAATATATGTTTTCGATCTCCCCACTGATGGAGTTGGATAATGTTCCAGTTGTGTATAACTGTAAACTACTCTTGGTGTTACCAGCTCTCTGCAGAAAATGATGTCCGTAATGGTGATAACAAAACATTTTCCCATAATTCCCTGTTGTCAAATATACATATTCACTTTCAAATACAGTATAATTTTCAAGCTAAGAAAGCATAGAATTAACTGTTATTACATCCTCGTCATCAGAAACAAACCCCAGTGTAATAATATCATTCATTGATACTTTAAAAGCATAAGGAATTTGAATCATTACCAAAGGGCCGAGTATATCAAACTGTACTTTATCTCAAACAATCCCATCAGTAATTGGAACAGCTGAAATGTTCACAAGTGACAAGTCTCTTTGGACCTTATGTGATGATGGGTAAGTTTTTTTTAAAACCTCATCCACCAGTTCAACAGCATAACGTTCAGGAAGGTAAATACAATGCATCAGCAGAAAGAAAACAATGAAAACCCCAATCAAAGAAGAAAGGCAAACACAGTCAATAGTATCCACAGGTAGGACCATGGAGGAATTAAATAGTTATGTTTAAGCCAGTTGAAGAGTTGGCGTGCTTTTGATACAGGCACTGTAGCTAATGCTGAAGACTTTGAACAGAAGTTATCTATGTCCACAAAGTAACCAGGAGCAGTCTGTGCAAAAACTGGAGCCGGTGCAGGTTAAAGACAACTGGTAGATGTATCTATTTGGTGGTTCTTAATAAACAATTCCATCCATTTGTGATGCATTTGAAGAGTGCAAATCTAAATATTGGACATTTCTTGTTGATGAAGTGGTGACAGGAATCAACAAAAATTCACTCTCTGCCATCCCCGTGGTAGGGTAAATAATTTCAGCATTGTTGAGTGCTTGAAGAGGTACATCCTGATAAGTAGTGAGAGAGGTACAGGAACTACTCAAGAGGCCTTTGGTCTAGTGTGCAGGATCGGCCACATGGTGCAGTTTGATGTTGTCAATTGAAAAAAGCTGTTTTCTTTAGAACCAGACATCAGTGGTAGGATGACAGTTCTGGTACAGTGTATTACCAGGGCTTGAACCTGTGCTCTATATGATTGGACAAATTCCTTCTTCACAGAAATCTTTTCACAAACCAGATCCCCAAATTTAGGAATCCAGCCTGTCGATGTTGGCAAATCCCTTATTTCCAAGGTGGCCGCATGAGCAGATGAATTTTTATCCCTGAACTGTTGTAATTCCTGCAAGACAGTGACACATTCATTTATGTCAAAGGAAGTTTCGGCCACCAACGCACCAGGGCTATCTGGATCAGGGACATACATAGGTATCCCAAATAGGTCCTCATAAGAGGTATGTCCTCCCAAAGACCTTCTAGGAAGATTGCTTGGTTTTCTCTGGACTCCATACATGTATTGAAGCCAACTATGATCTGAACCTAATACTTTAGCTGTTCAGGATTGCTTTAAGTCTAGGTTTTTCCGCTCCACAATTGAATTTCCCTTGGGATGATAATGAGACAGAATATGCAATGGAACACCCACCATTGCCATGGTGTCCCTGAATGCCCTGGAGGATAAAGCAGGTCCCTGGTCCGAGTGGAATGCCACAACTGCGTATGTCCCAATGAAGACCTGGAAATCCTTAATGACAGTTCAAGTGTCAGCCAATCCTTGTGGCCAGACCCATAGAAATCTGGAGCATGAATCTATAGCAACTAGAATGTATCTGCATGCACCATCAGATCGTAAGGGACTGCAATGTTCCAGGTACACACATTGTAGTGGTTTGTTGTAAACCAAGAGCGGTGTCTGCGATGGGATTTTGATATTGGACCCTTTAATCTGTTGGCAAATGTCACAACTAAGGAAAAACTGCTTGGTCTGTTAGTATAGCTTAGGCCACCAATAATGTTTTTGCAATAGGGAGATGGTAGCTGCCACACCAGCATGGGCAGTAGCAACCCCTTCGTGTGTTGCTTTGATTAGATCTAGTCTTTGATCTTGGTTGGGGATCACACTATCACATACCCCTGGCATT
Organism: Pleurodeles waltl; assembly: GCF_031143425.1. Lineage (NCBI taxonomy): Eukaryota > Metazoa > Chordata > Amphibia > Caudata > Salamandridae > Pleurodeles > Pleurodeles waltl. Next base: position 141,160,383 of record NC_090446.1, on the reverse strand, counting down.
GTTGCAAAGGCAATGTTTTGGACGCTTAAGTGGTATGAGTATTTTGCAGGATATGCTTTTGGTAAGGGCTTGCCGTCAGCCAAAGCTTTCACATCGGCCAATGTTTCATTGTTCAACCTCGTCTGAGAATGAGTAATCACAGCAACAGATGATGTAGCAACTGCAGATTTGGCAGCTTTGTCAGCCAAAGAATTTCCCACAACATGTATTCTAACACGCTGGTAACCCACTATATGAACTACCTGAGCCCGTGGTAGCTTCAAGAATTTGTATTTGATGGTGTTTCCTTTGGAATCTCTGAACTGATTAAGTCGCCAATAGTGTAAGTATTTGTTGTATGATTGGACACAATAACATGAATCACAGACAATCAATGTACAAAGTTTTGGATCTGTGTATTCCAATGCCAGAATTAAGGCTTTAAGCTCTGCAAATTTTGCTGTGCAGTCCACTAGGTCAAAGCTGGGGTGGAGTTCTTGATGTTCCTCTTCTGTCTGTAGCGCAGCAGACAAAGGCTCATAAATAACGTGAAAAAGTGGGTGTTTGGTTGGTTGAGTGAAAGGGCTTATGGATAGGCGTGTGAGTGATGGGGTAGATGGTCGGATGGATCGGTAGATGAATGAATGAGTGAGTGAAAAGATGGATGTAAGGATGGATAAGTGAGAGAAGGGAGGGCGGATGCACGGATGGCTGGATAAAAGTGTGCTTGGGTGTATACGTGAAAGAATGGATGGATGGATGAATGGAAGTGAGGGTGGATGGACTGAAGAAAAGGCGAGTGGATGGATGAGTGAAAGGGTGGATCAATGATGAGAATGGGAGGCTGGATGGAAGGGTGGGGTGCAAGGGTGGATAGATGGATGAAAGGATGGATGGATGACAAAGAATGGAAAGATGAGTGAAAGGATGGGTAGATGGATGAATAGATGGGTAGACAAGTGGAATTGTGGATGGCTGAGTGAACGGGAGGTTGGATGGATGATGGATGGGATGATTGAAAGGGAGAATTAACAGACGGACCGAGTGAAGGGGTGGATGAATGGATGAAGTGAAAGGAAGGATGGATGAATGGATGAAGTGAAAGCATGGAAGGATGGATGAGAGAAAGGATGGTTGAATGAAAGTGGATGAGTGAAAGGAAGGCTAGAGGGATAGATGAAAGGGTGGACAGATGAGTGGATGAGTGAAAGGGAGGGTGGATGGATGAGTGAAAGGATGGATGGATGAGTAAAGCATAACTGGATGGATGAACGGTTGGGTGGAAGGATGAGTGAAAGGATGGATGTTTGGATGGCTGAGTGAAATGATGGGTGGATGGCTGAGTAAAAAAGATGATGGAGGGGATGCAATGATGGAAGGATGGAGAGAAAGACTGGATGGATGGATGACAGAAAAGGAAGGATGGATGGAATGCAAGGATGGAATGATGGGATGAAAATGTGGATGGATGGATAGTGACAGAAAGGACGGATGTAAGATGAATGACTGAAAGGATGGATTGGTAGATGAGTGAAAGGGTGGGTGGGTGGAAGGATGGATGCAGAGGTTTGGATATGGATGGGCAGATTGAGATAATGGTAAAAGACTAAAGGGGTTATTACAACTTTGGAGGAAGTGTTAATCCGTCCCAAAAGTGACGGTAAAGTGATGGATATACCACCAGCCGTATTACGAGTCCATTATATCCAATGGAACTCGTAATACAGCTGGTGGTATATCCATCACATTTGGGACGGATTAACACCTCCTCCAAAGTTGTAATAACCCCCTAAATGATAGATGAAAGAATGAATGGATGACAGAATGTAAAGGTGAAATTGTGGATATCAGCAGGTGGATGGAAGGACGAATGGATAGATGCTTGGATGGAAGAGACATGAGACGTTCTTCTGTGGTGGGTGGTCATGACTTGCTTCGTTTAATTGGTGCCAAAAGAGCTTTGGTTCAAAGTGGGGGGTATTTTAATTCTCTTGCTACACCTTTGCCCCAGGGTCTGCTTGTAGGTTTGTTGAGGGTGGAATTGACCATCTCTCATTACTCCACAAACAGCTGCGCAAGCCGTAGAGTATTAGTGTTTGGTACTTAAAGCTGGTTGAGCTGGACCATCAATGTAAATGAGTATTCTATATTGATCAAGAGGCAAGGTGTTAGTGGTTAGTGGTAAACTATTCTAGTTTATATCAAAAACTTAATCAAAATCAGCGGCAGTCAGGAAAGTCACACATTGAATCCAATGTGGATGTAATGCTTTAGGGTTAGGAACGCTTGCTTTGATGATAGCCTCAAGGGCTGGTATCCGAGAAACAACAATGATGCGTTTTCCCTGGGCTAGTTGTCTTTCCTATATGGTCGTCATCTGAACTGCAGTCAGTATTTTTTCAGTGGGTGCAAAATGCTGTTCTGTAATGGAGTATAAGTGTGATTAGTATGCTATGGGTACCGTATCACCTTTGTTGAATATGACACAGGGGAATCCGATGGCACCAGGAATTACCTGGATTACCAAATTTGTTTTGTTGTCCCATGTGTGTATATGTTTTGCTTCAAGCACGTCAATTTGTAACCCCCTAAGCATTCCTGTGTGTTGTGGTGTCCAATGTTAGCTTGAGAAATTTGGACAAATTAAGTCATTAAGTGGTTTTATTCGTTTTGCATATTCTGGAATGTAAGTTGTGCCAAAATTACAGAAACCAAGTAGTGTTTTAATTTCTTAAGGGTATTTTGAGGTTGTAACTGTGTGCACTTTTCTTAAAAATTTGGTGCTAGGCTTTTCCCCTCGTTTGAAATTTTATATCCTAAAAAATAGGACACTATGAATGACAACTTCTGTTTTCTTGAAATTGAACTAGTAACCCAATGCAGCAAATCCCAAAACAATGTGATCCACTCGTGCTAAGTGTATGTTGAGATCATCATCTGTCAACTAGATGTCATTGACATAGTACAATGTCTCGGGATCAAAATTATGTAATATAGATGTCACACGGGAAGTGAACAGTCCTGGCTGTTCCTACACTCTTGAGGGAGTTTACAAAATGTTCTTTTAGACCTTGGTGCTGTGAAAGCACTTAAATCTCAGCTTTCAGGCCCTGGATTTTGTCAGGAAAAAACATAGTAAATATCCAAGGCTGTTTTTGTATTTTCTGAGCACTTTGTTGTTTATGAGTGCTGTGCTATGTGAATTTTGGATGGCATATGTGCGTGTATGACCGTTTAAGTCTCTATTCTAAATGAATGGTCTGGTTTCGCCACAAGAAACAAGGGACTGTTTGTAGGGGAGACATAGGGTTTGATTATTCCTTGGTACTCGAGTTGTGAAAGAATTTGTCTCACTGATGCTTCAGCCTCAGGCTTTATAGGATACTGAGGTTGTATTTTTGAAGTGTTCTGTACTGGTAGGACATAGTAAGGGGAATCCATATCCCACCCCAGTCTCTTTTACTGCGTCTGGAACGAGGAATGAGAAAGAAGGAAAAATGACATCTTCCCCTTGTGTGACTGTTTGGACAAATTCAGGTGGGCAATCTTTTTTTGCCAGGGGGATATCATAACTAAGTATGAATCTTTCCCAAAAAAGTACTTTAATGGTGCTGTCTAAGTCTCCCACAATCTGTTTACGTAATTTATAAACTCTGTCGAGTGGGAGACACGCCTGACAGCTGTTTCAACTTTGAGGAAGTCGTTAGTCAGTGTCATACCCAGAAGTTCTATAAGATTCTTGCGTCATAAAATTGTGACCTCTTCTGCGCTGTCTAGCAGAGTCATTGCCCGCATCCTGTTCTTAAGTAGTGTTCTCAATATGTGTGGCATGTTTTGCCAAAATAGCTGCAACCTTTTTCTTTTTAAACTGGGATTTTTGTTTTATGAAGATCTCCGAAGATAGTTGTGACTCCTTTTCTGGTTTCAAGTACTCGTTTTGGTGTTCTGACTGCTCTCCTCTCTTGCTGTTTGTCAGGTTAGCCCTGGAAGGAATAGGATGGGTGAGTATCAGTATACTGATATCTGTCAGGAGTTTTTAAAGTATCCCTATTTCTTAAATTATATATTTTTCTGAGGTCTCCCCATGCAGAGATTCTCCTCTGCGACCCCTTTCATCTTTATTAGATTTATGTTTATCCCAACGTTTTTTTAGAGAACTATTGTTCTTGCTTGATATTGTCCTTGCTGGAATTGTCTTGTAATTGTGGTTTATTTGGTCTGGTTCCCAGACTATCCCTAGCTATAATATAGGTTTTGAAAATAATCTTCGGCAGCTCACATTCCTGGTCTTGTTGAGGAATGTCTCTGAGCCCCTGGTGTATTGCCAATGCTGCTGCTTCCCCTTTAATATTACTTAATATAATTGTGGATACTGTTTTAAAGTTACGCATTAACTTCATCCACAAGTCCAGGGCAGGGGCTGCCCCATGTTCATTTTGAGTTTGTTTTAACAGTTCTGGAAGATTCACAAGTTTTAGTGTATCATGTGTGGTGGTATGAATGGCAGCAAAGAATGAGCCCCTTTGTGTCACAGTCCTCAATGCAGGGACCCATCCTAAATAGCAAGAACATTGTGAGAATTGCGTGTTTACCCTGGGGTCTCATATGGGGAAACACTGCTTCTAGCTCATTTGGGTTTTTTTCCAATCCAAAACTGAATTTCCTCCCATTTGGTGGGTGGTTTACCCATTACTGTATGTACAGTGTGCAGATTTATTCCTGTGATACCCAATTAATGTCCAGCTGGAGCAGTCCTCACAGGGATGGTGTTAAATGTCCATGTTAAGAATTGTAGTAGCCATCTATATATACTTATTATGAGGTCAATAAATGAAGTGCATAATTCTGCTACCAGCATAGCTTATATACTGGGATGTGGTGTATATGTAGCCAATGTTGGCCATGAAGGTCTGTCATTGCTTAAAGGACCTAATCTAACATGTTGTACTATGTGTGGAAGGGCACCTGCAAAACAGTCTTGGTGTTCTTGATAAGTTAGAGGTATCTCTAGTTATTGGTATGCTCTGTACCATTGAGGTAAATTTGCAGCACTATGGCGGTCATTCTGACCGCGGCGGGCGGCGGTCGCCGTCCGCCATGCGGTCACCGCCGAATGGCCGCTCCGCGGTCAGGAGACCGCGGATGCCATTCCAAAAGGCCGCCCGCCGGCCCAGCGGGAAAGCCCCTGCAACGAGGAAGCCGGCTCCGAATGGAGACGGCGGAGTTGCAGGGGTGCGACGGGTGCAGTGGCACCCGTCGCGATTTTCACTGTCTGCAAAGCAGACAGTGAAAATCTGTATGGGGCCCTGTTAGGGGGCCCCTGCACTGCACATGCCAGTGGCATGGGCAGTGCAGGGGCCCCCAGGGGCCCCACGACACCCGTTCTCGCCATCCTGGTTCTGGCGGTGAAAACCGCCAGAAACAGGCTGGCGGGAAGGGGGTCGGAATCCCCATGGCGCCGCCATGGAGGATTCCCTGGGCCAGGGGAAAACCGGCAGGAAACCGCCGGTTCCCCTTTTCTGACCGCGGCTTTACCGCCGCGGTCAGAATAGCCCTGGAAGCACCGCCAGCCTGTTGGCGGTGCTTCCGCTGCCCTCCGCCCTGGCGGTCAGAGATCGCCAGGGTTGGAATGAGGGCCTATATGTATAAAATGTACATGTATCTGTGTTTACTGCAGGAAAAGTGACCTATAAGTAAAATGTTAATGTTCGCTACGCATCGTGGGCCTCTACCACAAAATTAATTTCCCCAACCTCATTGGTGAGGCCATTAGCAAGTAAATACTGTGTGACTGGTAGTCCACAGTTTGCTATTATGTTTTCTGGTTGTGGTTCCGCCATATTAAAAGATAGGATTCAGAGTCAGAAACACCAAAATGGGAAATCCTTTTAAGGTTCAAGCTTGAACAGCCTAAGTTTTTAGTTGAGAAGGATTTTCCTTCCACCAAGGACGTCTCTATATAAGTTATTTAGGGTACCTTTAACATGGGAGCGACAGAGATACTTGGGAGATCTGTAAAGATTAGTGCCTGACCAATGTTGTTGGCACCATGTTGTGGGCCTTAAGCTAAAATAAGTCTGTCCAAGTAAGATACTAAGATAAATCCACCATACTCCAGTGCCGACTGACCTTAGCGTTTCACCTTTGGAACAGACGCACCTTTGGCCCAGCTCATCGCTGTTGTTGCTTGGAGAAAACTGACACATCTTTGCTACTGTGTGGAAAAAAATCAACGCATCCCCTCCACTGCAGGGACTGACGCTGGTGCATTGCTTCAGACTGCTCCCCGCATGTTCAACGTCGATGCAACTAGGATTAAGATACTTTTGTTCAGTGGCCTCACTGGGTTCCTGTAGCCAGCCCACACTCTATTGTGGTCAGCCTGAACTCCTGACTTAGCCCCAGTCCAGCACAGCCAGATATCCCCAGTTGACGCTTTTTGCTTCCAAGCACTATTTAACAGTTTTTTCTTTGAAAATTAATATCTCAAGTTCCACTTATTGGATTTTTATTGTGTTGGTCTTGTTTTATTTACTGAATTACATTCTATGTTTCTAACCAGGTGTGGTAACTTTCTGTGTGGTACACATTGCCTCTTAAATGAAATCTGATTACTCTGTGCCAAGCTACCAGAGGGTGAGCACAGGATAATTTAGGGAGTGTTTGTGACTTATCCTGACTAGGATTGTGGTTCCTGCTTGGACAGGGGGAATGCCTCTGCGAACCAGGAACCCCATTTCTAACATGCTCCATTACCTCTTTGTTCTCATTGTCCAAACAATGCAGCTGCTCTCCATCTTGGCAGCACCTTCATGCCATTTGTATCAGCTCCTGTGGCAACCACTACAATCGTCTCTCTGTACCAGCATACTGCCACACTCTGTTTGAACAGCCCCAGATCTTCTACTTGGCCACATAATTTTGATGATATTCACGTTGATTTGTTTAAGTTAATCAAGAAATCAAAATTAAAGACATTTTTCAGCAAGCAAGAATCATCATCCTTTGTTTCATTCAATGGACCAATGCTATCTTCTTTGACAATTTCTGATGTCAATGATATTCATACACTTATGTCAGTAAATGTTCCAACAAGTGACAATAGTATAATCCAGTTAACTATGGATCCGGATATATATGACGACACTAGTATCAATTGTGGTTTGAAACCCTCATCCAAGTGCATGCCCCGTCAAAAGGCTATGGCACAATCAAAACAATTTTATGAGAATATGAATCATAAAGAACTGAATACAAATTGCCTTTAGGACTATTCTGCAGTTTCACTGATACACAGGCAACTGATCTACATTAGCTGTAGAGTAATATTGTATTTGAAAGGAATGCTGAGAAATATTGCATCATATTCATGAGCAAGGAGATTGCCTAACAAAGGGTTTATGGTGGCTGGTCCCTCAAACTCGTGCACCCATAGTTCCCATTTTCTCTGCTGCCACTTGGAACTAATTAAACAGTAATGGATGCCCCAAGCAGTGTTTCTAAGTCATTTGTTCTGTTGATTGGGTATTCTGGCACTATTACCGCATTGAGACTTATTTAAAAAAAAAAGGAATATCACAATGATCGTGAAGTATTATTAGATGAGCTAGTCACCAAAGATAAAAACAATACAAACACATCATTCTCACAGAATAAACTCAAAGGATTAAAGGAGAGGTTTATCAGACTAGAGAGGTTAAAAAAACAAGAACTTGTCAAGTGGTGAGAGCGGGCAACTCTTAAAAATATAGTGAAATCAATTTGGGGAATCTTAAGTGGGGGTGTATGAGAGGGGCCTCTGTTTGACATGGTTATCCCCCCACTTTTTGCCTGATGTTGGTGTGTTCTAGAAATTGTAGTGCCCAGATCCCCTGCTAATCAGGTTCCCTGGGCCAGAGTTCTTTCCCTAAACTGTTGTGATGCATTGGCACAATTGGATACACCCTTAGCTACCACTATAAGCCCCTGGTAAAGAGCACCTAGGTGCCCAGGGCATGGGGTACTATGGGTAGGCCTCTGAGGGCAGCAGCACTGCTTCTGCCACCCTCTAGGGCCATCCATCCAGCTGCAGACTGAGGGGGTTATTCCAACTTTGGAGGAAGTGGTAATCCGTCCCAAAATTGACGGTAAAGTGACGGATATACCACCAGCCGTATTACGAGTCCATTATATCCTATGGAACTCGTAATACGGCTGGTGGTAAATCCGTCACATTTGGGACAGATTACCACCTCCTCCAAAGTTGGAATAACCCCCTGAGTGTCCTGGTGAAAAGATCTTAATGAACTCCCTGTGTGCCCTGTCCACCATACACTGCATTTACTATGGGTAAGTCACCCCTCTGGCAGGCCTGACAGCCTTGAGGCAGGGTGCTCCATATTATATGTAAGGGCATAGCTGCATGACCACTATGCCCCCACAGTGTCCTTGACAAACCTGGGACATAGTGGGTGAACAGAACTGACATTTTAATGCATGTGCTGGACACTTGTCAAACACAAGTTTCCCAGCTACATGATGGTCACAATGAACCCTGGGTTGTTTGGTAACAAACAACTCAGAATGACAAATCCAAACTGGTGCCAGTATTGGAATTATCCCCAAATGTACCCAAGGGCCACCTTAGAGGTGCCCCCTGCAAAAGCTAACTATCCTCGCATGGTTGCTGACTGGTAATATCCAGCTACCACCTCCAGACAGCCAATATACAAACCTTGGGGAGAGGCCTGCCTCTCCAGTTTGTAAGACAATGCCCTTCCTGAGTGGAGGAGCTAACACCCCCTCCCTCAGGAATGTGCACTGTCCTGGCAGTGAGCTTCAAAGGGCTTACCGCCCTTGAAACTCGACCCCCAAGCCTGCCGCTAGCAGCAGCTGGCATCCCCTTTTGCAAACCCCCACTTTTGGCGGGAGCAAAGGCAGGAAACCTAACAAGGTATAGGAGGAATGGCCTCACCTGGCATGCACCACCCCTAAGGTGTTGCATGCGAGGTGGACCCTCAAATTTAGTTTCCTCCATCTTGGAATGGAGGAAAATAGCCAATGAGGTTTAGGGAAGTGACCCTTCCCATAGGAAGTGGTCACTGTAGTGGGTGTAGCCACCCAAAGGTAAGTGTTCCATTGGACACAACTAGGTTCCCCCTAAAACTCCCACTAAATTCAGTATTTAGTGGGCACCCCTAGGCCAAGAAATCAGATTCGAAAGGACAAAGAACACCAGCATCAAAGAAGATCCAAAGCAAGAGAACTGTGGACCTGCAGCATCAAGAAAGGGTGCCAAACCCTGCCTGCTGCCTTCAGGTCCTGAAAATCGCTGCTGCAGAGGACCTGGACACTGGACTGACCCCAAGAAACTCAGGGGACCTCCAGGCTTCACAAATTGACCCAGAGGTACCTTCTGAGTGGAGGCACCACTCAACAACCAAGCAAGTACCATAAGCCAGTGAGGGTCACTTCACCGACCGGCCGATATCCCTGCAACCGGAAGTTGCAGCCAGACCCAATGGCAAACTGACAACAGCCTGGAAGAGACCTACAAGTGTGCCAACTTTGGCGACATTGTGCCCTCCAGTGGCCGAGTCATGCCAATACCCCAGGTACTGGCCAGAGTATGTCGGACTCCAAGAAAACCAGCTCCCCCAGAGCTGGAACTGGACCAAGAGGAAGACCTAGTCAAGGGACTTCAGGAACACCCTGGACTTCCCACGAGAGTGCCAACGTTGTCCTGTGAGCTACACCCAAAGAAACTTACCTATAGCTCCAAAGGGCTCCATTGAGCCCTGCTCCTGGATCACCAACTTGCCCTGCACCCGGCTGCCCTGTGCCTTACAATGAGGAACCAGCTGTGCGCCATGGGTCCCTAACCCGTTGTGACCTCGAGAGCCCAAGGGGACCCCAAGGCACCACCTTTAAATTTGCAGAACATCCCCAGGTGGCCCCTCCAAGTGGCCCTGTGACAAGAGTCTTTCCAGCTCTGCTCCCGCCAGAACCGGGAGCCACCCGAGGCTCTCTATCTGGCGCAAGGTGCCCCCTGGCTGCTTCGATCATCCTGTAAAAGAAGAGAGTAGTAACCCAATTGTATGATTTGTATTGCGTTTTTTAAAGTGATTATATTTTGATTCCTTAATTTTTGGATTTTCTATTTGGCTAACGTTTTTGCACATTTTTAAAATAATTGTTAGGGCCCTGTTAGATCCCTACAACTCTAGCAAAAAGTTTTAAAAGTCCTTACTTGAAATGGCCTATCCAAAAAGGGGATTCTAAAGACTAGAGACTAGAACTCAGGAGCTCGACCTGGAACCTTAGGAAGCATATAGCTATGACCAATTAAGGAAACTCTGCAGACTATACAAGATTCAGACTGAAAAAAGCCCCAAAACAGAGAAACTTAGGTTTCTGGTGGCCCAGTTTGAGAGAGACAGATGAGATACATCTATAACACTAAAAAAAGGTGGTTGATGCTTAGCAATGCACATCTGTTACCAAGAATGAACATAGTAGTATGTAATCAACAAGTCTTGTGGCGGGTGCCAGCCTGGTGCAAGAAACCCAACCACCAAGGGTTCCGAGGTGCACACTAACACAGGTGGATATCAAAAAACACCTATGTCGTGAGCTGTAAGTTACAGAATCTAAAGAAAGAGCAACCAGGGCACTCCAAAATAGATGAGTCCAAAGTCGGTGACTTAGTATGTAGTGTTTAATCCTCAGCATTAGGTAGTTGAATCATACATCAAAGATGTTAAAGTCTACATCTAAAAATGACAGGTTGCAAAACAGTCTGCCTCCTCAGAATGAACAGGCAAAATTGAGAACGAAAACAGCCAACACGTGTTTCGTCCTCTCGGACTTTTTCAAGGCTGCGAACAGAAACAGATTGGAACTATTTACAAATGCTGGTACTACTCTTTGGTAGCTACATTTTTACACTTTCAGAAACATGCAACAAGTGAAGAGACAACATGAATTTGTCCCAATGTGAGAAAAAAGCAGAAAAGAGACAAACCTGTGGGATAGTACTTTGCATGCATTTAAAAGAAAGAAAGAGAAAGGAGAAGGAAAATTAGATGATCACCATATGTGCACAGAAGAGAAAGGGTTGGACCCGTTACTTAAAGTACGTTGCAAAAGTGGCTGACGAGTGATTTATTTACTAAAAAGGGGTGGGAAACAAAAAAGAAGACAATCAAATACACAGAGAAACGGGTTGGGCATATAATTTAAGCCAATGTTGAAAAAATGCCCGTAACAGCCATGATTTACCTCTAGAAAGACTTTTTAGAGAAGAGTATCTGACGGTGTTCAATTTTATATCCACATGATGAAAAGATCTCAAATGAGGAGAGGTAGACCTGGAAAGTAAGTTGTTTGTTCTAGGATTAGGCTCAAATAGCACTAATATAAAATGAAAGAAGATATATAATTTATTGTTTTAAAAGGAAGGTAGAGAAAGTGAAGGGTAAATGACCTACCCATGAGTTTTTGTTATTAAACAGAATCCAAGGTAATGGATCCGCGTTTCTTCCAAAACAAGGCCAGGTATTCCTTAAGCGTATTGGTTTCAAAAGCTCAAAAAGCATGACCCCAAATCTGAGACATGTGAGCAAAAAGAGAGGTCTAAGTAGACCCTGTCTGTGGAAATAAATCAAAACGGCAGAGAATAGGCATTAAACTGTGTCTCGTGTATATTGCTCATACACCACAAATACGGTGTGTATGAGCAAAAAAGATCTAGAGGTGTAAACAAAAAGGGGGACCCCCATTCAGAATTAACCCCTATATCTAGGCATCAGCCATCATGTAACGAGGGCATGTCTTTTCTTAGAAACGACTAGGGAGTCTATCAAAAGCCAAAACAGATAACTTGAAGATCACCAAGTTCAGAAAACAGGTCTCGGATTAAACCCAGTATATCTAAAAAAATAAGGACACTCTCATTGGTAAAAACCACGTTTATGTACCTGTGGATAAAACGGGAGAAGGCCTCAAGTCTCTTACCCCTACCCAAAACTGCCCCTTATACACATTAAAACAGTTCCTGAAAAAAACGTAAGCTGTCGAGCAACTTAAAGCCCGACTACCTATGCAGATATCCCGTTATGACTGCCGACGTTTAAAAACGTTTTGGAGAAAAGTATATGTACTTTCTCCCCTACCTGTACCTCCCCAAAGAGTCCGAGAAATAAGAAAAAGAAAACGGCGTATGTCCTTGCCACGCAGCGTCTGATAGCGCTGCCGTGTTATCATAAGAAATGAAGCCACTGAGCAGGCCGCGTTAAAAAGCGTGCATGCTAAAGATAAAAATAGAAGAAGGACTGGGGGAAACCTCGATAATTAGGTGGTTCCTATTACTTGTTTAACATGGGCGCCATGTTAAAAAATGTCCGTGTTGTAACAAAAGGCACCGGATAGGTACAGTCCACAAAGGGAGTGACACTGTGAACCAGTGTGAAACAGGTCAAAGAACTTCAGAATTAAATAGATTCACATATTAACGGTACCACGAACGAAAGGGCAGTATTATTGGGAGAGGAAAGAAATACAAGCTTAGTGGAGAAAAGAGAGACAACATTGTTATAAATTTGTGAGTGGAGCAAAAGTGTTATAAGAAAAAGAAAAAAAGAAAAAGAAAAAAAAAATGCAGGCCAAAATATACCCAAAACCTCTGGTGTACTACTATAGGTAGTCGTAGAATACAAGGCAGACAAAAAAGTTCTGGTCCCAACAGGGACTGCGGTATAAATACAGTACATTAATCTGAAAATAATGTTAACATACAACATATATAAACACTATAAATAAATATAGTTGTCATCCAAGGGTACTAATAACATGTTAAACAACAAATAGCCACCAAGGCCACATAAAGCCATGTATACACATATGCACAAGTGTAGAGATAGGCACTAGACACCATATGAGCAAATGGTGATATCTTAACGGATCCATTTCCATGTATTGACATGATAATACTGTATCTCAGAAACATATTGTCTAGAAATATTATTGTTATCCAAGAGAAGAGAAAAGGATCCATAATCATTCCCATATGTTACAGTACTGTCCCTACTCACATGGTAAGGATGCATAGTGAAGAAATAATCCGAATTGCATACAAAAACGTGCTTAGAGAAATACATGGAGGTCCCTGTGGATGTTTAGTCCCTGTTCAACCACCCTTAGCTTAACTATCCACCTGCTTTCCAAGCGTCTTAGGGCCAACGTACGGTCACCCCCTCAAGGCGACTTACTAAGAGAATCAATCCCATGTATATAAATGTCTAAAACTTCCCTCTGTCCATGTATTTCATTAAAATGGACCGCAAAGGGATAGTTCGCGTTACAGGAACGTATGGCTCTAAGATGTTCCTGAATACGTTCTTTCAGTGGTCTGATGGTGCTTCCGATGTAGATTAGCCCACATGTACATACAATACAATAAACAACATGACTTGTATTCCAATTAATGAAATATTTCAATTCGTGTGTAATCCGGGTGTTGTACTGAAATCTCATTGTCTTGTCTTTGATGTATTCACAAATGTTACAATGTCCACACCTGTATGTGCCTGGTGGTGGTTTTGGAAGCCAGGTATCTCTGTTCTCAGGGGGCAAAAAACTGTGACATAGTTGGTCACGCAGGCGAATACCCCTCTTATAGACAATACTAGGTTTGTCAGTCAGGCCATTTTTTAGTATCCCATCTGTCAATAAAATGGGCCAATGCTTTCGTACAGTTTTGTGGATATGAGAGCTCAATGCACTATGCTGGAAAATAAGGGAGATGTGTTCTCGTGGGTTCTTTTTGTTGGTGTTAGTGAGTAAGGTTGGGCGTTTCATTTTCATGGTCCTGTTGCAGGCTTTGTTGAGGGCCTGTGAAGGATAACCCCTGTGTCTGAACCTCAGTTCCATATTAAGCAGTTCTTCATGGAAAACCCCTTCCTCACTACAGTTACGGCGGATCCTTGTACTTTCCCCATAAGGAATGGCATTAATTTGGGGCTTTGGATGTGAGCTGGTTGCGTGCAAGATGGAATTACATGCCGTAGGCTTCCTGAAAAGTTTAGTGCAGATTTTTCCATGTTCAATGTAGATAGTGAGGTCAAGATAATTGATGGTAGATTGACTGGCCTCATGTGTAAAGCTGATATTGAAGGTGTTATTATTGAGGTGCTCTATGAAAGCTAGAAGAGACGATGCATCTCCTGACCAGAAAACTAAGATGTCATCGATATATCTGCCCCAATAGAGAATATGCTGTGTTAAGAGTGGAGGGCATGCACGCCACACATATGTTTTTTCAATGTACCCCATATATAAGTTGGCATATGATGGGGAGAATTTAGCTCCCATGGCTACTCCTCTTATTTGGCGAAACCAATCTCCGTTGTGTAGGAAGATGTTATTGTCCAGGACCAGACTTATCAAGTCCATAAGCATGTTTGTGTGGTCTAGGAGAGAGGCATCTCTAGTATCCAGGTAGTGCTGGATGGCAGCGAGACCCTCTATTCTAGGGATGCTTGTGTAGAGTGAGGTCACATCCGAAGTAACCAAGTAATGGCCATCTGTCCATTCAAAGTCCGCCATTTTGCACAGTAAATCCTTAGTGTCTCTAATATAAGAGGGTAGGTTATGGACAAAAGGCTGGAGAAAAATGTCTATATATTCCGACAGTTTCTCCGTCGGGGAGCCAATGCCGGAGATGATGGGTCGGCCTGGTGGAAAATTGCCACTCTTATGTATTTTTGGCAGAATATAGATGCAAGGTGAAGTAGGTGTATTGTTATATAGATACTTGAACTCCATATCAGATATTAGTTAGAGGTTGAGATATCCTTGTAGTTTGTGCAAAATAGCTCTACTGACCCCCGGCATGGGGTTAGAAGTAAGTTTGAGGTATGCAGAGCAATCGGACAATTGTCGGTCCAGTTCCGAGACATAATCAGTTCTGTCCATGATCACGATGTTCCCACCCTTGTCTGCCTCTTTGATGACTATGTCTTTGCAAGACCCCAGTGATACCAGCGCTTGCTTCTCGGCTAACGTTATATGGTGTACAGGGATGGACTTGTGTCCTAACACATACTGCTCCTCCATCTGATAGAGGTCATTAGTAACCTTACGGCAAAAGGAGTCAATGGCGTAGTCCCTAGGTATAGTGGGCGTGAATCTCGAGGTCGTTTTTAGTCCACTGGTGGCCCTAATGTTGGAATCTATGTTCAGATCACTGATGATCTCTGTAAGTGATGGCATGGGGCCTTCTTGGTGCTCTATTGATAGCAAGGTTTGTATGTCCTTGATATCTTTGATGGTCATAGTGCTAGGCGTATGCAACAGGGCATTAGTGGATCGAGCAGAGGTGTTTACATCATAGAAATATTTATAGAGTTTACACCTACGAATGAATTTAAACAAACTAATATGTAGTTGTGTAAAGTCAGGAAGTGAGGTAGGTACAAACCCCAGACCTTTCTTCAGGATGTTATTTTGGTCAGGAGTCAGAGTTATAGATGAGATATTCACTATTGCAATGGTGTCTGGGGTATCTGTCATAGGGACATGTGTATCCGTCATTATTGAAGATTGCGAGTTGTCGAGCGTGTTGCCACGCCATCCATTCGTTTGTTTGTATTTGTACCTGTGCTTCCCCCGTCTAATGGTCTTGAGGTGTTTTCTTCTCTCCTCTGGGGTTGTTTTTGGCCTCTCCGGAACCTCTCTAACTCTAATAAAAAAGGTGACCTATGCGTGGAGGTAGATGGAAGAGTGTGGTCCCTTGCGTCCTCACTGGTCCCACTAGAGATACTGGAAATGTCTGTGTCACTAGTAGTGAGATTGGAAGAAGGGAGATTTTTCTTAAGCGTGGGGGATGTCCTATAACTATCTGTTTTGAAATTATCATATTTACGAGCGAAAGTGAAAACCCTCCCGTTTTTATAGTCGTTGTCATCTCTCTTTAGTTTACGTAGTTTCTTGTCTTTTATGTACAGTTGGTGTTTATGTAATACATCCTTCAGTATGTTAAAGTTTTTTATTTTATTATCAGTAGAGTCAATGTCATCGATCTCTTTTTCTAATCGTGTGATCTCCTGCATGAGTTTATCACGCTTGGCCTTTGCATCCCGGATAAGTATATCCATCATGCCGTATGATGATGTGACTAAAAGTTGTTCCCACTCCTTGAGTAAGTCAGGGCTGAGATCATCAAAAGATGGAAATAAAATGACCCTCAATCCCCTAGGGATTTGTTCATTTTCCAGATATTTTTGTAAAATCGTATAATCCCACCAGCGTGAGAGTTCTTGTTTTTTTAGACGTTCGAGTTTAATGAACTTAGTTCTAAGGCTCTCTTGTGTGGGATTAGAGGTGCTAGATGCCCTAGTTTGGGCACTGGACTGGAATAGTTCCTGAAACAGGGTGTCTCTATTATCATCAAAATTTGCCATAGTTTTAACAATAGTTCAAATATTAGAACAAGTAAATCAAAAATTAGTGTACAGCCATACACAGTTAGTGAACACAAAACAAATATTATCAGATGTTAGTAATCGAGTTGGAAAAAGTGACAGAGTGCAAATAGCATCAATTTACAAAACATCTATAACACTAAAAAAAGGTGGTTGATGCTTAGCAATGCACATCTGTTACCAAGAATAAACATAGTAGTACGTAATCAACAAGTCTTGTGGCGGGTGCCAGCCTGGTGCAAGAAACCCAACCACCAAGGGTTCCGAGGTGCACACTAACACAGGTGGATATCAAAAAACACCTATGTCGTGAGCTGTAAGTTACAGAATCTAAAGAAAGATTTTTGTTTTGGAAGAAACGCGGATCCATTACCTTGGATTCTGTTTAATAACAAAAACTCATGGGTAGGTCATTTACCCTTCACTTTCTCTACCTTCCTTTTAAAACAATAAATTATATATCTTCTTTCATTTTATATTAGTGCTATTTGAGCCTAATCCTAGAACAAACAACTTACTTTCCAGGTCTACCTCTCCTCATTTGAGATCTTTTCATCATGTGGATATAAAATTGAACACCGTCAGATACTCTTCTCTAAAAAGTCTTTCTAGAGGTAAATCATGGCTGTTACGGGCATTTTTTCAACATTGGCCTAAATTATATGCCCAACCCGTTTCTCTGTGTATTTGATTGTCTTCTTTTTTGTTTCCCACCCCTTTTTAGTAAATAAATCACTCGTCAGCCACTTTTGCAACGTACTTTAAGTAACGGGTCTAACCCTTTCTCTTCTGTGCACATATGGTGATCATCTAATTTTCCTTCTCCTTTCTCTTTCTTTCTTTTAAATGCATGCAAAGTACTATCCCACAGGTTTGTCTCTTTTCTGCTTTTTTCTCACATTGGGACAAATTCATGTTGTCTCTTCACTTGTTGCATGTTTCTGAAAGTGTAAAAATGTAGCTACCAAAGAGTAGTACCAGCATTTGTAAATAGTTCCAATCTGTTTCTGTTCGCAGCCTTGAAAAAGTCAAAGAGGACGAAACACGTGTTGGCTGTTTTGGTTCTCAATTTTGCCTGTTCATTCTGAGGAGGCAGACTGTTTTGCAACCTGTCATTTTTAGATGTGGACTTTAACATCTTTGATGTATGATTCAACTACCTAATGCTGAGGATTAAACACTACATACTAAGTCACCGACTTTGGACTCATCTATTTTGGAGTGCCCTGGTTGCTCTTTCTTTAGATGAGATACATGCTGATGCATCTGTGATGGGTGAAGATCCTGTGGAGAATGGGGATGAGGGTAGCTCCTTTTCCCTTAGCAGCTCTACAGCACCCACAGAAACAGACCTGGATATTGCCAGGCTGACCGAGAGACTGACCTTAGAAAGTCAGCTCTTGAAAAACTGTTGGACTTAGGACCCATCTATGGTGGCAGCATTCAAGTGTTGAAAGAAAAAGCTTTCAACATCAAACTCCCAAAAAGAATTGTCCCTCACTCCACTGAAAGGGATGATATAGTAAAATGTTTTTCTGCCTTTGAAAGAGCCTGCATTGAGTGGGGAATTGAAAAGAAACATTGGGTCACACTGATGTGGGAGTTATTCTCAGGAAAGTGCAGGGATAGGCTCCTGAAACTGAATGAGACAGATTCTAAATCCTATGAAATCATGAAGGGTACCCTGATTGAGGGTTTTGGATTTACAACTGGAGAGTACAGAATAAAGTTCAGGAAGGCTTGAAAATCCCAGAGCCACACCTCGTCGGACTTTGTGGACTATTCAGCAAAAATGCTGGGTGGTTGGTTAGCTGGGAAGAAGGTACAAGACTATGATGGGCTGTATAATCTGTAATCTGTTCATGAAAGAGCATCTGTTGAGAAATTGTTTCCAGTGCAGGAAACTGGCCTGGTGTGTGGTGGGTACCTAACGTACTTACACCATACACCAGGTCCAGGTATCCCCTATTAGTGAAGTGTAGGCAGTATTCTACAAGTCAGGCTCCCTAGAGGCAGCTGTGGATGAGCAGCAAAGGCTTATTTAGGAGGCATGCAAAACCACTGTTGTCACACAGCACTTACACACATGAAAGAAGACACAGTTGTACAAAAATAAAGGTACTGTATTTTTGGTCACACAATACAAAAAGTACTAGAAGGGCAACCCTCCAATAAGAGATAAGTAATAAACTATATACACTAGTAAACAGCAATAGGCATAGAAAAGGTTAGAAAACAGTGCAAATGCAGTTAGACAATAGTGACCCTAGGGGGACAACAAACCATATACTAAAAAAATGGAATGCAAACACAGGACCCAACATAGGTAAGTGGAATGTGTAGAGGGAAGCTGGGAGTACTAGAAAACCACAGAGGTAGGTAACACAGTACCCCCCAGCGACCAGGAAAGCAGGAGTAAATCCCTGGTTTCCCCATACCACCCAAAAGGAGGAAAATGAAGAAAAGAAGACACCCAGACAAGAATGCAAGAAACCAGCTGAAGATACCTGGAGAGGAAGATCTGTGGAGGGAGGGGACCAAGTCCAAAAGTCACAATGGAGTCCAGGAGGAGTAGGAGCTACTACCCACTCAGCTGTACTTGCAGGAGTTGGTCGACAACTGATGAAGATCAGATCAGCACTGCAGCCCTGGAGCCGAAGCAAAGTTTCTGAAGGATGCAGAATATGTCCCACACTGGAAAGAAGATTGCAGACAGGCGTTGGTGCAGGAATTCCACCAACAAGCCTTAGCAAAACACGTGGTTAGTGGAAAAGTGGTGCTGCCAGGGACAAGCAAGGCCCAGGAGGACTCAACCCAGGAGGGGGAGTCAGAAGGAACCCACAGCGACACAGAGACAGAGACTATAGAGGTTTCAATACAGTACCCAAAGGAGATACTCATTCTATCCCTAGGGCATATGAGCTAATAGGCTACTGGCAGATCCAGTTGTCAAAGGATGCAAAAAAAAACTGCATTTTCCACTCCTAGTGGGCACTATCACTTTACGATGAGGCCCTTTGGACTAAAGAATGTACCTGCCACATTCCAGAGGTTGGTGAACAAAGTTCTTTATGGCCTGGAAAGCTTCAGTGTAGCTTATCAAGATGATATAGCTGACTTTAGCTCCACCTTGGAGGATCACCTGGTCCACCTTGGGAATTTATTGGAGGCTCTGCAAAGAGCAGGCCTCATTATCAAGACCTCAAAGTGCCAGATAGGGCAAGGAAATGTGGTTTACCTGGGCCACCTGGTAGGTGGAGGCCAGATTCAGCCACTAAGGGGCAAAATCCAGATCATTCTACCACACAGAAACAGGTCAGAGCCTTCCTAGGCCTGGCAGGGTATTACAGGGGGTTCATTAAGATCTTTGGCTCCCCTGTTGCCCCCTTAAATGACCTCACATCCAAAAGGATGCCCAATAAAATGTATGGACCGCTAGCTGCCAAAAAGTGTTTGATGACCTTAAACAAACTATGTTCTCTGCTCCTATACTAAGAAGCCCTGACAACTCCAAGCAATTTATTGTGCAGACAGATGCTTCTGAGGTAGGGATAGGGGCAGTATTGTCTCAAATGAATGAAGAGGGCCAGGACCAACATGTAGCTTTCATTAGCAGAAGGTTGACTCCCAGGGAAAAGAGTTGGTCAGACAAGGAGAGGGAGGCATTTGTTGTGGTCTGGTCTTTGAAGAAGCTGAGGCCACACTTGTTTAGCACTCCCTTGTTCAAACAGACCACAAGCCCCTCCTATGATTAAAACAGATTAAAGGTGAAAGTCTCAAACTTTTGAGCTTGTCCATATACCTATACGGAATGGAATATTCAGTGGAAACATATACCTGGGAGTAACCACTCCAATGCAGATGGACTCTCCAGATATTTCCACTTAGACAATGAAGACTCAAGTGGACAAGGTTAGCCTAATTGTTCTTCGTTTGGGGTTGGGGGGTATGTAGGAAAGCACCCTCTTTTTGGCATGGTTACTTCCAATTTTTGCCTGCTGTTAGTGTGTTTTGACTGTTTTCACTGGGATCCTGCTAACCAGGCCCTCCGTGATTGTACTCTCTCCTTCTAAATTTGGTTGCTTAGGACTTTGCACACCCCTTAATTGGCAAACTGGTGCCCCCATATAAGTCCCCAGTATATGGTACTTAGGTACCCAGGGCATTGGGGGACCAGGGGTTCCCCATGGGCTGCAGCATGTATTGTGTCACCCATGGGAGATCATGCAAAATGTGTTTGCAGGTCTGCCATTGCAGCCTGCATGAAAAGGTGCCTGCATCTTTTCATTACAGGTCACTGTAAGTCACCCCTATGGTAGGCCTTCCTAGCCTAGAGGGTAGGGTGCAGGTACCTGTGTGTGAGGGTGCCCCTGCATGAGCACGGGTGCCCCTATGAACTCCAGCTCCATTACACTGGACTTCATAAATGCGGGGAAGCCTTTTACCCGTGCTCAGGACACAGGTCACTACATGTGTCCAGCTACATAATAGTAACTCCGAACCTGGGCATGTTTGGTATCAAGCATGTTGGAATCATACCCCAATACTGTTGCCAGTATTGGTTGTATGATTCCATGCACTCTGGGGGCTCCTTAGAAGCCCCCCAGTATTGCTCCTACCAGTCTGCTGGGGTTTTCTGGGCAGCCCGTGCTGCTGCCACCCCTCAGAAGGTTTCTCCCCTCCTGCTGCTTGACCAGCTCAGGCAGAGGAAGGCAGAACTAAGGGTTTCCTGTTGGAGAGGGAGGTAACACCCTCGCCCTTTGGAAATATGTGTTACATGGCTTGGGAGAGGTAGCCTCCCCAAGCCACTGGTATGCTTTGAAGGGCACATTTGGTGCCCTCCTTGTATAAACCGGTTTGCATCTGTCCATGGACCCCTGGTTCCTGCTCTGGAGCGAAACTGGAAAAAGGAAAGGGGAGTGACCCCTCTCTTGTCCATCACCACCCAACGGGTGGTGCCCAGAGCCCCTCCAGGTGGCCTCTTGCTTCTGCCATCTTGAATCCAAGGTGAGCAGAGGCCTCTGGGAGCATCTGAGTGGCCAGGTCAGGGAGGTGACATCACAGCCCCCTCCAGATAAATGCTCACCCTGCTAGGTGCTCAATCCCCCTTTTAGGAATAATAAGGGTCTCCCTCTTGGGTAGGTCCTCAGATTCGACATAGCAGATTCTAGGAGGGCTCCTCTGCATTGTTTACTTCGAATTCTGGGCACTAGAGCCGCATTTGGACTTCACAGGAACATACAATCTGCAGCTCCAGCGACGACTTTGCCCTGCCCCAATGTTTTCCCGGCTCCTTCCACCAACTGCAACATTTCCCCGCCTGTGCATCCTCTGAGGACGGCAAGTCTTTAGTCTGCACCAAGAAGCAAGAAGGAATCTCCCCTGGAGTGAAGGAGTCACTCCCCTGCATCCGCAGGCACCAACTGCAACGACAACCAGCCACGTGGATCCTCTATCCTGCAACACAGGTGGTGGTCTTGAGTGGTCCCCTCTACTAGCTGTCCAACTTAGGGGGTGGTGAGTCTTTGCCTCTCCTTGCAGGACAGTACCCCTGTGCATCGTGACTCTTGCAGCTACCAAAGCTTTTTGGCTCTTCTTCCAAGGGATCTTCAGGCTCTGTGTAGCCCCGGCCTCCAGCACTCTTCTCTGCAACGCGAAGTCACCTGCCTGCTGCTCCAGCGATGTGGGACTCCTTTCCAGATGTGCTGAGTGAGCCTCACTGCAACTCCTGTGCCTGCTGCCTGTGAGTTGCCTGTGGGGACTGCATCCTCGACCTCTGGCTCTCCTCACTGCTTAGGGTCGCCTGGGACTACCCTGCTTGGGTTGAGTCTCCTCAGACCTTCCTGGTCCCCAGCATCTCTGCAACTCTTCTTCTGCAACTTTTTCCTTTGCCAAGGCTTGTTGGTGGTTTCTCCACACCACTGATGGACTGCAACTCTCCTTCAGACGTGGGACATCAACTGCATCACTTCTGGAACTCTTTGTCTAGTCCTGTGCTGCATAGCTGACTCCTGGTCTTCACCGTCAACTTGGTCCTGCATCTTCAGAAGGGTGGGTAGTGACTCCTGCCCCAACCGGACACTCCAACTGGAACTGAATTTGGTCCCCTTCATTTGCAGGTCCTCTTCTGTCAGGATCCATCTTCTGTTTCTTCCAGACTTGCTTGGGTCTTGCACAGTCCTTTTACAAAGTTTACCTGTGGGTCTGAAAAAAAACAGGTAACTTATCTCTTCTCTCCTGGTCGCTGGAGGGCACTCTGGTACTTAACTTTTGGGGTTCCTAGTTCCTCCAGCTCCCCTCTACAGATTTCACTTACCTGGGTGGGGGTCTGCCTTTGGCATCCCATTTTGTTAGTATATGGTTTGGTCTCCCCTAGGGTCTCTGTTGTTTACTGTTATTTTACTGTTTTCTATTGCTTTCTATGCCCATTCCTGATTACTAAGGTGTATATAATAGTGTGTTTACTCACCTGCTAGTAGAGTATTGCCTATACAGTATTTGTGTTACTGTAACAAAGTACTTTAATTTTTGTAACACTGCGTGGTTCTTTCATGTGTGTAAGTGCTGTGTGACTATAAGTGGTATTGCATAACCTTTGCATGTCTCCTACATAAGTCTCGGCTACTTATCCACAGATACCTCAAGAGAGCCTGGCTTCCTAAACACTGACTATACCTCTCTAAACGGGGATACGTGGACCTGGTATAGGGTGATAACATCATAGGTGCTCACCACACACCAGACCAGCTTCCTACAGCAGGTGACAGTTTATTACAAATGACAGTATCCTGTAGAATGTGTTCAACCTACCAGTCGTCTATTGGCCACTCACAAGCTCTTCCTATACAACACAAAATTAAACAACAGATTTGAAGGCCTCAAGAACGTTGAATAATTTACAAAAAATGCCAGTCTACCCTTTATCTCCTTTAACAACCAAATCCTCTACCATCTCGATGCTGGTCATTCAACCATCCAACCTCTGCTTAACAATCTTCCTTAGTAGGGTGTACTGCAGAGATGGTTGGGAAATCGAAGGCTCAAACCCTTGAATCACCCTAACTAAGATTTGCTCCTGGATTCTGGACACCACTCTGCCTTCTTGTTATTGTACCATGTGGCAGTCATTTTGTGCATGAGGTCCTGCATCAACCTTGTTCTAATAAGTAGCAGGAAGGCTTTAAGGGGGAGATGGATCACCAAACCTTGAATTGCTCAATATGGAGCCAGTGCCCTGCTGAAGACCATATGCTCAGATCACTACCTCTCCCCAGACACCTCCCTAACACAGCAATGATGCATCTGTCACAACCATAATGCCCGAGTGGGAAAGGGATAGTGGCCTGCTGCAGGTCAAGCTGGCTTCCACAAGCCCTCACTGCCGATCCTGTATACTCTCCTTCGAGATATGGATGACGTCCGAAAGGCAACACTGATGGTGGGACCATCAGGATTTGAGGTCCCACTGATGCACCAAATGTTCCACCTGGTGTTGAGAATGAGGAGGATGCATAAGGCCAGGAGATCACAAAGCCTCAAAGCCATTACCACTGAGACACAGGACTGATCCCAAAACATCAGGATCAAATCAGGAATGTCCCCGGTTTGTTGCAGCAGTGGAAAGGCCTTTCACACCAGTGTACAGGATTGCCCCAATAAATAGGATCCTTTGTGGATTCTTTGTGTGGGGCTCAGGTGAGACTTCAGCTTGTTCATTGTGAAGCCCAAAAACATCTGGAGTGCAGCCGCCACCCGGAAGTGGTATAGAACTGTTAGATATGACATCCTTGGTATGGTATTCCCCCAAACCCTTTGCCTTCACCCCCCCACCCTGATATTGCTGACCTTGTTTGTGTTGGCTTTAGGATGCTGTGCACTTTATTCCTGCTAACCAGTTCTAAAGTTATTCTGCTCTTTCCTTAAAGCATGGTAAAATTGGACTAAATCTATTTGGCATATTTAATTTACTGTAAGTCTCTAGTTAATGGTCTGACCTGTGCCCACAGCCTGTAAATCTACTAGTGGGCAGCAGCCTGTATTGTGCCACTCACTAAAGTAGCACTGTTAAATGTATCATCCCTGCAACTGAAGCCTGCAGTGTAGATTTAAACTGCTATATCTACCTGGCAAAATAAACCTTTTGTCAGGCCTTAACCTTACTTATGTAAATGTATAAGTCACCCCTAACCACCCCTAGGGCAGTGTGCATGATATTTAACAAGCATTTACAGTGCATTGGGTCTCGCGTTTGCTCATGTTAGGGCTGATCTCGTTGTAAACTCCTAACCCGACTTTTCACCTATCGGGCAAAAGTGCATTTATGTACATAACCCGAAAAAGTTAAATCAAGTACGTAAAGCGCTCGACTTCTGCCAAGCGAGATCGGGCTCGTAAATTAGAGAAAAAAAAGTCCACGAGCCCGATGGAAAACAGCGAGCCTCGCATGTTTTCTGTACTTGGTCGCTGCGCTGGAGGAGGGCTAGCCACCGGAAAAGGCATGCCATATGCGTGCCTTCGACTAATGAAAGCAAGCAGATTTTATTAGGGAAGCCCACCAACCAATAAAAAACACTGATGTGAAGCTGACAGGGCTCCGAGCCCTTTTATAAATACAAAAGAGTCTCCCTGCGAAACGCATGCGCGAGCGCATGCAACGCAGGCTCGACCCTAAAAAGTAGGCTATGTGTGTTGAGTTTTACATGTCTCAACAGTGAAAAACTCATAAAGGGGTGTTTTTTTCTGTTGTTAGGACTACTTCTCCCATAAACTAACACTGGGTTACCTTATTACCTTCAATAAGTGCTATCTTCAGATTAAGAGCAGGCACAGAAACAATATTAACACTCAAATTACTTGTAATCCAAAATCCTCTGTAGTGGTAAAGATGGATTTTAAATGAGAGATCCTAGGTGTGAGGGGAGAGGGTCATCCTGACAATATGAATGAGGAAGAGCTGTACCCTACCCTCATTACACTTACAAGGGCTCTGCCTGCAGCACACACAAACAAACCTGACATCAGGTTTGCCCTTGCCTTTGTCACCCTAAACAGTTTGGAGCCAGGACCAAGGGGAAGAACTGACCAGAACCAGTTTTGGGAGTAGGTCAGGTAATTGCCCCCACACAAAGGCTGGCCCCAGGTATAAAAGTGGGACCTCCAGAACCTCTCATCCTAACACTCCTGGACCTGAAGAAGATTCAGAAGAACTGTCCTGTCTGAGGAAGCGGAATTAACCTGCTGACTGAAAAAGGATAGACCTGCATGCCTTTTACCCAGGCTACCCAGAGCGACGTCAAGAGTCAGTTGGCTGACCTCTTGTGTGAGCTATAGGGACACAATAAGCTTCCAGAGGCCTCCCTGCAACTGTCCAGCTGGCCTGCACCAAATGGATCTATCTGAAAACAGCTGTTGGCCTCTGCTGGAGTAAGTCCTGATCCTCAAGAGGTACTGCTTAGGCCCTTGAACCTTAGCTGGTATCAGTGAGAACCTCTCCTGAAGAACAGGTAAAGTTACAGAAGATGTGGGTTCCTCAGAACCGCAAAGTGACCTCTTTGCGCTGAGAACTGACCGCCCAAAGCCGCCAATGCAAAGCTCCAGTAGGACCTGCTCTTTACACTGACAGAAACCATCCCTGACGATCAACCAACGCAAGGCTCCAGTGATGATTGGCTCTTTGTACTAGACTCAGCAACAACTGTTTGCGACATTCTACCTGCTCCTCGTGTGGACAGTCTCTTCCTTCCCGCCTCTGCCAATGAGAACAGAACTCTTTGCATGGACTTTGAGAAGATAGCTCTTTAGAGGGACTAACCTGGTCCCTGTATGCGACCCACGCTCCATTGAGGTCTGCCTGAATTGGTGACTTTACCCCAGTGTAGACCGATCAGGTAAACACAAGTGATGCTTTGTGCTTCTTAGAACCATTTGCATTTTAAAGTTTAAAAACTTATATCTCCGGTTCCACAAATTGGATCTTGATCATTTTGGTGTCATTCAAATGAGTGAAATGCACTCTGTCTTAAATCGGTTTGGCATTTTTCTTGTGTTTCACATTATTGTTGTTTGTGTGCTGCATACATGCTTAACACATTACATCTAAGTTCGGCCTGACTGCTTTTGTAACACGCTACAATAGAGTTAAATACAGGTTAATGTAGTGACTTTTGTGGTTTTCCCTTATAAGGACTGTGTTTATTATTTGAGTGGGGCTTCCACCCCTTTCAACTAATAATCAGATTTCTTAGAACAACTGATTCCAGCAAGCCCGCCTTCAGGAGCCAGTCATCAAGGTACAGGAATACATGTACCCATGACCTCCGTAGATGGGTAGTGACCACCACCATCACTTTTGTGAACACCTGAGGGGCCAAGGTAAGATCAAAGGGGAGCAGAACAGTCTAAATGGGGCCCTGGCCCACCATGAACAACAGGTAAAAGCCTGTGGGACTGCAGGATCAGTATATAGTAATACACGCCTTGCAGGTCAAAGGACACTATCCAATTGCCTAACTCAAGAGTTAAAAGAACCTGGGCCAGTGTGGGCATTTTTTTAATTTATCCTTTCTCAGAAAAGAATTCAATGGGTGAAGGCCTAGGATATGTCTGAGGCCCCCATCCTTTTTTAGGAAGGGGAAGCATCCCATCCATATCTACAAATCTGGTACTTGCTCTATGGTACCTTTCAAGAGCAAAGGATGGACCTCTTGCATCAGGATTGCAGAGTTTTTTTTCAAAATGTGTCTGGCGTTGGGAGAAGGTGGGGAGGGGTGGAAGTAAAAGATAGGACATAACCTTTTTGATGGTTTGTATGATCCATCTGCCTGACAAGAAGGATCTCCAGACAGGAAGGAGACATTGGATCCTCCTTCCTACCTGCCCAGTATGAGTTGCTGACGTCAAATTAACGTGGCTTGGAAGCCACTGAAGCAGAGGAGGGGGAATGCTATCTCTGCTGAGTGGTGCTAATTCTGTCAGTACCAGGCCTATGGGCTGGAAAAGAGTAGGTCATCTGCTGTACTGCAGCTTGTCAGGATTACCGCAATCTATAAGCTAACCCCGTTTAGTAGCCTCTGAATTTGTATCTCTATTTGAATCATTACAGCACTGATTTAGTCTTTTCCTCTGATTGCTTAAACATTAAAAGGCATGTGCTTGAGAGAAGCTTGCATGTCACCAGAAAATTCAGTTGACATCATCCACGCGTGCCTTCTAAGCACAGTGCTGGTGCCAGAACCCTACAAATAGTCAGTAGTGTCCAGTGTGCAAAACTGGCACTTTGTTGCAATACTCCCCTGTAGGAAGTTGGCTCTGTATATACTATTTCAAAGTAAGAAATAGTGTGCACAGAGACCAAGGGTTCCCCTTAGAGGTAAGATAGTGGCAAAAGTTGATAATTCTAATGCTCTATTTTGTGGTAGTGTGGTCTAGCAGTAGGCTTATCAGAGGGTAGTGTTAAGCATTTGTACACACACAGGCAATAAATGAGGAACACACACTCAAAGACTTACTCCAGGCCAATAGGTTTTTATATTGAAAAATATATTTTCTTAGTTTATTTTAAGACCACAGGTTCAAGATTTACATTAAACACTTTAAATACAAGGTACTTCACTTAGATACTTTAGGAACTTTGAATGGAAAAAATATCATGTACAGTCTTTGTAAAAATGGCAACAAGCTATTTTCAAAGTGGACACTGCAAAAATCAACAATTCCTGGGGGAGGTAAGTAAAGGTTAGATTAGGATGTAAGTAAAACACTTACAAGACTCAGTTCTGGGGCATAGGCAGCCCACCGTTGGGGGTTCAAGGCAACCCCAAAGTTACCACACCAGCAGCTCAGGGCCGGTCAGGTGCAGAGGTCAAAGAGGTGCCCAAAACACATAGGCGCCTATGGAGAACAGGCTCCGGTTCCAGTCTGCCAGCAGGTAAGTACCTGCTTCTTCGGGGGGCAGACCAGGGGGGGAGGTTTGTAGAGCACTGGGGGGCACACAAGTAGGCACACAAAACACTCCCTCAGCGGCACAGGTGCGGGCGGGTGCAGTGTGCAAAGCAGGCGTCGGCTTTCAGATAGGAAACAATGGAGGGACCCGGGGGTCAACTCTAGTGGTGCAGGAAGGCACGGGGGGCTCTCGGGACAGCCACCACCTGAGCTAGGCAGAGGGTTACCTGGGGGTCATTCCTGCGTCGAAGTTCGGTTCCTTCAGGTCCTGGGGGCTGCGGGTGCAGTGTTGGTTCCAGGCATCGGGTCGCGGTCAGGGGGAGCCTCTGGATTCTCTCTTCAGGCATCGCTGGGGGGGCTCAGGGGGTCGTCTCTGGTTACTCACGGGCTCGCAGTCGCTGGGGAGTCCTCCCTAAGGTGTTTGTTCTCTGGATCTCGAGCCGGGGGTGTCGGGTGCAGAGTGTGGAGTCTCACGCTTCCGGCGGGAAACGTGCAGTCTTTGGAAGTTGCTTCTTTGTTGCAAAGAAGTAGCTGGTTTTGAACAGGGCCGCTGTTCAGGGGAGTTTCTTGGTCCTTTAGTCCAGGGTAGCCCTCTGAGGCTTTAGAGGTCGCTGGTCCCTGTCGGATGCGTCACTGGAGCAGGTTTTCGAAGTTGGAGACAGGCCGGTAGGGCTGGGGCCAAAGCAGTTGTCGTCTTCCTCCTTCTCTGCAGGCCAGCAGTCCTTCTTGTTTCTTCAGGTTGCAGGAATCTGATTTCCTGGGATCTGGGGAGCCCCTAAATACTTAATTTAGGGATGTGTTTAGGTCTGGGAGGGCAGAAGCCAATGGCTACTGTATTTGAGGGTGGCTACACCCTCTTTGTGCCTCCTTCCTGACGGGAGGGGGGCACATCCCTATTCCTATTGGGGGAATCCTCCAAACTCAAGATGGAGGATTTCTCAAGGCAGGGGTCACCTCAGCTCAGGACACCTTAGGGGCTGTCCTGACTGGTGGGTGAATCCTCCTTGTTTTTCTCATTATCTCCTCCAGCCTTGTTGCCAAAGGTGGGGCCAGTGGCCGGAGAGGTGGGCATCTCCACTAGCTGGGATGCCCTGGGGTGCTGTAACAAAAGGGGTGAGCCTTTGAGGCTCACTGCCAGGTGTTAAAGTTCCTGTAGGGGGAGGTGAGAAGCACCTCCACCCAGTACAGGCTTTGTTCCTGGCCACAGAGTGACAAAGGCACTCTCCCCATGTGGCCAGCAACATGTCTGGTGTGTGGCAGGCTGGCAGAAACTGGTCAGCCTACACTAGAAGTCGGGTAGGTATTCACTGGGCATCTTTAAGATGCCCTCTGGGTGTATGTTACAATAAATTGCACACTGGCATAAGTGTGCATTTATTGTGCTGAGAAGTTTGATACCAAACTTCCCAGTTTTCAGTGTAGCCATTATGGAACTGTGGAGTTTGTGTTTGACAAACTCCCAGACCATATACTCTTATGGCTACCCTGCACTTACAATGTCTAAGGTTTTGCTTAGACAATGTAGGGGCATAGTGATCATGCACATATGCCCTCACCTGTGGTATAGTGCACCCTGCCTTAGGGCTGTAAGGCCTGCTAGAGGGGTGACTTACCTATGCCACAGGCAGTGGGAGGATGGCATGGCACTCGGAGGGGAGTGCAATGTCGACTTAGTCATTTTCTCCCCACCAGCACACACAAGCTAAGAGGCAGTGTGCATGTGCAGAGTAAGGGGTCCCCAGGGTGGCATAAGACATGCTGCAGCCCTTAGAGACCTTCCCTGGCATCAGGGCCCTTGGTACCAAGGGTACCAGTTACAAGGGACTTACCTGAGTGCCAGGGTTGTGCCAATTGTGGAGACAAAGGTACAGTTTAGGGAAAAAACACTGGTGCTGGGGCCTGGTTAGCAGGGTCCCAGCACACTTCTCAGTCAAGTCAGCATCAGTATCAGGCAAAAGGTGGGGGGTAACTGCAACAGGGAGCCATTTTCCTACATCCTCCACTTTTTGCCTGGTTTCTGGATGCAACTTGGACTGGAGTGCACTGGGATTCTGCTGACTAGATTGCCAGTGCCACTGTTCTTTCCCTAAAAATTGCAAAAGTAATTGGGAACACCTTTAGCTGCCTCTATAAGTCCCAAGTAAATGGTACTTAGGTACCTAAGGCATGGGGTAATACGGGTAGGCCTCTGAGGGCAGCAGCAGGGATTGTGCCACTCTCTAGGGGCTTGCAACCAGGTGCATCTAGTCTTACCAATGTAGGCTGAGTGCTCTGGTGCCAACCAAAAACCCAAACTCGACGGCACACTGCCTGTGCGCCCTGTCCACAATACACTGATTGCACTATGGGTAAGGCACCCCTCTGGCAGGCCTTCCAGCATGAAGGCAGGGTGCACCATAGTGTATGTGAGGGCATAGCTGCATGAGCAATATTCCCCCATGCTGGACAATGATCAATACGGGTATCACAGCTACATGATGGCCACTCTGAACTCTGGGTTCTTTGATATCAAACAACTCAGAATGATAAATCCAAACTGGTACCAGTGTTCGATTTATTTTAAAATATACCCAGGGGTCACCTTAGAGGTGCCCCCTGAAATAGCTAACTACCCTGGCATGGTTGCTGGCCAGTCCCAACCAGCCTACCACCACCAGACAGGATTCTAGACCCCTGGGGAGAGAGCCATTGCTCTCTTGGGCCAGAGAACCAAGCCCTTCCTGGGAAGAGGTGCTACCCCACCTCCCCCAGGAATGTGCACAACCCTGCCTATGAGCTTCAAAGGGATTACCGTCCTTGTAACTCAGCCCCCAAGCCTGCTGATAGCCTCCCCCATTGCAAACCCCCACTTTTGGCAGGAGCAACGGTGGAAAAACACACAAAAGACAGGAGGAGTGGCCCTACCTAGCATGCACCACCCCTAAGGTGTTTCTGTGAGGTGGACACTCTATTTCATTTTCCTCTATCTTGGATGAAAGGAAAATAGCCAATCAGGTATAGGGAAGTGACTCCTCCCCACAGGAACTGGTCACTTAGTGGGTATATCCACCCTAAGGTAGCTGACCCAATGGTCACTATCAGGTTCACCCTAAAGCGGCCACCAAATACAGTATTTAGTGGGCATCCCTAGACCAGGAAATCAGATTTGATGGACAAAAAGAAGACCAGTACCAAGAAGAACCAAAGCAAAACGACTGTAGATCTGCTGCACCAAAGAAAAGGTGCCAAACCTGCCTGCTGCACCCAGGACCCAACAGTCACGCTGAGGAGCTGATGGACAACTGGGCAACTCTACAAAAACCCAAGAGGACCTCCAGGCTTTGCCAATCGCCCGAGAACTCCCTCCAGAATGGAGGTACCCTCCTACATAAAAGCAGAACCAGCAAGCCAGTGAGGGTCACTTCACTGACCACCCGGTAACGCCCAAAATGGAGGTTGTAGCTGGACCAAACATCATCCCGATGACCGCGAGGACAAACCCTGCCAGTGTGCCAAGTTTGGTGGCACTGCACCCTCTGAGTGGTCAAACTGTGCCAATACCCTGGGTATTGGTCAGCTAACGTCAGACACTTAAAAAAAACAGCCCCCCCGGGGCTTCAAAAAGACCAGGAGGAAGCCCCAGTCAAGGGACTTCAGGAACACCCTGCACCTTCTGCCAGAGTGCCCCAATTGTTCTGCAAGCTACCCTTGAATCAACTTACCTCTTGCTCCTGAGGCATCCTTGCACACAGCTCCTGGCTCACAGATTCGCTCTGCACCTGGCCATCCTGTGCCCTGCACCAAAGAATCTGGTATGCCCTAAGGGTACCCCACCCCTTGCAACCTCGACACTCCAGGGGGACCCCAAGGATTCATCTTTGAACTTACCCTGTAGTGGTGCTTCTAAGTGGTCCTTCACAGTGGCCCTGCATCAGCTCCAGAGACTTCCTACTGCTGCTCCTACCTTCTCCAGCTGGCACAGTGTGCCCAAAGACGACCTTGACTAACCTGTAAAAGAAGAACTAGGTAAACCAACTGTATGATTTTATATGTATTTTTAAAGCTGATCCTCCATTGATTCCTATGGTGCGTAATTACACATAAAAAGCCAAGTTTTATTAATCATAAAAAATTCACATTTCAAAAAGTACTTACCCAATTCTGACAATCTTGGTCTTACAATGTATATAAAAATCTGAAGTATTTTTATAAATTGGTCTTGAGTTATTATTTTGACTGAGTGAATTGAGAGATTGATGCTGTGGGTACAACAAATGTTTTGCACTTCTCCAAGATTGGCCTAACAGCTCGACCAAGCTACCTTAAAAATTAGAGAATTATGTGATCTAGTTTTCCTCCCTGTAGACCAACATGTTGTTGCCTGGACCCCCTGCACAGTGTGCCTAGCTTGGCACACTACATAGAAGGCCAGCCTCCTACATCAAGGTCAGCCCACAGCACAAAATCCTGGCCAAACTGGGCAGTCTGGCCCAAAGGGGCCCTGAGATCCTCAGGGACTGATGGTAAAATATCACTGGCCATATCCCACAAGGCTTGCATGTGTCCCAGTAGTAGGTAAGCTTTGTTGAAAAATATAATATAAGTACTAGACAGGCTGAAGAGAGCAGCCACTTGCCAAAAGCATCAATTGTTTTGGTTCTATGTCCGCAGGATCGGCTTCAGTAAATGGTGGCCGTGGCTCAGATAAACTAGGCCCTGGCTGAGGAATTTCAGTCCGCATATCTGATTCAGTCTCAATGTGGACAACAGTAGTTTTACTGCTGAAGTTCCTGTTTCAACACACACTGCAAACCAGGCACTTTCTTCAGTAGGAAGCCTGCACAGCAAATCTAGCTCTATTCCAGGGATGGAATGTAGCCCACTAGCATTTTGTAAGATCAGATAAAGGGCATCATCAGTGTAGTGGGGGGGGAGCAATCTATCACCTTCCCTTCATTATCAGTATCTTAAGGAACACAGAGTGCATCTTGGACTGGGTCAGATTCAGAGCCAAAGAGAATATGGATACTCCGCAGGTAACTGTGTTGAGGAAGAGGGCTTGGATCAGAGTCTGATTGAATTATAACAGCTGGTGCTTTTGTGATCTCATAGCACATTGGTTGATATCAGGCCATTGTAAGGTCGGGGTCCAAGAATGGTGTTAGGACTAGATCTTCTATTGGCACCAGCGCTGTTGTTGTTGGTATGGAAGGAAGCAGTGTGGCCCTAGGTGTGGTGTAGATGTCTGCACTGGAATCAGTAGGGAACCAGTAGCAGGGCCAGAGGGGCAGACAGCATCAGAGGAATACATATCAGCTGTAGTCCAACAGGAAACCCCAGCAGCACTTTAAGGCTCAGTGCACCAGAGGAAGCCAAATGTGAACTGATAATTTGCAGCATGGCCTTCCTGAAGGCTTTTGTCTGTTGCAGAGTCAATGATGGCCCTGTGAACTCTGAGTCCGCTGGGAACAGATGTGGAACCGGTTTGAATTCCGACAATTACGAAGAGGTGTGGCCTCTATCTAGAAGCATTTGCGTTTTCTCAACTGACTTCCAAGTAGGGACATGTTAAGTTTCATCTTTTTATGCCTATGTTGGAACTCTGAGCTATCGGCAAGCTGGGACATCCCAGAGAACAAAAGTGCAACCTGGCGCTTAACCTAGAGCTCAACAGTGACCTTTGCTTTGACTGAGATCTTTTTAGGTGTTGGGCAATGTAGTGGTTTGCCTCTCTGTGTCAGATGACATTTAGGTACATAAGAGCACACGTGTGGCACGAAGTAAGAGTCGAGTGCAGAGCCCAAGAACTAGAAGCAGACCTCATACGGGTCTGTGACCAACATCTATTAGCTGCAGCCTTGGTCTGGATTGAATCCTGTCTTTTTGGGTAGGAACATTACTCCCTGGCGCACTGTGAAAGAATTTGGAAATTGGCTGAAGACCAGCAAGGGAGTGGAATTTTAAATCAGGGCTTAGAAAGAAAGGAATTGATGTCAGTGCATAGGGATGGTGCTTACATGCGGCTCAGCCCCGTATATTATAGTATGGAGTCATAGCCGTGATATTGGGTAGCACCATTGCAGTATGTGACAATTGCTGAAGAATTATCCAAATCTAAACTCGACCCTGTGGAAATGATAAAGTTGAGGAATCTACAGTTAGAAATATCAATTAAAAAAGATGCTCTCTTATAAACTATCCACACGATGTGAAATGTCACTTTTAAAAATGGAGCACCTGCAGTGAATTCATATGAATCAGGGAAAAACAAAGTAAGCAAATATAATAAATATGAGTGTTGTGCGATTCCTTTTAAAATGCTCCTTTAGTTTGATATAAAAACTTTGAAAAAAAAGAATTGTATCAATTGAGTAACTTGAAATTTCCATTTGGGGTGTTTAAAATGTTACATTTTTTTCAACTTCCCACGTTCTCTTTATTTTGAGTTTCATATAATAAAGCTATTGTTAGCATCTGAAGAATTATGCTAAGTGAATCATAATGGGTACCATAAAAAACAATACATTGATGTGAAAAATATCAATGATGTAGTAAGATTATGATTAGCAAATAATGTATATTCAAGACAATTAAATAGATATGTGAGAAAGCAATCAATATGTCAAGATATTGTAACATCTTGGGGTTGTTATAAGGTTCTTTAACTGATTTGTATCCCTGAAACCATTTGTCAGCTGATCAATACATTAACAAAGATGTATGTTTTTTAAAGGAAATTGTTGCCTTGCCATAAGCGGCGGTTGAGGAGAGCAGTGGCGGCCAATGGGGCTCCGTACTTTTACAACTAAAGGTTTTGACTTCACTGGTGCCGCTTTTCCAGTTCCTTTCCCGACGACATTAGCATACTGGCGACGAGCAGGAGCAACATATGGAGCCCTGTGTTTGCCAAAATGCATTTGTTTATTGTTTATTTCACATGAAGTATGTTTGTGAATACATATGAACATTTTGAGACGGGCACAGAAGTCGAAGCAGTAACCTTTCGGAGGAGGAGCTATGTGATGATGTGACTATTGTCCATTAGTTGTCTTTCAAGTATTACTTCCGCCGACTATAAAAATCCAAGCCATTTTTTTAGCGGCCTTTTCGTCAAATTGGGATATCTCATCGCAGAATAGGCTCAACATTATAGGGAAAATATGTGACTTTGCCCCAGTGGCAGCCATGTTGTCAAACTGGAAAAAATTCTAGTCTTCAGGAGCAATACGTTGTTGAGGAATATTATTACATTTTAGTAACCAGTGGTGCCAAAAACCTAGATAGACAACGGTGACTACTTTATTTGTTTTAGGTTTTTTCTGCAGTTTTTCATAGCTTGGATCCAGATCCCACCATTTTTTTATTATCACCAGGAGAACCATTAACAAGGTTGGAGAGTTGCATGGATATGTTTCTAGTTTATGTTGAAGACATGGAAGGAAAATATTGTTCCAGGCAAATGGAACTGTCTAGGCTAAAGAATTCTTTTGATGATGAAGGCTAAGACCATTTAAGTTATTAACTCCTCTACAAGGAGCATGTACTGAGGAAGCATCCTCCCATGAACAATCACTAATGGGGTATCCCTTCCAGCGAATCAAGAATTGGAGACGATTCTGAAAAAAGAGAGAATCGCATATCTCTTGTACTTCATACTTAGGATGCCTATCAACCAAAGGAGGACAATGGGCATTTCTCTTGTAGGGATCAGGAATAAAAGGTTTGAGTTGAGACACTTGAAAAAACAGGCTGAACCTTCCAAGGCAATGGTAGACGAAGTCGAACAGAGACTGGATTTAACACATGCAGGATTCTAAAAGGTCCATAGTAACAGGGTTTGAACTTATTCTGGGACACGGGAAAAGGCAAAACCTTAGAAGAAAGCCAGACCTTGTTCCCAGGCTGGTAAGATGGGGCAGGACTACGCAGAGTATCAGCTACTTTCTTCGTGTGACGTTTTGTAGCCAAGAGATTGGTACATAGCATGTCCTGAGCCTGACGGCGATTTCGAACTACTGAGGTAACTACGGGAACAGAGGCATACTTATTAGTGATGGTAGGAAAAGAAGTAGGGTGGAAACCATAAGTACAAAAAAAAGGTATGGACTATGTTGCACTATGGACTGTATTATTATAGGAAAATTCAGCCAATGGTAGATATGAAGACCTATTACTTTGAGTTGCATTACAAAAGCAGCGTAGATATTGTTGTAATCCTTGATTTAGGCGTTCTGTTTGACCATTGGTCTGAGGATGGAAACCGGATGATAGAGTCACCTCAATATGTAAAAACTTACAAAATGTTCTCCAAAACGGGACATATATTGAGGATCTCGATCGGAAATGATTACTTGAGGGAGGCCGTGCAATCAAAATATATCTTGTAGAAAGACTTGACTCATTTCCTTAGCGGTGGATAATTTGTTTAGGGCAGAAAAATGAGCTATCTTAGTAAAAGAGTCAACCATTACCATTATGACCCGATAACCCACAGAGGATGCAAACAACACATAAAATCTGTGGTCAACGTATGCCATGGAACGGATGGCACAGGCAAGGGCATCAATAAACCTGCTGGCTTAGTCTGAGGTGTCTTAGTTTGAGCGTATATTGGGCAAGATCTTACATATGTTTAACCTCTTCTGTGCCT
This sequence comes from Pleurodeles waltl, assembly GCF_031143425.1. NCBI lineage: Eukaryota > Metazoa > Chordata > Amphibia > Caudata > Salamandridae > Pleurodeles > Pleurodeles waltl. The sequence goes on along the minus strand of NC_090446.1, from coordinate 141,123,375 downwards.
TGGACGAGATGATCTCGTCCAAGGCTACAGTTCCCCTGTGCCTTGGACGAGATCATCTCGTCCTAGGCACAGGGGAACTTGGGGGCGCGCTGACGTCATCTAGTGTTGCCGGGCGCGCTGGAAGCCATTTGCTTCCAGCGCGTCTACCGAGGAGGACACGAAAGGTGAGTCCTCTTCGTTTTTGGGGGTCGGGGGTGGTGGGAAACAGACACGGGGGGAAAGGAAAGGGTTTTTCCTTTCCCCCGGTGCCTGTTTTCATTAGATTCCTGCTCCACGATCGCGGGCAGAGCCCGCGATCGTGGAGCAGGAATCTCCACTAGCCACCAGGGATTTATTTTTTTCAATATTTTGGGGGCGACCCCTTGGGCAAGGGTCGCCCCCCCCCGGGGGCAATTATTTTTAGTATTTCGCCCCCCCCTGGGGGCAGATCCGCCGTTTTTTCGGCGGATCTGCCCCCAGGGGGGGGCGAAAACCACTAGACACCAGGGATAGTGTTATTTTGCCATAATTTTGGGGGCGACCCCTTGGGCAAGGGTCGCCCCCCCCCGGGGGCAATTTATTTTTGTATTTCGCCCCCCCTGGGGGCAGATCTGCCGATTTTTCGGCGGATCTGCCCCCGGGGGGGGGCGAAAACCACTAGACACCAGGGATATAGTATTTTATGTTTATTTTGGGGACGACCCCCTTGGGCAAGGGTCGCCCCACCCCGGGGGCAATTTTTTTTTGTATTTCGCCCCCCCCCTGGGGCAGATCCGCCGAATTTTCGGCGGATCTGCCCCCGGGGGGGGGGCCAAAACCACTAGACACCAGGGATTTTATATTTTGTGTATGTTTTGGGGGCGACCCCTTGGGCCAGGGTGGCCCCCCCGGGGAATTTTTATTTGTATTTAGCCCCCCCCCCCGGGGGGCAGATCCGCTGATTTTTTGGCAGATCTGCCCCCGAGGGGGGTTGAAAACCACTAGACACCAGGGATTTATTTTTATTGTAAAGTTTTTTTTGGGGGGGCGACCCTTTGGGCAAGGGGCGTCCCACTGGGGGACACATTTTTTAGTATTTGCCCCCCCCCCTCCCCCCACGGGGGCAGATTGCCAATTTTTGGGCTGATGTGCCGCCGGGGGGGGGGGGGCGGGGGGGCAAAATCCACTAGACACCAGTGATTTTGTTTTTGTTGTTTATTTTGAGGGCAACCCCTTGGGCAAGGGTCTCTCCCCTGGGGAGTTTTTTTTTTCTGTTTCGGCCCCCCGATGGCAGACCAGTCATTTTTTGGACGATCTGGCCCCGGGGGGGTGGAAGCACACTAGGCGCCAGGGATTGTGTGGTGTGTGTGTAATTTTGTAGGCCCATCTGCCCCCAAGGAGGGCAGAAACCACCAATACGGCAGGGATTTTTTTGTTTTGTGCTGGGGGTGCCCCCTTTGGGAAGGGTTGCCCCCTAAAAGGGGGCACAGAGGTGTTGCCCATTTCGGCTAATTTTTTTACGCCCATCTACCCCCGAGGGGGGGCAGGATCCACTTAGGTACCAGGGACAACTTCTAAGTTCTTGGTGGTGGGGTGTTTGTCAACAGGCAAAGTATTTGTATTTGTGATTATAACAATTTATTTCTTCTTTTTCTTCTAGTTCAACGCTTTTGCTTCCTTTGCTGTGGATCTTAGCGGTTTTGGCAGTAGTTGTCCAGTGGTTTGCATAGCTGCATGTTTTAGGTAAGTGAAAGCAATTTACTCCAAAGGAGTATTGTTGACATGCATGAATGACATGTTTGTAGGTGGTGTACTAAATGCAGTATTGTGTGTTTGACATTGTCCTTAGATTTGAGCACAGTGATGTTTGTGTTGTCATATGTCTAATTTTCTTTTTTCTTTTTTCTTTTTAGTGGGATATCATTGGTGATTGCTGTGTCTGTGCAGAGTAGTTGCTTGGTGAGTAGCTATTTCAGGCAACTGAGTGGTATAGTTTTTTGTAGTACATAACTCTTTGTGATAAAGCTACACTTTGTTTATTACTTATTTTAGTGCTAGTTGTTGTTGGCAATCCATTTGTTGTTAGGATCATGGCTAGCCGCAAAGTGACCGCTCAGCAGGTTGTTCGCATGCTCTTTGAGTCGTCTTCAGACCATGATTACGACACTGACTCTGCATCTGAGGCAGAGGAGGAAGCAGGAGATTCTGGAAGTGAGTTTTCTGTCCAAGAGTATTCTTCTGATGAGGAAGCTACTCTCAGTGCAGATGAAGGGCCTGAGTTAGAGGAGGACATTGATGTGCCAAGAGTGCAGCAGCCTGGGGCTGAAGGGTTTCCCATTAGAAGACCTGACACCTGGATTGCCCCAAACATGGAGCAGCCACAGTTACCTGCATTTACTAGTCTCCCAGGGTGTAGAGTTAATACGGAAAACTTTCTGCCTGTCCATTTCTTTCACTTGTTTATGGACGATGTATTTTTGGAAGAGATTGTGGAGCAGACAAATGTGTATGCAGAGCAATATTTGCGGGACAACGCTGCCAGACTTAAGCCTCAGTCTAGAGCTACTCATTGGGTTCCCACATATCTGGAAGAGATGAAAAGGTTTTTAGGTTTGTCTTTTTTGATGGGGTTGATCAGGAAGCCGTCACTGGCTTCTTATTGGTCTACTAGTCCCTTGATGGCAACTGCTATATTTCCTGCAACTATGACACGTAATCGGTATTTGCTTCTTCTTCGTATGCTGCATTTTGTAGACAATGCTTTAGCCTTGCCACGAGATCACCCTGATTGTGACCGCCTTTTTAAGATTAGGCCTGTCCTTGATCATTTTGTGGATCGGTTTTCAGAGGTCTATGTTCCAGGCAAAGAGATAAGTGTGGACGAGTCTTTGGTCCTTTTCAAGGGGCGTTTAGTTTTTAAGCAGTACATCCCTAGTAAGAGGGCACGGTATGGGATTAAATTGTATCTGCTGTCAGAAAGCAGTACAGGATATGTTCATAATTTCCGGGTCTACACTGGTAGGGATTCCAGTATTGACCCTCCTGGTTGTCCGGCCACTTTTGGAGTTAGCGAAAAAATTGTGTGGGAACTTGCTAGACGGCTGTTTAACAAAGGTCACCATTTGTACGTAGATAATTTCTACACTGGAGTGCAGTTGTTCAAGGAGTTGTTTAGGGTGGACACTGTTGCTTGTGGCACAATCCGTTCTAACCGCAAAGGCTATCCAAGGGAGCTTGTCTGTAAAAAACTTGAGAGGGGACAGTGCAGTGCCTTGCGGAATAATGAGCTGTTAGCTATGAAATTTTCAGACAGGAGGGATGTGTACATGCTATCGACCATCCATGATGAGAGTACTTCCCCTGTGGCTGTTTGGGGTCAGGTTGCGGAAGTGCGCAAACCTGCGTGCATTTTGGACTACAATAGGCACATGGGTGGTGTTGATAGAGTAGATCAGAGGTTGGAACCTTACACTGCTCTTCGTAAGTCCTATGTGTGGTATAAAAAGTTGGCCCTACATTTATTTCATTTGGCAACTTTTAATGCCTTTATTGTATACAAGGATTGTTCACCTGAGTCAAGGATGACTTTTGTTAAATTTCAGGAGTCGGTGATAGAAAGCCTTATTGTGGTGGAACCGGCAAGAGTTCCTAGAGTAGAAGTGGTGGAGGATGTGGCTAGATTGAAAGATCGGCACTTTCCAGATCACATTCCTCCCACTCCCAAAAAAGACATGCCCACAAAGAAATGTAGAGTATGTGCCCGGAGATCAATCCGGAGGGAGAGCCGGATGTACTGCCCCGAATGCCCTTCAAAGCCTGGGCTGTGTGTGCCTAGCTGTTTTAGAAGTTACCACACAAGGAAAAACTTTTGGGAAATACCGTGAGCGTAAGCTGTCTGTTTTATATTTTCCACGGTTGGCATCTGTCGTGTATTTAGTTTGAGGTTTTGTGTTTGTAGTTTTGTGCCTATTTTATAATTAGTAGTTTATTTGTTGTTTATAAATAAAAAAAAGTGATTGCGGTGTGCGTGGGGTGGCGCTTGGCTGGCGGTGTGCGTGGGGTGGCGCTTGGCTGGCGGTGCCAGCCAAACGGCAGTCCACACTCCCATCAGCTGGTGTGATTCTTGTATCAGGCATGTGGCGTATGTAAGTGATGGGCCCTTGAGTGGCGCGGTCTGTCGATGTGAGTGTTGTAATGTGCTGGGCCCGTGGCTGGCGGTGTGAATGGTCTTGTGCGTGTCATGTATGAAAGGTGTGTGAATGGACTGTAAAGCGGTTGGTGCCTTGTCGCGGCTTTACAGCTCACGAGCTGTGAGTCATTGGTTCACTTTTTTGCCTTTCAGTTATTAGCAGTGCATTTCATTTTTGTGAAATCTCTTGTTAATAAAATTTGATCCACTGAACCATCACTCACCCTCGTGCCAAATCCAACCAGTATGTGTTGTAAAAAATGACAAAACCTGCTCCGCTGTAATCAGGCGTCGCAGCACACCTGTGACACGCTAGGTGCCTCGGGTGGGACCCCGATGATGAAGCATGCCACCAACTTGGTTGGTGGGTGAGGGGTCTTCTTCACATAACCTAAGTGTTTCTTTTCACTATTTTAGTGTTTGGCACATCACGGACGTATGTGCACACATCAAAATGATATATTGCAAAAATACCTATCCCTTCTATCTCTTCAGGTTTTGGGCCTTATTCTGTTGCAGGCACCTGGCCCACCCACACAAGTGAGGTATCATTTTTATCGGGAGACTTGGGGGAATGCTGGGTGGAAGGAAATTTGTGGCTCCTCTCAGATTCCAGAACTTTCTGCCACAGAAATGAGAGGAAAAAGTGTTTTTTTGGCCAAATTTTGAGGTTTGCAAAGGATTCTGGGTAACAGAACCTGGTCCGAGCCCCGCAAGTCACCCCTCCTTGGATTCCCCTAGGTCTCTAGTTTTCAGAAATGCACAGGTTTGGTAGGTTTCCCTAGGTGCCCGCTGAGCTACAGGCCAAAATTCACAGGTAGGCACTGTTTTCTTCCAAAATTTTGGTTGTGTCCACGTTGCGCTTTGGGGCGTTTCCTGTCGCGGCCGCTAGGCCTACCCACGCAAGTGAGGTATCATTTTTATCGGGAGACATGGGGGAACGCTGGGTGGAAGGAAATTTGTGGCTCCTCTCAGATTCCAGAACTTTCTGCCACAGAAATGTGAGGAACATGTGTTTTTTTAGCCAAATTTTGAGGTTTGCAAAGGATTCTGGGTAACAGAACCTGGTCCGAGCCCCGCAAGTCACCCCTCCTTGGATTCCCCTAGGTCTCTAGTTTTCAGAAATGCACAGGTTTGGTAGGTTTCCCTAGGTGGCGGCTGAGCTAGAGGCCAAAATCTACAGGTAGTCACTTTGCTAAAAACAGCTCTGTTTTCTGTGATATGTCCACGTTGTGTTTTGGGGCATATCCTGTCGCGGGCGCTAGGCCTACCCACACAAGTGAGGTATCATTTTTATCGGGAGACGTGGGGGAACGCTGGGTGGAAGGAAATTTGTGGCTCCTCTCAGATTCCAGAACTTTCTGCCACAGAAATGTGAGGAACATGTGTTTTTTTAGCCAAATTTTGAGGTTTGCAAAGGATTCTGGGTAACAGAACCTGGTCCGAGCCACACAAGTCACCCCTCCTTGGATTCCCCTAGGTCTCTAGTTTTCAGAAATGCACAGGTTTGGTAGGTTCCCCTAGGTGGCGGCTGAGCTAGAGGCCAAAATCTACAGGTAGTCACTTTGCTAAAAACAGCTCTGTTTTCTGTGATATGTCCACGTTGTGTTTTGGGGCATATCCTGTCGCGGGCGCTAGGCCTACCCACACAAGTGAGGTATCATTTTTATCGGGAGACGTGGGGGAACGCTGGGTGGAAGGAAATTTGTGGCTCCTCTCAGATTCCAGAACTTTCTGCCACAGAAATGTGAGGAACATGTGTTTTTTTAGCCAAATTTTGAGGTTTGCAAAGGATTCTGGGTAACAGAACCTGGTCCGAGCCACACAAGTCACCCCTCCTTGGATTCCCCTAGGTCTCTAGTTTTCAGAAATGCACAGGTTTGGTAGATTTCCCTAGGTGGCGGCTGAGCTAGAGGCCAAAATCTACAGGTAGTCACTTTGCTAAAAACAGCTCTGTTTTCTGTGATATGTCCACGTTGTGTTTTGGGGCATATCCTGTCGCGGGCGCTAGGCCTACCCACACAAGTGAGGTATCATTTTTATCGGGAGACGTGGGGGAACGCTGGGTGGAAGGAAATTTGTGGCTCCTCTCAGATTCCAGAACTTTCTGCCACAGAAATGTGAGGAACATGTGTTTTTTTAGCCAAATTTTGAGGTTTGCAAAGGATTCTGGGTAACAGAACCTGGTCCGAGCCACACAAGTCACCCCTCCTTGGATTCCCCTAGGTCTATAGTTTTCAGAAATGCATAGGTTTGGTAGGTTTCCCTAGGTGGCGGCTGAGCTAGAGGCCAAAATCTACAGGTAGTCACTTTGCTAAAAACAGCTCTGTTTTCTGTGATATGTCCACGTTGTGTTTTGGGGCATATCCTGTCGCGGGCGCTAGGCCTACCCACACAAGTGAGGTATCATTTTTATCGGGAGACGTGGGGGAACGCTGGGTGGAAGGAAATTTGTGGCTCCTCTCAGATTCCAGAACTTTCTGCCACAGAAATGTGAGGAACATGTGTTTTTTTAGCCAAATTTTGAGGTTTGCAAAGGATTCTGGGTAACAGAACCTGGTCCGAGCCACACAAGTCACCCCTCCTTGGATTCCCCTAGGTCTCTAGTTTTCAGAAATGCACAGGTTTGGTAGGTTTCCCTAGGTGGCGGCTGAGCTAGAGGCCAAAATCTACAGGTAGTCACTTTGCTAAAAACAGCTCTGTTTTCTGTGATATGTCCACGTTGTGTTTTGGGGCATATCCTGTCGCGGGCGCTAGGCCTACCCACACAAGTGAGGTATCATTTTTATCGGGAGACGTGGGGGAACGCTGGGTGGAAGGAAATTTGTGGCTCCTCTCAGATTCCAGAACTTTCTGCCACAGAAATGTGAGGAACATGTGTTTTTTTAGCCAAATTTTGAGGTTTGCAAAGGATTTTGGGTAACAGAACCTGGTCCGAGCCACACAAGTCACCCCTCCTTGGATTCCCCTAGGTCTCTAGTTTTCAGAAATGCATAGGTTTGGTAGGTTTCCCTAGGTGGCGGCTGAGCTAGAGGCCAAAATCTACAGGTAGTCACTTTGCTAAAAACAGCTCTGTTTTCTGTGATATGTCCACGTTGTGTTTTGGGGCATATCCTGTCGCGGGCGCTAGGCCTACCCACACAAGTGAGGTATCATTTTTATCGAGAGACGTGGGGGAACGCTGGGTGGAAGGAAATTTGTGGCTCCTCTCAGATTCCAGAACTTTCTGCCACAGAAATGTGAGGAACATGTGTTTTTTTAGCCAAATTTTGAGGTTTGCAAAGGATTCTGGGTAACAGAACCTGGTCCGAGCCACACAAGTCACCCCTCCTTGGATTCCCCTAGGTCTCTAGTTTTCAGAAATGCACAGGTTTGGTAGGTTTCCCTAGGTGGCGGCTGAGCTAGAGGCCAAAATCTACAGGTAGTCACTTTGCTAAAAACAGCTCTGTTTTCTGTGATATGTCCACGTTGTGTTTTGGGGCATATCCTGTCGCGGGCGCTAGGCCTACCCACACAAGTGAGGTATCATTTTTATCGGGAGACGTGGGGGAACGCTGGGTGGAAGGAAATTTGTGGCTCCTCTCAGATTCCAGAACTTTCTGCCACAGAAATGTGGGGAACATGTGTTTTTTTAGCCAAATTTTGAGGTTTGCAAAGGATTCTGGGTAACAGAACCTGGTCCGAGCCCCGCAAGTCACCCCTCCTTGGATCCCCCTAGGTCTCTAGTTTTCAGAAATGCACAGGTTTGGTAGGTTTCCCTAGGTGGCGGCTGAGCTAGAGGCCAAAATCTACAGGTAGTCACTTTGCTAAAAACAGCTCTGTTTTCTGTGATATGTCCACGTTGTGTTTTGGGGCATATCCTGTCGCGGGCGCTAGGCCTACCCACACAAGTGAGGTATCATTTTTATCGGGAGACGTGGGGGAACACTAGGTGGAAGAAAATTTGTGGCTCCTCTCAGATTCCAGAACTTTCTGCCACAGAAATGTGAGGAACATGTGTTTTTTTAGCCAAATTTTGAGGTTTGCAAAGGATTCTGGGTAACCAAACCTGGTCCGAGCCACACAAGTTACCCCTCCTTGGATTCCCCTAGGTCTCTAGTTTTCAGAAATGCACAGGTTTGGTAGGTTTCCCTAGGTGGCGGCTGAGCTACAGGCCAAAATCTACAGGTAGTCACTTTGCTAAAAACAGCTCTGTTTTCTGTGATGTGTCCAGGTTGTGTTTTGGGGCATATCCTGTCGCGGGCGCTAGGCCTACCCACACAAGTGAGGTATCATTTTTATCGGGAGACGTGGGGGAATGCTGGGTGGAAGGAAATTTGTCGCTCCTCTCAGATTCCAGAACTTTCTGCCACAGAAATGTGAGGAACATGTGTTTTTTTAGCCAAATTTTGAGGTTTGCAAAGGATTCTGGGTAACAGAACCTGGTCCGAGCCACACAAGTCACCCCTCCTTGGATTCCCCTAGGTCTCTAGTTTTCAGAAATGCACAGGTTTGGTAGGTTTCCCTAGGTGGCGGCTGAGCTAGAGGCCAAAATCTACAGGTAGTCACTTTGCTAAAAACAGCTCTGTTTTCTGTGATGTGTCCACGTTGTGTTTTGGGGCATATCCTGTCGCGGGCGCTAGGCCTAGCCACACAAGTGAGGTATCATTTTTATCGGGAGACTTGGGGGAACATAGAATAGCAAAACAAGTGTTATTGCCCCTTGTCTTTCTCTACATTTATTCCTTCCAAATATAGGGGTGTGTGTAAAAAAGACATCTATTTGAGAAATTCCATGTAATTCACGTGCTACTATGGTCACCCCGGAATTCAGAGATGTGCAAATAACCACTGCTCCTCAACACCTTATCTTGTGCCCTTTTTGGAAATGCAAAGGTTTTCTTGATAGCTATTTTTTACTCCTTATATTTCAGCAAATGAATTACTGTATACCCGGTATAGAATGAAAACGCACTGCAGGGTGCAGCTCATTTATTGGCTCTGGGTTCCTCGGGTTCTTGATGAACCTACAAACCCTACATATCCCCGCAACCAGAGGAGTCCAGCAGACGTAACGCTATATTGCTTTCGATAATCTGACATTGCAGGGAAAAGTTACAGAGTAAAAAGTAGAGAAAAATTGATGTTTTTTTCACCTCAATTTCAATATTTTTCTTTTTCAGCTGTTATTTTCTGTAGGAAACCCTTGTAGGATCTACACAAATGACCCCTTGCTGAATTCAGAATTTTGTCTACTTTTCAGAAATGTTTAGGTTTCTGGGATCCAGCATTGGTTTCATGACCATTCCTGTCACTGACTGGAAGGAGGCTGAAAGCACAAAAAATTGCACAAATGGGGTATGCTCCAGTAAAATGCCAAAATTGTGTTGAAAAATTGGGTTTTCGGATTCAAGTCTGCCTGTTCCTGAAAGCTGGGAAGCTGCTGAGTTTAGCACCGTAGACCCTTTGTTGATGCCATTTTCAGGGGAAAAACCACAAGCCTTCTTCTGCAGCCCCTTTTTCCAATTTTTTTGAAAAAAACGAAATTTTCACTGTATTTTGGCCAATTTCTTGACCTCCTTCAGGGGAACCCACAAAGTCTGGGTACCTTTAGAATCCCTAGGATGTTGGAAAAAAAGGACGCAAATTTGGCTTGGTTAGCTTATGTGGACAAAAAGTTATGAGGGCCTAAGCGCGAACTGCCCCAAATAGGCAAAAAAAGGCCTGGCACAGGAGGGGGAAAAGGCCTGGCAGCGAAGGGGTTAAACATTAGATTTTAAAGTGGGCCACCAAAAGGAGCAGAGGAGCAGTTCCTGTGCATTCCTAATTCCACGATGTCCAGAATTAGGAGAGTTGTAACACATTTGCAAGGCTTCAGTTTGCACCTTTTTAGTAGGCAAAAATAAGGGGTTTTTATGATAGTAATATCCCTGATGCTTCTGAAAGTGGGGACTTAAAGCGTTCCATTCTTCCTTGGGGAAATTCTTATACTCTGTTTTCACACGGTCGAGAAAGGATTGAACAACTCCTACTATTCGACATGGCTCTATGATGTGTGGAAAAGTAGTAATTGTGCTCTCCGGATATTGGCATGGTAAAGCATCTGCTACAACATTTTGGGATCCAGTTATGTATGTTACTACAAAATCGTATTGGCTAAAAAAGAAAGCCCATCTGGCTTGCAGACTATTCTGGCACTGAAAACTGCTGAGGCATTGTAGATTGCAATGATCTGTTCTAACTTCAAACGTTTCCTGTGAACCCATTAGAAAATGCCTCCATTCCTTGCAGGCAGCTTTTAATGCTAGTAATTCCCTCTTCAACACAGAATAGTTTTGTTCTGCATCTGACAACACATGGGATAGATAAAAGACAGGAAGTTCAAGGCCATAATTGTCTTGTCTTTGTAGTAACACAGCTCCAATAGCTCTATCTAATGCATCAGTGGCCACTATACATTTCTTTGTAGTATCAGGATAAAGTAATATCGGAGCTTGTGTAAAGGCATGTTTTAGACTCTGAAAGGCTCTCTCTGCTTCTTCTGTCCAAATTAAACCCTTCTTTAGGCTTTCTTTTTTGATGGTCTGGGTTATCTGACGTTGATGGCAAAGTCCTTTATAAATTATCTGTAGAAATTGGATAACCCAGAAAGCACTGCATCTCCTTAACAGAAGCAGGAGAAGGCCAATCCAGTATGGATTGTACCTTTTCTGGGTCCATGGCAATGCCAACATGGTTGATACAAAAATCAAGATATTGAACCTGGGTCTTGTTGAACTCACACTTTTCAGACTTACAGTACAGATTGTTTTGTCAGAGTCTTTCCAGTACCTGAAGAACATGCTTAGTATGGTGTTCAGGACAACGAGAATATACCAGAATGTCATGTAGGTAGATTACGACACTTTGGTTCAAAAGATAAGAGAAAACTGAATCCATAAATCTTTGGAATATGGAAGGTGCATTAGTCAGACCAAAAGGCATGATACGGTATTCAAAATGGCCTACCGGAATACGAAATGCGGTCTTCCATTCGTCACCTTCCTTAATTCGTAAAAGATGATAGGCACCCCGCAGATCTAAATTGGTAAATATAGTGGTCCCTTGGACTGCTTCCAAAATATCCTTAATAAGAGGTAGGGGATAACTATTCTTGATGGTAATCTTATTCAACTCTCAAAAGTCAATACAGGGGCGGAGATCTTTAGTCTTTTTTGGTACAAATAAAAGAGGAGCCACAGCAGGTGATGAAAAGGGAACAATCAATCTGCTTTGCATGATTTCATCTATATATTCCTTAAGTACTTTCCTTTCCTGTTCTGATAAGTAATACATTCTTCCGAATGGAACTGCTTCCCTGGGTATCAAAGGAATAGCACAGTCATAATCCCGATGAGGAGGCAAAATGGGTTTTTGAGGTTTCTGGAACATGTCAGAATATCCTTGATAGCATCTGGGTACTCCTTGAATCATATTGATGGTACTGCTTTTGATTAAAAGAGAAAATTGACCCTTTCGGACACCAATAGGAATCTGTCAAATAGCAATGTAATTAACACAGGATGAAAGGGATATAGTCCGTGGTTCCCAATTTATATATGGATTATGTTGTGTTAGCCAAGGAATACCCAAAATCATAGTATGGTTAGGGGAAGATATCAAGTCAAAGTCAACGTGCTCCTTATGTCTTCAGAATTCCACCACTGGTCTGGAGGTTAAAGGAGAGCCATCTACTGTATGAACATGTTCGGGGATCTCTTTAGGAACGCAAGGTATTCCTTTTTCCTTAGCCCATCTCTCATCCAGGAACATCCCACTGGCTCCACAATCCAATAACGTGAATACTTGTTCTTCCTGGTTAGGGCACTGTAGAATTACTGAAAATATGAAAAGAGCTGTGGTAATGTCTACCGTCCCCTTCCTTCTCAAAGGGGATGGGAGTTGGCGTTTCCCGATGGTCTGATGGGGCGGATTGGACACATTCAAATTAAATGACCCGCACTGCCACAATAAAGACACAAGCCTTTGCGTCGTCTGTTTTCTCACTCTGCTTCGGATAACGGTCCACAAACAACATCTATTTGCATAGGTTCTTCTTCTGTGGAAGCTGGTTTCTCTGATTGGTCTTCTTCAGGGTGACGTGCAGAAGAATGCATTGCTACTGACTGGGACTAAAACCTGGACCTTTGTTTCTCCAATCTATGTTCTCGTAAACGGTACTCAATATTAAGTTCCAGGTCCATCAGTTCTTTCAATGATTCTACCTGGTGGGAATGCACCAGTTCATCCTTTATTTCGTCTCATAACCCTTGACGGAAGAGTGTCACAAAAGTGTGTTCAACCCATGTGGTTTCAGCGGCTAGTTGTTTGAAATGGGTTATGTAAGTCAGGACAACCTGATTCCCTTGTTGTATCTCACATAACGCCTCTTCGGCAGCAGCTTCCAGTCCAGGTCGTTCAGACATCTGTTTAAAGGCTTGAAGAAAATCTGAATAGTTGGATAATAAAGAGTCATTGGCAGCTCCCAAAGGGGTCGCCCAGGCTCAGGCTGGACCAGAGAGGGAACTTATCATATAACCAACCTTTGTCTTATCCTTGGTAAACTGAGAGGGTCGAAATGCAAAATATACTGATAAAGAGTCCAGAAATTCCTTAGAATCTCCAGAATAACGTGGTGTTGAGGTGGAGAAAGTAGGTACATCAATGGATCAAGACACCAGAGCTTGTCTCAGAACAGTATTTTCAGCACACAGTTGTTGTAATTCCTGTGCCTGTTGCTGTACGGTACGAAGCATAGACTGTGCAGTTTCCACGACCTCCTCAGGTGGTCCTTCCATGGTTCCAGAGCAACGCAGAAGTTTTTGACGTTGCTATCTGTTACGACCTTAACGCTTCTTACCGCTGTAATCTGCCAGTCTCTGGGTACCACCTGCTTTCTTGCTTGTTCTGGATTGACCTATGTATGGGCGGTAGACACAGTGCTGCTGATAATAGAACACCAAGCAGGCCGTAACCTGCAGGAGGAGTCCCAGATGAAAAAACCCAAACTTGGGAAAAACCTCAGATCAAGGAACTCCTGAAAAGGATATTAAAGAAAAGAAAAGGTGAGGCACACAAAAGTCTGGAACAAAGACTGCAGACAGGGAAAAGCAGGTGAAGTCCAAAATAACAGGACACAGGAGTGAGGAACACAACTAGAATGGACGTGTTTGCAATGCAAGGAACAGAAGACCAACTGTGCTTACATACTGACAAACAGGAAGTGACATGCAGGGAGTATTGAAGACACCATCTTTGATTGGGAAAAGCCACATTAAAGTAAATGGGAAAATAGCCATAGTATAAAAAGTAGGGAGCAAAGCATGCAGGGAAGGAAACACAGACTCCTGGAAAAGAGAAGATTATGCCAAAGAAGAAACAAAAAGAAAAGGAGGAAAAAAAGAAGAAAACAAGAAAAACTGCAAAAAAACAGGTAAGTAAAACTAGGGGGGCAAAAAGTGGGCGCAGCGCGAAACAGAGCCCAAAGGGAAAGTTTCATGTCACACTGCGGCCCAAAAAACAGGTTGCGACCCGAAAAGCTGCCCACGGCAGAAACGGCCGTCTGAGACGCGGATCGCTGATCTGACCGCAGCCCGCAAGTGGGGCGCCGCTAGTGTTCGCGGCATCACATTATAGCGCATTTGGAAAACTTTGTAAAGGAGATAAGAAGTAAACACACTCATGAGATAAATATTATCACGAAAAAGGATACTGATGGAAGAGACAAGAAAGGAACAAGTTATCATTTTGACCAAACACCATGGAAGGTATTGATTTGTTGCAGATATGGTAATAATAACCATGGTGGGAAGTATAAACAATGCCCTGCTATGGAGCAATTTTGTAACTGTTGCAAAAAAGATGGCCACACTGGGAGGAAATGGGAATTAAACTGGATCCCAGGGTAACTTCTCTAGAGTATGTTATTAAATCAGAAAAGATGAACAATGAACAAAATGAACAAGTTACTTACCTTAGGTAACAAATTATATTGTAGAGACATATTATAGTTGCAGATTCCTTACCTTAGATTTTCCCCAAGTGTTACACTGGATCCAGAGATTTTTCTATGAGCAGTACACTTGCACGCCGTCAGGTTTCGTCAGTTGACTCCGCATCCATCACTGTGGTCGCTGTGATGATGTCGCCCTCGTATATAGACGCCACCCCAGCACGCTGATGACAGTTTCTTTTCTCTACTTTCCATGGCAGAAGCGCGGAGCCAAGAAGAACACTGAGATTGGTGTGCCAGAATTAGGGTCCTGAAAGGGAGTTCCAGTCCCTAGAAATCAGTTTGCAGAGTGGAGAGGATCGGTAAGGAATCTGCAACTAGAATATGTCTCTACCAGATAATTTGTTATTGAAGGTAAGTAACCTGTTGATCTGATTGAGACTTCTAGTTGCAGATTCCTTACCTTAGAATAGATAGCCAAGCAATATCATCCCCGAAGGAGGGTCTGCAAACCAAGATCATACTAGGAAGTCCTGCAGGACCGAACGGCCAAAATAGCCGCCCTTGCGGAACTGTCCAGGTAGTAGTATTTGGTGAATGTGTGCAGGGATGCCCACGTTGCCGCCTGGTAGATATTCAGGACTGGAACTCTGTGTACTAACACAGTGGTTGCAGCTGTTGCTCTGGTGGAGTGAGCATGCAAACCCTCAGGGGGTTGCTTCTTAGCCAAAGCGTAGCACAGTTTGATGCAGGGAACAACCCATCTAGAGATGGTTCTCTTCTGCACTGCCTGCCTGCCCCTTTCTTCGCACCAACATAACCCACAAAAAGAGTTGATCATCCTCCCAGACATCTTTGGTACGACTGAGGTAGAATGCCAATGCTTTTTTTGGAGCTAGATGGTGGAGTCTCTCCTCCTCACAAGAAGTATGCGGGCGGATAGAAAGTAGACAAGGTGATGGATTGGCCTACATGAAAGGGTGTGACCACTTTAGGGAGGAAAGAGGCCCTATTTCGAAGCACCACATTGTCAGGATGGACAGAGATGAGGGGTGGCTTCAAAGAAAGAGCTTGTAGCTCACTCACTCTCCCTGCAGAGGTGGTAGCTCACTCACTCTCCCTGCAGAGGTGACTGGCACAAGGAAGGCTGTTTTTAAGGTGAGGAGCCGAACAGGACAATTATGAAGATGCTTAAAAGGAGATCACATGAGGAAAGTAAGTACCAGGTTCAAATCCCACTGGGGCATTATGATCAGGGTAGGGAGGAACACCTGAGTAAGACCTTTAAGGTATCACGCCACAATGGGAGATTTAAACAAGGAGGGTTGATCAGCAAGTCTGAGGAAAGCAGAGATTGCAGACCCTTAAGGGTGCCCAAAGCAGATCCCTGCTGGGCAAGAGAGAGAATAAACAAGAGGACCTCAGGCAGAGATGCCAAAAGGGGATCAATAGTTTTGTTGGTACACCAGGCCACAAATTTATGCCAACGACAGACATATATCGTTTTGTTGGAGCGACGCCTGGCTGCCAAGGTAACATCACAGACTTCGGGTGAAAGGTCGAAATTGTCAACTGCCACCACTCAATGTCCACCCAAGAAGGTGGAGACTGGACAAGTATCCGATGGAGAACCCTACCCTGCTGCTGCGACAGAAGATCCTCCTGAATAGGCAGTGTGAGAGGAGGATCAATGGCCATGCTCAGAACTCAGGATACCATACTCTCCTTGCCCAGTCCACAGCCACAAGAATTACTTGGGCCCGGTCTTTCTTGAGAACTCTGGGCAGAAGTGGTATTGGCACAAAGGTGTACAGGATGCCTGAGTTCTAATCAAGACGAAAAGCATCACTGAGGGAGTGCTGCCTTGGAAACTCCAACATGCAAAACATCTGACATTGCACTTTTTCTGCGGAGGCGAACAGATCTAACCAGCTCTCCATGCTGCTGAAAGAGACCTTGCCCCACCTCCGGATGGAGACACCATTCATGATTGACCATGCATTGACGGATGAGTTCATCTGCTTTGTCGTTCAGAGAGCCTAGCACATCAAAAAGATTGTCGATGAATTGGAGAAATTGTTATCTTTATGGTGTAATCAGGGTTTGATTTCCGATTTAGAACTCAAATATATCTTTAATCCTTATCCTACATCACCATGTATATATATTTTACCTAAATT
Organism: Pleurodeles waltl; assembly: GCF_031143425.1. Classification (NCBI taxonomy): domain Eukaryota; kingdom Metazoa; phylum Chordata; class Amphibia; order Caudata; family Salamandridae; genus Pleurodeles; species Pleurodeles waltl. Next base: position 141,107,078 of record NC_090446.1, on the reverse strand, counting down.
GCATAAAAGTGCCATTTCACCGCCAGGCAGAGCCATAATATCGGGAATAGGATCGCCCACGGAAAGACTTTCTGAGTTCATTTATAGCTATCTGCAGCCGGTTGTGAAAAACATTCCCTCATATCTACAGGATACGAAGGATGTTCTACGTAAACTGGGGGACGTGAATTGGACTCCAGACAAGATGTTGGTCACTCTAGATGTATCTTCTTTATATACATGTATTCCCAAAGACAAGGGTTTGCAAGCAGTGCGACACTTTCTGTCTGGGAGATCGGCATCTCATATGGAACATACTGAAATGATACTGTATATGATTGAATTTACATTGGAAAATAATGTATTTTTACATGAGGGACAATGGTTTAAACAAGCACAAGGAGTAGCTATGGGCTCACGATTCTCTCCATCATATGCAAATATATATATGGGTTTCTTTGAGGCAATACATGTTTGGAAGAAGGGCCCGTCTGTATTCACTGATAACATTTTCTTCTGGGGAAGGTATATTGATGATGTCTTAATGATTTGGACTGGATCGGAACAACTATTAATGGAATTCTATGAATATATCAACTGCAATATCTTTAATATTCAAATGAGGTACGAATTCAGTAAGAACAAAGTTTGCTTCTTGGATCTAGAGATATCCATCACAGACAATAAGATCCATACAAAAATTTACTGCAAACCAACAGCCTGTAATTCTGTACTGCATGCGGAAAGTGCGCACCCCAAAAGTCAAATTTCAGCCATTCCTTTTGGGGAAATGACGAGATGAAAAAGAAATTGTAGTGATCCAAATGTATGTAACATAGAATTAAATAAATTGGAAGATAGGTTTACACAGAGAGGCTATTCAAAGCATATCATTAAAACATCAAAAAAAAGATTGATCGAACATGTAGAGCTACCCTACTGGGTCAAAATACGAAAATGCGTGACACCTCGTCATACAAAGCAATACGTTTTTGTACAGCGTATAGTCAGAATAGTCACAATATATATCGCATTCTATGTAAACATTGGAACGTACTACAGACTTATGAGACACTTGCTGCTCTACTTCCTAAGAAACCAAAAATGATCCATAGCAGAGGCAAAACTATCAGAAATGAGGTCTGTAAAAGTTTTTTACCACCTATAATGGAAATCAAAGCCACATGGCTTCCTAAAAAAATTGCGGGTTTCTATAGGTGTGGGAATTGCAATATGTGCAATATGGCACTGCATAAAACTTCTGAATTTAGTTACAATGGTAGCGACAAATATAAAATATCTACTTTTATTAACTGCAATACGAAATTTGTGGTATATATATTGGAATGTATATGTGGCCAGATATATGTGGGCAGTACAATCAGGCCCTTGAAGGAACGAATTCAAGAACATATCAGAGCCCTAAGAAATCATGATACAGCATCACCATTAGTATGGCATGTCAATGACAAACATCCAGGTACTGAGGTCCCATTAGTAAAATACATTGGTATAAATCACATCCCGACAAATGTTAGGGGTGGTAATAGAACATTGGACTTGCGAAAAAATGAAGCAAAATGGATCATTAAATTGAGAACGATCGAAATGGGCATGAATTTGGATGACGAATTGTATCATTTCCTATAAATGTATTCATTGAGTATACTATTGATGAAGAATGACATACATATAATATGAGTAACCTACTCTGGTGACATACATTGTATACCATATCTTGGAGGGATCTTTCCTTTTCTCACCCTAGTTTTTCTATATACTGGGGGGACTTTCTACTTCCTCACTCTGCATGGGTACTGATGTTGACACTTCTGTACATATTAGGGGCATTAATTATGTTGCAACCATGGAACTCGATGGCTGAAAGCCAAGGAAAATTTATCTCTTTTGTTGGTAAATAGATCTAATTGATATTCTTCCATATATTTTTAAACATATTGCCGGCTTAGTAACAACGGTGATGTTTTGGAGATACATATGATTGGTCCACCAAAATCTCTCCTGTCAATTTGACTGTTGTACTTGTTGAATGATACGAGGTACTATAATTGCCATTTAATAATGACCGCCGTATTTGAATGCAATGGACTTAATATGTTCATAGACTGGAGTTGCCACTCTGAAATGGCCGCCGTATATACACATAAATAGACGGCAATTCCGTCCTCGCTGTTTAGCAATCCGGTCTTAAATATTGAACCACTTCAAAATGGCCGCCATAGTCCTGTTGGACAGGCGGAAGTCCTTTTTCGCTGTTCATTAGCTTGTTTCGAAAACGAACGCGGCATTTTAAATACCGGCGCGGGGTCGCAGGCAGATTAAAGTAGCTGGAGGACTGGCGGGAGGCACGGAATTTCCCTCCGTCATTGCTGTAAATTAGTTCTTTTTGGAAGATAAACGCGGCATGTAGTAATGCCGGCGAGGGGCTCGTATTGAATTTTGAGAAAAAAAAGCCGGAAGACTGACAGGAGGCACAGATTTCCCTCGACGTTTTGCCGAGATTTATTAGCAAACGGGATTGGGAAGCAAACAAAAGAATCAGAAAGAGGGGAGGATAGGTAAGTTAGTAGCACGAATTTGGGAATTATATTTAGTGTAAGTAATGGAAAAATGGAGCCTCATTAATGTGGCTGTTTCATTGTTGGATACTATGGAGATACTGATATAAATCTTGTTAGGTGGATGGACGGTGATTACATATTAATGATAGAAACTAAGGTTCTTTGTTTTTGTAGAAAGGCCACTAGAGCTATTTTATTTGTTTGTATTTCAGTTGCCTCACCAATAGATGAAACTAGCAATGTCCAGTATTTAAATTGATTACGAAGAAAGAATAAGAGGTGATTGACTGTGGTTTTTAAACAGGTCAGTAATGACATTATAATAAATAACTCTCACATTCTTGAGAAATATTTTTGACAAGCAAAAGGAGGTTAATGGAATTGTCTTTCTTCCCCCCCTCTTGTTATAGAGTGTGGTAGATGTGATATGAGTATAACGGACATAGAAGTGAGCAAAGGTACATAACTATTGGATATTTTCTTCCTCACCATGATATAAGGAGGGGTCATTTTAGGCATATAGCGGTTCAATATTAACAAAAGAGAAATTTTAGATATGAAATGCCAACAAAAGAGAAATCCTTTTACACTTGGGTGTGCATGTGGCATGTTGAACTTTGGCTATGGCTTTAATATACCAATTCTTGGAGACATGGATAATATTTTATGCTATACCTTTGGACATTAAATAACACCTTGCCACTAAGATTATTTGGTGGTGGTTCTCTTCTTTTCCTTTGTAGTTTCTGGCTTAGATTTAAATCAATATTATAAAAATGATGTGTATATAACATTTTGAACACCTAACTGACCAAGAAAATACCTTTGTTTAGTTATATTGGAAAATAATAGAATAAAATGTATATATGTTTTAATTTTTGTGTAAAATTGTATATATATGTTTGTCATGATTGATTGTTGTCTTTTGTGATTTTCTCAGCCTTGAAGAAGTCCAGTCAGGACGAAACACGTGTCGGCTGATGGCTATTCATTTGTTTTTCTTATGTTTTGTATATATATGTATATGTTTATGTATATATTCTTTGTGTATTAAAATTTCTATTTGCGTGGACATACTTTTTTCTTGGTTAGTTTTACATTTGTGTATAGCATTTTCTGGTCAGATTTGTGATTGTTAACTTTATTTAAGGAAGAGAGAGGATCAAACAAGCATTCTAGTGAAACTTATTGTGATACGTCATTTGGTCTCTTCAAGATATCATATTATCTCTTAAGCATAGATTTTGTTATGTCGGTGTGCCCCACTGGTCTGTCTCCTTAGAGCCTAGCACATGTTGAACCACCAGGGATATGCCCTGATGTTAGTCATGTCAAGAGAGACAAGGCCTCCTGACAAAGGGTCCACGACTCCACCCCGCCAGGCTTGTCGCAGTACCACATGGCAGTGGTGTTGTCCGTGAACACCTGCACCACTTTCCATTGCAGAGGGGTAAGGAATGCTTTCAATGCAAGCCTGATTAACCTGAGCTCCAGAAGAATGATGTGGAGCCCGGACTCCGCCGGAGACCACATGCCTGTGATCTCTGCCTCTCCCATGTGTCTGCCATATCCCAGGAGAGACGCATCTGTCACCACTGTCTGATCTGGTTGGGAAGGGAGAGGGATCTGCCTCTGACTCAATCTCGGTTTGTTAGCCACCACTGCAGATCTTGCACACTTCCCTCAGAGATGTGGACAATGTCAGAGAGATTACCCAGATGCTGCACCAACTGGAAGGTCAGTTCCCACTGCAGAGCTCGCATATGCCAACAGGCAAGTGTGACCAGCAGGATGCAGGAGGCCATGAGGCCCAGTAGCTTTAGAGTCTTTCTCACCAAAACCTAGTATAGAAGCTGAAACATCATTTTCAGAGCCTGAACATCCTGGACTTGCAGCTCGGGAGGATAGGCCCGAAACTGCACTGTATCTAGAACAGCTCAGGGAGTGTCTGAGAGGGAGTTAGGTGTAACTTCGGCACATTTATAGTGAACTCCAGCGAATGCAGGCGTTTCGCTGTAGTCTGGAGGTGGAAGGCGACAGCCTGGGGCGAGACAACCTTTAACAGCCAGTCGTCGAGGTAGGGGAAGACTGAAACACCTAGCTGGTGCAGATGAGCTGTGATCACAGCCATCACTTTCGTGAACACCTGAGGGGTGCTGGTACGGCCAAAGGGGAGTATGGTGACCTGAAAGTGCTCATGACCTACCACGAATTGCAAGTAACGTCTGTGGGCAGGCAGGACAGGAATATGGAAATAGGTGTCCTGCAAGTCCAACGCTACCATCCAGTCTTCAGGGTAGAAAGGACCTGAGCCTGAGTGAGCATTTTGAACTTCTCCGTTCTGAGGAAGAGATTGAGGACCCAGATATCTAGGATAGGACGAAGGCCCTTGTCCTTTTTGGGCACCAGGAAGTAGCAGGAATAACAACCATGACCTACTTCTGGCACAGGAACCCTCTCTATGGCATCCTTGGCCAAGAGAGCTGTAACCTCCTCGCAGAGAAGTGCCAGGTGATCCTCTGTCATTCGATCTTAGGATGGTGGCACAGCAGGAGGGGTAGTCTTGAAGGGGAGGGAGTATCCCCTTCGGATGATTTGCAAAACCCACCTGTCCATCGTGATGGATTCCCAGTGGGGCAGGTGATGGCAAATCCTGCCACCCACTGGTCGAAGATGGAGCGACGGGTTAGGAAGGTTTGGAGGCTGCAGCGGGGGGTAGTGGTGGAATGGGCTGACCGCTGGCTCCCTCGTGCATGGGGACATTGGATCCTGGGCCCTCGGCGACTCAAAGGTTGGGCAGCATGTGCAACACAGTGGTAGAAGGTAAATAGATGCAGTTGGGTGCCCCTTCTGTAGCCACCAAAGGGCTAAAAAGCAGACTGAGGGGGGCTAGGAGCAGCTGCCAGGCCAATGGACCGAGCCGTAGCCCGGGACTCCTTAAAGTGCTTTAGCGTTTAATCTACTTTGTCTCCTACGAGACGGGTGCCATTGAAGGGGATGTCCATAAGCGATTGCTGGACATCCCCTGAAAAGCCAGACGTCCTCAACTAAGCATGGCACAGAAGAGCCACTGTCAATGCAACTGATCTGCCCAGTGAGTCGGTGATGTCCAGTCCACATTGAATCTTGAACTTGGCTGTGTCTCTCTTGTCAGCAACAGCTTGGTAGAGAAGGACTCGGCCTCCTGCGGGACCTGTGACAGCACCTGCATGACCATATTCCATAAGGTATGGGAGTAGCAGCCAAAAGGCATGCAGTGTTCATGGACCACAATGCCAGACTGGGGGAAGAGAAAATTTTCTTCCCAAGTTGGTCCAGTCTTTTTGATTCCCTATCTGGGGGTGCGGGGTGGGGAATGCACCAGAAGAGGAAGAAGCTTGAATGACTAAGCTCTGAGGCATAGGGTGTTGGGTCACGAATTTAGGGTTGTTAGGTGCAGGCCTATGGTGGCAGGCAGTTGTTCAGTTGACAAACTGTGCTGGGTTTAGTCCACCTCCCCAGCAAGACATCAGTGTGGGCCTCATTGAAGGGCAACAAGGGTTCAGATGTGGAAGCCCCGGGCTGAAGCACCTAAGTCAGGAGGTTAGTCCTGACTGTCACAGAAGGCAGCTCGAGGCCCAGGACCTCAGTCACTCTTCGCACCACCATTGAGTAGGAGGCTCCCTCTTCCGTAGTCAGAGTAGGGGGAGAAAGCAGGCCAGAGTCAGGGGAGGTGTCCAACCCACTGACTTCACCCAATTCCTGAGCCCAAACCATGTAAGGGGCTTCAAACTGGTATTCTAGAGGGTCCAGCGACCCCTCCAAACTCGCAACGTACCCATACCCATAGGAATAAGAGTCAGGACCCAACCCGGGAAGTTATGTTCCCGTCAAAGTCAGAATTGGCGTCAGGTGATGTCGTTCCAGCTTCGGGTTGGAGTCGGGACTGAGTATGGGATCGGTGTCGATTGTGGACCCAACCAACGTCGGGAGTGTCGGCTTCTGCACCGGCATAGAGGAAAGTCGCAATGGCACGACCTGTGTCGGGTTGAATCTGGAAACGGATCCTGGAATGCCCTCCGGAGTCGAGGTCTAAGCCGCTGGCTCAGAACCCGAGGGGGCATCCGCTGATCTTCCTGGGCTCAAGGACTTCACAGGAGGGTCGCTCCGCCCAAATATGAGCCGCATGGTCTCATAAGACTCTGAGTTGGGCAGGGATGGCTCTGGCTCCTGGAAACTCGGTGTAGGAGGCTGGCCTGTTGTGTGGTGGACACCTATGGTGTCGGCACCTTATACCAGGTCCAGGCAACCCTTATTCGTACATTTGACTGTGTCTAGTGATAGCTGTGGTGAGCAGCCAAGACTCCTCTAGGAGGAGTGTGATGCATGTGCAATACCACTGTAGTCACACAGGGGGTCATTCTGACCCCGGCCGGCGGCGGTAGCCGGCGGCCTGGCTGGGACCGCCAGAAGACCGTACCGCGGTCAAAAGACCGCGGCGGTCATTCTGGGTTTCCCACTGGGCTGGCGGGCGACCGCCAAAAGGCCACCCGCCAGCCCAGCGGGAAACACCCTTCCACGATGAAGCCGGCTCCGAATGGAGCCGGCGGAGTGGAAGGTGTGCTACGGGTGCAGTGGCACCCATCGCGAATTTCAGTGTCTGCTGAGCAGACACTGAAATTCAAAGTGGGGCCCTCTTACGGGGGCCCCTGCAGTGCCCATGCCATTGGCATGGGCACTGCAGGGGCCCCCAGGAGCCCCATGACACCCCTCACCGCCATCCTGTTCCTGGCGGTCGAAACCGCCAGGAACAGGATGGCAGTGAGGGGGTCGGAATCCCCATGGCGGCGCAGCAAGCTGCGCCGCCATGGCGGATTCCCATGGGCAGCGGAAAGTCGGCGGTACACCGCCCGACTTTCCGTTTCTGGACGCGGCTGTACCGCCGCGGTCAGAATGCCCGGCGGAGCACCGCCAGCCTGTTGGCGGTGCTCCCGCCGGGGTCGGAATGACCCCCACAGTAACTTATAACACATGAAAGGAACCACACAATGTTGCATAAATCAAGGCACTTTATTATAGGAACACTGAACTATAATACTATAGGCAAGCCCCCCTTCTGGATGTAAGTATACACAAATTATACACAGGTAAGTACTAAGAATTAGCATAAAAACAGTAGACATAGCAAGAAACAACAACTACAGGGAAGACAAACCATATACTAAAATAGTTGAAAGCAAGATTGGATCCCCCACCTAAGGATATGGAGTACTTAGCCAAGGGCTGGAACAGTATGCAACCCCAAGAGGTGACTATCTAGATGACCCCCAGCAACCAGGAGAGCAGAGGTAAGTTACCTGGTCGTCCCAGAGGCTAACATGGGGACTTGGTACTGGAACAAAGCAAGAACAGGACCAGGCCGATGGAACCCAAAAGTGGATTCTGTATGAAAAGACCTGTAAAAGAAGGAGACAGAGTCCTGTTCATGCAGGAGTGTCCAGGTGGGGCAGGAGGCAATGCCCACCCTTCTGTGGGTGAAGATCCTGGTCAACTGTGGTGGATGAAGGCCAGCTGCGGAGTCCAGGAGCTGCAGAGGAGTCACTGAAGTCACCTAGGAGCTGTCTCTCAAGGGTTGCCAGATTGCAGACGGGTCAGTGGTCAGGAGGACCACAAACAAGCAAATGCAACTGGAGCTTCTGGAGATTTGTAGAGCTGAAGAGGACCAGCAAGTTCCTGGAGACTCAACCCTTGGAGGGAGTCCTGGCTGGCCCTCAGAAAACAGAAGAGCCAACAGAAGCAGTAGGAGCCCCCACGAGCAACCTACTGGCAACAGGCACATTAAGTCGTATCATGCCTGAACAGGAGTCCCATGTCGCTGAAGCAGCAGAGAGAAGACTGTCCTTGCAGAGGTGGACTGCTGGGGGCCTGAGCTACTTGAAGCCTGAAGACCCCTCAGAGCAGGAGTCAACAAGCCTTGGTGCTTGCAACAGTTGCGGTACAAAGGCTCACCATCTCCCAAGTTGGACAGAAGGCATAGAGGACCCAGAGGACCTCTCAGAACCATCTGTGTTGGAGAATCTTTGCAAGTCCGGAGAACAGCAGATTTCAGCAGCCGGACATTGTTGCCTTACATGCCTGCAGATGCATGGGAGTGACTCCTTGACTCCAAGGGAGATTCCTTCTTGCTTCTTTGGTGCAGCTAAAGTCTTGCTGACCCCATAGGATGCACAGCCATGGAAACGGAAGTGCTGACAGGAGCCACGGAAACAATGTTGCAAGGACAGGTTGTCTCAGTGTTGCAGTCTTGTTTGATTCCTGTGGAGTCCAGCCTGACGCCTGGGGAAATTCTAAGGTAAAGAATATGCAGCAAGAAGTCTCTATCAAAAAAACCATGTACTTTAGAACTATTTATTCAGATCTTGAAGGAGGATTTTGGTAACATGTTCAAAGATACATTAGGGGAATACAAGGTATTGGAATACAAGAGCTCCCTGAAGAAACATGCTATTTCCTAAGATACCATGTGAGAAATGTGCCATTGCCATACAAGGGGAAATTGGAAGGCATTTTGGAGATGTTAAAAAACATTAGTGAGCCTACTGAATCATCTCCTTCGGTGGCTACTATAGTAGTTTTGCTCAAAGGCTCCAGTGAATTAAGACCTTGTGTAGATCTTTGTAGCCTTAGCAATGCAATATGGATTGCTCAGCATCCCATATGCGTGAATTAATCTCAACACATATGAATGAATTGATCACAACTTTGGAGCCAGCATAAGTATTTTCGATGCTTGATCTTACTAGTGTCAATCATAAGGTGGTTTTGGAACAGAGTTGCAGGGATCGTACTGCTTTATTACACCCGAAGGAATGCATCAAATTAAAATGAAGCCTTTGGTCTGGTGGGTGTGTGTTCTGAGTTTCAACGTATTATGAAGGAGTCATTAAGTGGTCTAGAAGATGTGATAGCCTTTCAAGACAACATCTTGGTGTTCAGAAAAGACAATTATCAACATGACATGAGACTATGTAAAGTTCTTCCAGCATTACCAGATAACGTGTTGACTCTCAAACTGAAGAAGTGTCATTTCAGGTGTGATAGTGTAGAATATTTAGGAAACACAATATCCAAAGAGGAAATCAAATCCAAAGACTCATGTGAAGGCTATTTTGGAGGCTCCCAATCCTGAATCTAAATAATTGGTTCTTTCCTTGGTTTAGCAGAATTGTATGCAAAATTTGTTGAGAACTATCCTGCAAAAGTAGCAGCAAGGCAGAGATTGCTGAAGAAGTATTTTGAATTTGTGTGGGCTGAATTTCAGGAGAAAGCCCTCTCATGTTTAAAGAGAAAAGTCATTCAAGCACCCTTCTTCAAGCCTTTCATTGTTGGGAAACATTGTGTTTTGACTGTAGATGCTAGTAATCATGGTCTAGGAGCTGTGCTACAACAATCAGATAGGCATAAGGCATGGATGGTAGCTTCAGTATCAAGGGCTTTACATGAATCAGAGAATAAGTAAACTGCTTCTGAACATGCCTGCTCCAGGGATTGCTTGGGTAGTGACTGCAAGGTTGTCTAGAATGGTTGCAAAACTACAGTATTATCAATTCAGAATAATGCATGTTTTGGGGAAAACAAATGTTCAAGCTGACTGTATGTCTTGATTTCCATTAACCTCATTATACTGCATGCCAGAGGAAGTCGAAAGGGAGGTGGTCTTTAACATAAGTGATGTTTCTGTTTTGGAGATGGGACATGAGAAGATCTGCAGTAATAAGGAGTTAGAAGAGATGTCAATAGTGACAATGTTTAAATATTGGTCAATCATTAGTTAGGGCAGGATAGGCCTGAACCTAGGGTTTTGAAAGGAGGGGTACATTGTTTGCTGTGATTCAGGAAGTGTTAGCGTGGATGGAAGGTGTTCTTAAGCATGCAAACAGGGTAATTCCCCCTTTCAAGGCCAGACAGAAAATAATTGATTTGAGTCATTAAGGGCATGCCTGCCATCAAAAGGAAAATCAGGCAGGTTTTTTGGTGGTGGCTTGGATTGGGTGACATGGTGGGTGCATACATTTGTAAGTGTGAGTTATGCAACAGAAGTGACAAAGTGGTTAAACCTGCTGTGGTAAAGGCCATTCCTGTGGTGTTTCCGGAAGGTCCATGAAGGAAGTTGGGGATTGACACTGTTGGTCATTTTAATGCTCCCAACGGTAAACATGCCTATGGTATTGTGTTGGTGGATGACTATATAAAATGTCCAGAATTGTGGAAAATCTCACATTTGATGCGATTATTATTTTTTTGGAATATATTTTTTCTCAAGAAGGTATTCCAGAAGTCTTGATTTCAGACAATGGTTCACAAATCACTACTGCAGGATTTTTAGTATAATTAGAATAGTGTGGCATACAAAGAAAGAAAATACCTGGTGGTCACCCTGAAGCAAATGGCCAGGTTGAATGATTTAATCAGGTGATCAAGGAATCTATACAGTTGGCTGTGATTAGAGGTTTAAATTGGGGAAAAACTTTACAAGCTAGTTTGTTATCTTTCAGGATCACTCCTCATTCAGTTACAGGGTTTTCTCATTTTGAGCTTTTGCATGGGCACAAATCAATCTCTTTGCTAGTACCTTGGTAGCTACAAAGAGCCTCCAGACTATGTTCTGCCCTACATGGACATCTTCACTAAGTTGTTCAATGTAGAATGGATGTGTATAATAAGAAAATGGGAGATAGGATTACTCAGTGTAGAGACATAGTGGGTCACAGTGATTTCAGTCTTGGTCAGTGGGTTTGGGTCAAACCACCAGGAAGTAGAAGTGGACAACTAGGGAAACAGTTAAGACCTATGCGGATTGCAGAAATGTTCAATGGTGCTGTGAGAGTGGAGACTGGTACTGTCTGGAATTTGAGTGGGGCATCAAAGTATGTAGGTGAAACTCTGAGGTGTGATTCTTCTGATGGACAAAGGCTGTTGGGTTTGCATTTTTCTGATTTAACTACAGGGTCGCATGTGGGAAGTGAGTACACTGTTGGAAGGAGAAGTAATTTGTCTGATGGTTCATCTTTTTCTCCCACCATTTCCACTCTTCACAGTGATGAGGGAAGTGGTGTGAGGACTCGAGTGAGGCCCAAAATGTTTGTCATGCAATATTATCACTATCTGTTAGATGATTTCTTGTTCTATTTTTGATGTTTCAATTTATTATTTGATCATATTTTATTGTTATTTAATATTCTTTATTTTTGGAAAAAAGGAAGACGAACGGCCGAATGAGGGAATGTTAGAACGTAAGTGTGTGTGTGTGTGAGTGGTGTGAACAGTTGTGGTTGAGGAGAGTACAAATAAAGATATTGACTTTACTGGTGATGCTTTTCCAATACCTTTCCCGATGATATCAGCATTAAAATGAAATCTAAAGAACTATAAAGACAATTTGTGTTATTACTCAACTAAGTTCTAATAAACCTGAGTAAGCATGGCTTATTCTTTGAAATAAAAATAAGTAGGATATGTGGCTGTGCAAGTGGGTAGAACATTCTACCATCTTTGCCTGCTTAATACAGCAACACACTGACTAGGAGTTTGAAACCTGAAGGCGATCTCTTACTTGTCCCTAGGAGGAAGGTGTTTTATTCTATTCTAAATTCCTCCCTGGTATCTACTTAAAATGGCTAATGAGTTTGTCACCCAGCTTGCAGTAAATGAAGTGATGAGTGTTCTTCACATTGTTATCACCACTGAGTGCGATCTGGACTGCGATCTTAGCAATGGAATTCTGGTACTATTTTCTCCCTGTTTTGCCACTAAGGCTGCAGCTGCCAAGGATGTTGTTAGATTGAGAGCAACAGAACTTCCATGCATGATCTAGGGTTGGAATACTGTGTATATGTGGATTTATAAAGTGCAAACCTTGATACAAACCAATTGAGTGCTGCATAATAGAAGATATATGCAGAATTGAAGGGTAGGGGAGTGATGAGTCAACATTGGAAGGAGTGTTACAGCAAAGGAATAGAGAATTGCATATCTGGACTGAGGACAAGAAAGAGTTGGGTTATTACAGGTGGGCCAAGGATGAGAGGAGTGCGAGAGAGAGAGAGAGAGGAGGAGAGAAAGGCTATAAATGGGGTTCCAGCAAGGCAGTTAAGCTGTGCCATATAACTGAAAGTGTTGCTTGAAAAGTAGAGGTCTCTTCCAAAGACCTATCCAAACACAAGTTTGGCTTCTGTAGGGAGAACACTCCTAAGAATCCCATATGTGTTTTAGAGATGCAGGCCGGTAGGGCATTACTGCCACAGAGGTAAGTCTGCAACTTGGACTACTGCTTTGTTGACTCCTGCTTTGAAGTTGTATTAAATATTGACTTTACTCAGCAGAGTAGGAACAGTTGAAGCCAGGAGGCTTTGGTCTAGTGCACCATACTATCCCAGAATCTCAGATTGATATCCATGTAGAAGGGCAGGCAATCGGTGCTGATGCTGTTGCCAATAAGAACATAATTCGAATTTGCTGGATTTGGGATATGTGCCATAATGCGGTGTTAAGCGTCTATATGCATTCTGAATAGGGCCGACATAGCATTTACCACTTTTTGGTGGATCTCTTGCATTCACCAAACTTTAAATAAGTGCCCCAATCTTGTTTCTTGTTTGGTTAAGTTGAAATAATCCTTCACCAACCAGGCTTGAATTGCTTTGAGGCAGTTCTTGAGTTGGCAGAGATCAGAGCAAAATGCTACCCAAGTACAGTTTGGTGTCATTCATTTATTGATTTTTTGTTGGCCAGAGGAGCTTTCAGGGGCTCCATGTAAAAAATGAAAATAGGAAGCGAAAGGATAGCGCGATGCCTATGCTATTAAAATAGGCTCAGACTTGGAGCAAACCATCTGAACCAGCTTGCCTCTGTTGTTCTGATATGACTGAAACCACTGTAGGATAATGCTGTTAACCCTATTTGATGTGCTAGGGCATCATAAGAGGTTTGATGGTTGATGAAGTTGAAGGTTGTAGTGGTCCATCCAACTGAGTAAAACACAATGAATAAAACTTTTGAGCTTCTAAATTAAAGAGAGCTACATTTTTTGCCATGAAGTTGTCCAACTTCAGTACTTCACCAGACATGGATTATTGTCAGTTTTGTTGTTTAGTAGAATCAGTATTGAAAAGTTGTGCTTGTCAACCTAGGTCACAGAATCTTCCTCCTTAGGGCTTCTGCCTCCATCTTCTGGTAACTCTCTGTCCGCCTCCAGGCAGGTTAAATGGTCTTACAAAATCCAAAAGCCAAACAGCTGGTTAAGGAAATGTTGTTCATTGACATACCTGAGAAGAACAATGATTTTTCTGACTGGCTACATCAGATTTGGGTTTAGCAAAAACAGGTGGTTGAAGTGATGATAACTTTACTGGTGCTGGAAGACCAGAGCCTGTCAAACACAGTATCCAAATTATTACCTAATTGCCACAGTATCCAAATTATTATCTGTCAAATTCACAGGTAAAGAAACAAAAGAGATAGTAGTTTACAATGTAATGCTTGAACCTAGATACAGAGAGGAAAAGAAAAGCCACTCTCATTCATACAGCAAAGATACCCTTTAGATTTTATAAATGTTCTTACATGAATATCAGCTTCTTTTTGGCTATTATATTCAGTGGTAGGATGCAGCTCATATTTCACTTTATCAATACAGTCCTTTAAAATTGTATCATGCAGAGAATCAGTAGTCTGTATGAGAGAACATGCTCCTGGCATCTGGACACTCAAGGGGCTATTACTTGCCTGTAGTGACATTGCATAGGCATACACAATGTTGATGCAGTGACGGGTCGCAATGTTGAGCGATCTAAAGTAGTGATGAGGTTTGAAGGGATAGGAAATCTTGTTACTGGGGACAAAAATGCAGACACTGATGTGGAAGTCAGCAATGAGATTTAAATGTTGTGGTCATCAACTATAGGTGAAAGTGGCCTACTTCAATATCAAAAAGAGTCCTAGGATTCATAACCTTCAGGAGGTTGCCCACCAGTATACATGTGCTAAAGTCAAAAGAATATCGACCTTTGCTGTTATGAGAAGGGTTCCTGACTTACATGAGAGAGATGTTATGAAGAAGGTTAAATCAACAGCAAGGGCCTTTTAAGGCAGTAGAAAAGGTTGCCAAAGAAATAAGTGAGAGTAAAGTTTCCTGCTGGGTGGGATTCAGTCACAGTGCTAACTCAAAATCTGGAAGGGCTTTCTGTAATGTATCTCGTAGTATTCTCCTTCGCATTTTGCTTCTTCATTAGAGCTTCCTAGAGTGTGCCTGCCTAATGCTAATTGTGTTTTAAAGCCATTGCCAACTGAAAAAGTGATCTGCCTCTTAAACCAGAGTGCAACAGAGCTCTATGTGCTGAGTCTTTGTTGGAGGACTGGTAAAATCTTTAATATGTGCAGTAGACTTTTCATTTGTAAGATTTTAAAGTTTTTGAAGAAAAGGGATGGTAAATGCCACCTTCACTTTATGGCTTGGATGTACACTGTAGAGAAATGCACAGCGCATAAGGATGTTCCCAAAAATATTCTTTTGTGACAGTGCATCTGGAGGTTTTGTTCAATCGTTTTGTTTGGAAAAGACCACCGGGCAGGAACAGGAACACATTTTAAGATATCAGTGCCACTCCCTTTGAACTCATAGTGCACAGTTTCCTACAGAAGCAATGGTTTCTTTACTGTAATCCTAGTTTTCTCTCTGGGGAATCTCCACTGAAATCAGAAGCATTCAAAGGTTCCACACACATGACCACAAAGCAGTTCTGTTAGTCGTATCAGCTTCGCCTTACTTTGGAAAGGCCAGGAGACATATGTGACACACATTATACATTTTGCAGCCTTAAAATAGGTTATATTGACAATTGTAAAGCATTACTTTAAAAACTAGCAGGAAAAAGGGGTCAAACCCTTAAAAGCAACTTATGTAAAATGAAAAGTGACCTTATAAAAACATCCTTCACAAACACTTTTTACTTATGTTTAAAGTAAGAGATAGGATGATATATAGCAATAGCCGTATAGGCTGCAATATTGGAAACAATGAGGATAGGACACTTCACCTTTAAGGGCCTCTTGAACTCCAGTGTCCCAATAAGCCCTGCAGGTTGCAGTTCACTCAGTTTTTTTTGATGAGCAAATTAGCAGTATGGAATTATTTGTACTTTTATCTCTTCCCTCAGGGATGAGGTAGGCTGGCTTCTGATTTCAATGGAGATTCCCTAGAGAGAGAACTGGGTAAGAAACTGTTCCTTCTCTCTTGCGGTATCTCTATTGATAATAATAAGCTCTGAATATATTAGCAAGCTGATCCCCAAGGATTCCGCGAGGAATGAGATAATAAAAAGGAATAGTACGATCAAGCAAATAATTTCATCAAGAGTATGGAGCGACCTATCCGTAGGAGAAGAAGGTCTTTTAAAAAATGTAGGTAATGTAGGAATCTGATTAATATGGATATTGGATAAAACTTTGGGAAGGAATTTAGGCTGGTCCTCATCATTACCTTGTAGCTATGGAACGTTGTGTATGGTTCATGTGAACATAGGACGTGTATTTAACTAATTCTACGAGCATAAGTGATGGCTACCAAGAAGAAAGCTTTCTATGACAAATGTTGGACAGGAGCCTTATGAATGGGTTCATAGGGAGGACCCATGAGGCATAAAAGAACAATATTTAACTCCCAAGGAAAGGAAGATCTCCTGAGAGCAGGGTATTTCTTTGTAATGCCTTCCAAGAAATATTTAACTATAGGCATTCTAAAAAAGGACTTTTGTGAAGGACATTTTTAGTAAGCAGTGATTGCAGATGGACTCTAGTAGAGGAGAATTGCAATTTCGCTTTAGCCAGAAGGAGGAGATATGGAAGAACAGCCTCTTCCTGACAAGTGAGAGGATTGAAATAGTTCTGAGAGCACCAGAAGCAGAAACCTTTCTACCTGAAAGAATAAGAGGTTCTTGTAGATGGTATTTTGGCTTTTCTCAGCACATTCATGCATTCCTGAGGAAGGTTTGGGTGGCCATGTTGCATGAGTTTTGGACCCATGCAGCCAAGTACTGAGAGTGAAGGTTAAGATGTTGAATCTGGCCTCTGAACTTGTGAAGAATATTCTGTCTGCTCTGCAGCGTCTGTATGAGGCTGGCCCTCTATGTGGTGTGCAAACTAGGAACACTGTGCATGGGGTCCAGGCAATCACATGTTGGTTTACAGGGGTAAAAACTAAGGGCCTGATTCTAACTTTGGAGGACGATGTTAAACCGTCCCAAAAGTGGCGGATATACCACCTACCGTATTACGAGTTCCATAGGATATAATGGACTCGTAATACGGTAGGTGGAATATCCGCCACTTTTGGGACGGTTTAACACCATCCTCCAAAGTTAGAATCAGGCCCTAAATCACCTAATGCTCTAATTTTTATAGTAGCCTGGCCGAGCAGTTAGGCCAATCTTGGATAAGTGCAAAGCATTTGTTGCACTTACAGTATCAATCATGCAACTCACACATTTGAAGGAATAACTCAAGACCAATTTATAAAATTACTTCAGATTTTTATATAAATTTTAACTAAGATTATCAAAATTGGTTAAGTACTTTTGGAGATATGGAATTTTGAAGCTGAATAAAAATAGTCTTTTGTGTGTAATTGCACACCATAGGAATCAATGGAAAGTGACCTATAAAAATACATATAAAATCACACAATTGATTTATCAAGTTCTCCTTTTGCAGGTTGGTTGTGGTCATCGGTGGACACACTGTGCCAGCTGGAGAAGTCTGAGCAGCTCCTGGTCCCGGTGGCAGCAGCAGTAAAAGGTCTCTGGAGCTGGTGCAGGGCCACGACGGGGGACCACTTGGAAATGGTCTGTGCAGGTAAGTTTAGAGGAGGTTCCTTGGGGTCCCCTTTGACTGTCGAGGTCGCAAGGGATGAGGGACCCTTAGGGCACAGCAGGTTCTTCGTTGCAGGGCACAGGGCGACCGGGTGCAGAGAGAATCTGTGAGACGGGAGATGTTCCTAAAGAGGCCCTTTGGATCTGGAGGTAAGTCACTTTAAGGGCTGTTTACAGGACAATGGGGGCACTTTAGTGGGAGGCCCGGGGTGTTCCTGAAGTCCCTCAACAGGGGCCTCCAGCTGGTCCTTTTTCAGCTCCAGGTGGGGTAGTTTTCTTGGTGTCTGATGTCAGCTGACCAGTAACCAGGTATTGGTATGGTTCGGCCTTCGGAGGGCACAGTGCCACCAAACATAGCACACTTGCAGGGTTTGTCCTGGTGGTTGTTGGTGTCTCATTGGGTCTGGCAGTGACTTCCGGTTCGGGAGTTAGCAGCCAGTCAGTGAAGTGACCCTCACTTGGTTTCTGGTGTCTTCTTTGTTGCAGAGTGGCACCTCCAATCTGAAGGGAGGTCTTGAGCGACTGGTGAAGCTTTGAGGTCCTCTAGGATTCTTGAGGTCAGTTCAGTTGTCCAGCAGCTCCTCAGCGGCGATTGTCGGGTCCTAAGTGCAGCAGGCAGGGTTTGGCGTCTTTTCTTTGTGCAGCAGGTCCACAGTTCTTGTGCCTTAGACCTTCTTTGTGCAGGTCATTTTTGTGTCCTTCGAATCTGGTTATCTGGTCTAGGGGTGCCCACTAAATACTGTATTAAGTGGGTGTTTTAGGAGGAACCTGGTAGTGTCCAATAGAACACTTGCATTTGGGTGGCTACACCCACTAGAGTGACCACTTCCGATGGGAAGGCTCACTTCCCTATCCCTGATTGGCTATTTTCCTTCTATCTAAGATGGAGGAAATGGAGTGTCCACTTCACCGGCAACACCTTAGGAGTGGTGCATGCCAGGTGGGGCCACTTCTCCTACCCTTTGTGTTGTTTCCTGCCTTTGCTCCAACCAAAAATGGGGGTTTGCAAAGGGGCTGACCTTCTGCTGCTAGCAGCAGGCCTAGGGGTTGAGTTTCAAAGGCAGTAAGCCCTTTGAAGCTCACCGCCAGACCAGTGCAAATTCCTGAGGGATGGGGTGTTAGCACCTCCACCCAGGAAGGGCATTGTTCTACAAATCAGAGAGACAGGGCTCTTCCCCAAGGTTTGAAGATGGGGTGTCTGGAGGTGGCAGGCTTTATAGAACCAGTCACCAACCATGCCATGGTAGTTAGATTTTGCAGAGAGCACCTCTAATGTGACCCCTGGGTACGTTTAGGGATAAATCCAATACTGGTACCAGTTTGGCTTTATCACTCTTAGTTGTTTGATACCAACCCAGGGTTCAGAGTGGCCATCTTCTTGCTGAGAAACTCATGTTGACCAGTGTTCAGCACATGTATTAAAATGGCTGCTCTGTTCACTCACTATGTCCCAGGTTTGACAAGGACACAGTAGGGGCATATTGCTCATGCAGTTATGCCCTCACATGTAATATGGTGCACCCTGCCTTAGGGTTGTAAGGCCTGCCAGAGGGGTGTTTTACCCCATAGTAAATGCAGTGTATGGTGGACAGGGCACACAGGCAGTGTGCCATGCCAAGTTTGTGTTTAAGATTTGCACCAGGACACTCAGCCTGCTATGGCAGTGCTGGGTACATCTGGAAGCATGGCCCTAGAGGTTGGCACAATCAGTGCTGCTGCCCTCAGGGGCCTACCAAAAGTACCACATGCTCTAGGTACCTAAATATCCTTTTACTAGGGACTTATAGTGGTAGCTAAGGGTGTATCCAATTGTGCAAATGTATCACAATAGTTTTAGGGAAAGAAATCTGGCCCAGGGAACCTGGCATTACAATTTCTAGGCTACGTCATAGATCAGGCAAAAAGTGGGGGCTAACCATGTCAAAAAGAGGCCTTTTCTCACAGCTTCGTGTGTGGAGATTCCGAGAGAAGCTTCCTGTGTGGACACTCTGTGAGATGGAGGAGATCTGTGAATTGCCACTGTTGGGGCCATCCTAGAACAAAAAGAATCATTCTGGCCTTCGAGTGTGACAGGTTGATGATCACTGTTGGCAAAAGAAGGATCAGAGGAAAGGCATAAAGAAATATGCCTGCCCAGTCGATCCATGGGGCATTCCCTAGTGTTCCTGGATGGTAGAACCTGGAGGCGAAGCTTGGGCGTTTTCTCCATCTGCAAAAGGTCCATTTGGGAAAATCTTTAGTCAAAAAAGAAATTGTAAAGAACTGAGTTCTTTAGTACCCATTAGTAATTTTCTTGAATGACTCTGCTGAGAGTGTCTGCTTGAGCATCCTGGGTTCCCGGTCGATGGACCAATGTAATTTTCAGATTCCTGGATATGATTCACTCCCAGATTGTTTGTGCTTCTAGCGACAGAGGTCTGGATCTTGTTCCTCCTTGTTTGTTCAGATAATGCATGGTTGTTGTATTATTCATCTGAACAAGGAGAGACGTGGCCCTGAATGACAGGTGAAAAGCCTTCAAAAGCTAGATGAACTGCTCCTAGCGTAGCAGGTTGATGTGGGTGGGATCCCCCTCAGAGGAATGATATCCTTAGTGACAGGGTGGGCAGGGGATACTTTGATATCCTGTATGCCTGTGTTTTAGGCATGTCCTGGGCCATTATTTCAGGGTCCAGGGCTCCTTTCCCTTTTTGCTTTTTAACCTCTCTTGAGATTAAGGAAAACAACTCTTTGGGAATACCCATCATAGATGCATGGGTAAGAAACTCTACTTCAGCCCAAACTGAGCCCTATAGGTCATTTCCTAAGAGACAGTCTACAGGTAAGCTAGGTGACACTATCACTTGCTTAGGGCCGGTAACTCCACCCCAACTAAGTTGTACTACAGCTAAGGGGAGGGACTGAGTGGAGTTGGTGACATCAGTGACTTGGTATTTCTGACCAAGCAGGTCTTTGTGCAGGTGGCACTAAGTTTTTAGTGACTATGGTGATACTGGCAGCTGTGTCCCTGTAGGCCTGGGCCTCAACACCATTTATTTGTATTTGCTGCTTGTACTTATCCATATTATTGCCACCTGGTGAGACAGAAACTATCTTGGGGGTTTCTACACCTACCCCAGTTTCTATTATGGACCCAAATGTGAACCCAATTACACCTTTGTTTTTACTATTGCCAGTAGTCCCACCTCTATTACTACTACTACTATTACTAGGTACACTAGGAGGGGATGTGGAGTTATTAGTGGTGGTAGGCTCAGGGGCTTTACCAGACCAGGATTTATCCCCTGGCCGATGGCCCTTATTTCTACACACATAGCACCAAGGCTTTTTACTGTGTGCAGAAGAAGAAGAAAAGGTTTTATTCCCATCCCCAGAGGAGTTTTGTGGACCTGATGAGGAATCTTTACTTTTGTCTTTGTCCCCACCCTTGTCCTGATGCTTAGCACCTTCTTTCTTATTCTTGTCACCCCCTGTATGAGCTTTTCTGCTCACCCTTCTTCTGACCCATTTGTCTGCCTTCTTTCCCAATTCTTGGGGAGATGTCAGATCTGAGTCTACCAAGTACGGGTGCAACAAGTCAGACACACAATTATTCAAACTATGCTCTCTCGGTAACAGATTATACAAGCCCTCATAGTCAGGCCCTTTACTGCCATGTAAACACCCTTCTAAAGCTTTAACAGAACAGACCACAAAGTCAACCCAATCTTATGAGGCTTCTTTTCTGGTCTCCCTGAACTTGATCCTATAATGTTCAGTGATGAGACCAAAACCTTCTAAGAGTGCTGTTTTTAGAATATTGTAGTTGTCTGCATCTCCTTTTCTGACAGTGAGAAGTCAATCCCAGCCCTTGTCAGAGAAGGACAACCAGAGAATACTAGCCCACTGCCTTTAAGGGACCCTCTGAACTTTACAGGCCCTCTCTAGTGCAGCAAACCACTTGTAGATGTAATTCCCCACCTTGTATGAGGGAACAATTTAGTGCATGTTTCTGGAATCTAAGGAGTCCTCACTGACTCTATAAGCCCTGAAACTGTTGCTGCTGCCACCATGGGGTACTAACCCCAACACCTGTCTCTCCTGCTCTCTCTCCACTGCCAAGGCCTCCCGATCGAAAGCTAGCTGCTGCTACTACTGCAGCCTCAGCCTGGCCTCCTCCAGTCTCACCTTTCTGAGCTCTCTAACTATAGAGTCATCCCCTGGAGTTGTGCAGTGTGACCCCCTCAGACACTGAAGTGCCATGAGAGTGGGCAAACCTGGATATTTTCCTAGTCTTGGTGACCCTAGCTACCTGTCCTCTGGGTGTAAAGGGAGCTCTACCTGAGTGACTTCCCCTCTCACTACCAGCTACACTAGTTGGTCTACTAGGGACAAGATCCTCTGAAGAACCCTCCCCTGAACCTGGATGATTTTCCTCTAACTCAAGGGGGTTAGAGTCTCCCCTTCCTCCTTGCTACCAGCATGTTCTTGGTCATCCTGAAGAAGGAGGCTCAAAAGTAAACTTATTATGGTTGCTCCTAATGTCTAGCTTCCTCTCTGAATACAGTCTCATCAATTCCTTGAAGGGCATGCCCTCATAAGGAGAGTCCATGACCTCAGAGCTAGGTCCAGCTACAGACATGGTATGTGTGTGTTAGGGTGGTGTAGGATGTACCTAACCTACCTAACCTCTAGTCTCTCAAAGAACTTTAGTGACTAGATTCCTATTATAGATACTATGTATTGTCTGTAGGTATAGAGTAGTCTTTCCTGTGAAAAGCACCAGGTGACAGAGTGATAAGGCAATTGCAAGTACTTATCCAACCACTGCCACTAATGTAGGTGGCTGGCCTGGTGTGTAGTGGGTACCTGTGGTACTTAAACCTTATACCAGGTCCAGTTATCCCTTATTAGTGTAGTGTAGGCAGTGTTTAGAAGCCAGGCTCTCTAGAGGTAGCTGTGGATGAGCAGCCAAGGCTTATCTAGGAGACATGCAAAACTCATGCAATACCACTCTAGTCACACAGTACTTACACACATGAAAGAAAATACTCAGTATTGCAAAAATAAAGGTACTTTATTTTGGTGACACAAATACCATAGAGACTATACTCCAGAAACGCACTAAACACATGATAGAGGATTCTGCAAAGATCACAACAGACTGCAATGCACTGACAACGGATTCCTGGACCTGAGGACCTGCAAAGGAAGGGGACCAAGTCCAAGAGTTGTGAAAGTGTCCAGGGGAGGGACAAGAGCCCACTAAACCCTAGATGAAGGTGCAAGGAGTGCTGGGGACCTGGGCTAGGCTGTGCACAAAGGATTCCTTGCAAAAGTGCACAGAAGCCGTAGCAGCTGCAGTTCATGCAGTGCACAGGATTACTGTCTGGAGAGAGGAGGCAAGGATTTACCTCCTCCAAATTTGGACAGTTGGACCACTGGACAG
The DNA here is from genome assembly GCF_031143425.1 of Pleurodeles waltl. NCBI lineage: Eukaryota > Metazoa > Chordata > Amphibia > Caudata > Salamandridae > Pleurodeles > Pleurodeles waltl. The sequence continues at coordinate 141,084,186 of NC_090446.1, read as the reverse complement.
TCTGGGTCACTTGGGTCCACCACCTGTGTTCTAGGGGCCATGCTCGTCAGGATGAAAGGGGTCCCAGAGTACCGGTGACGCTGAAGTTTGGAGCCTGCTGGAGCAGGGGGAAGATTCCGTCGACCCACTGGAGATTTCTACTTGGCTTCCAGTGCAGGGTGAAGGCAGACAGCCCTCAGAGCATGCACCACCAGGAAACAATCAAGAAAGCCGGCAGGATTAAGCGCTACAATGTCGTTGGTAGTCTTCTTGCTACTTTGTTGCAGTTTTGCAGGTGTCCTGCAGCAGTCAGCGGTCCATCCTTGGCAGAAGTCGAAGAGGGAGATGCAGAGGAACTCTGGTGAATTCTTGCAAGTCGTTATCTGAAGAAAAGCCCACAGGAGAGACCCTAAATAGCCCTTAGAAGAGGATTGGCCACCTAGTGAGGTAAGCACCTATCAGGAGGGGTCTCTGACGTCACCTGCTGGCACTGGCCACTCAGAGGCCTCCATTGTGCCGTCACACCTCTGGATTCAAGATGGCAGAGGTCTGGGACACACTGGAGGAGCTCTGGGCACCACCGCTGGGGTGGTGATGGACAGGGGAGTGGTCACTCCCCTTTCCTTTGTCCAGTTTCGCACCAGAGCAGGGACTAGGGGTTCTCCGAACCAGTGTAGACTGGCTTATGCAAGGGGGGCACCATCTGTGCCCTTCAAAACATTTCCAGAGGTTGGGGAGGCTACTCCTCCCCAGCACTTAACACCTATTTCCAAAGGGAGAGGGTGTAACACCCTCTCTCAGAGGAAATTCTTTGTTCTGCCTTCCTGGGACTGGGCTGCCCAGACCCCAGGAGGGTAGAACCCTGTCTGTGGGTTGGCAGCAGCGGTAGTTGCAGAGAAAACCCCAGAGAGCTGGCCATATTTGGAGTTACCATTGTGAAGCTACATATAGGTATTGACCTGTATGTAGTGCACACGTGTAATGGTGTCCCCGCACTCCCAAAGTCCGGGGAAATTGCCCTGAACTATGTGGGGGCACCTTGGCTAGTGCCAGGGTGCCCTCACACTTAGTAACTTTGTACCTAACCTTCACTAAGTGAAGGTAAGACATATAGGTGACTTATAAGTTACTTAAGTGCAGTGTAAAATGGCTGTGAAATAACGTGTGCGTTATTTCACTCAGGCTGCAGTGGCAGTCCTGTGTAATATTTGTCTGAGCTCCCTATGGGTGGCAAAAGAAATGCTGCAGCCCATAGGATCTCCTGGAACCCCAATAACCTGGGTACCTAGGTACCTAGGTACCATATACTAGGGAATTATAAGGGTGTTCCAGTGTGCCAATTAGAATTGGTGAAAATGGTCACTAGCCTACAGTGACAATTTTAAAGGCAGAGAGAGCATAAGCACTGAGGTTCTGGTTAGCAGAGCCTCAGTGACACAGTTAGTCACTACACAGGTACACACATTCAGGCCACAAACTATGAGCACTGGGGTCCTGGCTAGAAGGATCCCAGTGAGACAGGCAAAAACAAACTTACATATGTGTAAAAATGGGGGTAACATGCCAGTCAAGATGGTACTTCCCACCAAAAAACCCAAAGGTAAGTACTAGAACCTACCCCAGTGACCAGGAAAGCAGGAGTAAATCACAGTAACTTTCCCAGAACACACACAGAAACGAGAATTATGTAAAACCTAGAGGAGACTGCACAACACCAACAGTGGATTCCTGGGCAAGAAGACCTGTGGAAGAAGGGGACCAAGTCCAAGAAGCACAGAAAAGTCCAGGAAGAGCAGGAGCTCCTGCTAACCTGGATGAAAGTGCAAAAGGAGAACCACCGGTGAAGAAGAAAAGTCAGCACTGCACCCAAGAAGATGAAATCGGGTTTCTGGAGGGTGCAAGGGATGTCCCACGCCGGATGGAGGATTGCAGTCGGGTTTGCATCATCGGAGTCCACCAACAAGCCTTTGCACGCGCAAAGGTCGCGGTTCGCGGAAAATGGCGCTGCCCGGGACCAGGAAGGACCAGGAGGGGGTATCAGATGGGGAGTTAGCAACTCAGAGAGCCCACAGAAGGCCAGGCAGCACACACAGGAGTCCCACAGCACGGGGTCAAGGAAGTTGCAAAAGAGGCCCATGCAGTACTATGACAAAGGCTCCCACATTGCTGGAGAACCACTCAGGAAGCTGTGTACGAAGGACTTGGAGGAAGGATGCCAAAATGCCTTGGCAGCTGCAAAACACCGTTGCACTGGGGTAATGTCTTGCATGGGGAGGCAAGCTCTTACCTCCATCAAAGTTGGACAGTTGGGAGAGAGGACCATCAAGACCACTTCAGTCCACTACCTGTGATGCAGGATCCATGCAGCTCAGCAGGAGAGGGGATCCACGCAGCCGGTTGTCCTTGCAGTTGGTGCCTGCAGAAGCAGGGGAGTTACTCCTTCACCCCAAGGGGGATTCCTTCGCTCTTATGATGCAGGCTGAAGACAGGCTGTCTTCACAGGATGCATGACCGGGAAACAGTTGCTGGCAGGAGCCGGAGATACAATGTTGCAGAAGGCGTCTTGCTTCTTTGTTGCAGCTTGTAGAGTTCCTGGAGGGTCCTAATGCAGCTTCGTCAGTGAGAAGGTGAAGTGGAGAATGCAGAGGATTCCTGCTGGAGTCTTGCAATCTGAATCTGAGGAACCAACCAAAGGAGAGACCCTAAATAGCCCTGAAAGGGGGTTGCTCATCTAACCAGGTAAACACCTATCAAGGGAGGGCTCCGACGTCACCTGCTGGCACTGGCCACTCAGATGCTCCCAGAGTTCCCTGCCAACCTTGAATCCAAGATGGCAAAACCCAGAGACACTCTGGTGGAGCTCTGAGCACAACCTCTGGGGTGGTGATGTACAGGGGAGTGGTCACTCCCCTTTCCTTTATCCAGTTTTGTGCCAGAACAGAAACTGGGGGCCCCTAAACCGATGTAGATTGGTTTATGCAAGGAGTGCACCAAATGTGCCCTTCAAAGCATTTCCAGTGACCTGGGGAGGCTACCCCTCCCAATCCTGTAACACCTATTTCCAAAGTGAGAGGGTGTAACACTCTCCCAAAGGAAATCCTTTGTTCTGCCTTCCTGGGCTCAAGCGTTTCCAGCAACAGGAGGGCAGAAACCTGTCTGTGAGGTGGCAGGGGCTGCCTGGAAAACCTCAGAAGGCTGGAAACACATAACTAATGCTTGCAAAAGCCTTGGGGTATGATTCCAATATGTTTGATACCAAACATGCCTATGTTCTGAGTTACCATTATGGTAGTGACCTATGTCCAGTACACATGTAAAATGGCATCCCCACACTCACAAAGTCTGGGAAAATAGTCTTGGAGTTCGTGGGGGCACCTCTGCTAGTGCAGGGGTGCCCTCACACACAGGTACTTTGCACCCTGCCCTCAGGGCTGGAGGGCCTGCTATAGGGGTGACTTATAAGTGACCTGGTGCAGTGAAAATGGTAGTGGTAGGGTACTTGCAACTTTTCACGCAGGCTGCAATGGCAGTCCTGCAGAAGCCTTTGCATGGGTTCCCTATGGGTGGTAAAATATATGCTGCAGCCCATAGGGATCCCCTGGAACCACAATGCCTTGGGTACCTAGGTACCATATACTAGGGATTTATAAGGGGGCACCAGTATGCCAATTGTGGGTGAAATATTGTGTTAACAGTAACCAACAACCAGATTTAAGGGGGAAAGCATAACTACTGGGGTCCTGGTTAGCAGGATCCCAGTAGACAGAGTCAAACACACTGACAAACATGCCAAACATGCCAAAAGTGGGGGTAACCAAGCTAGAAAGAGGCTACTTTCCTACTACCTCCTCTTCCTCTTGACTGACGGTGATGCTACTGATGTCTATGTGTGTGAGAAGATTCTTGTTGCTGTTGTCCTGGAGTCCAATGAGGGGACCCTCTGGTGGAAGCAGAAGCCATCTTACATCTCTATAGGAATGTTTTCTATATTTCATCCTTTCCTCTAATCCAACAGCTTTGAGAGTTCTAGCTCTGACTTCATTCGAGACATCTCATTGTCAGTAAGAGAGCCAAACAAAGTGCTACCTGAAAAAGACAGGTTCAGCATCAAGTGTTGGGCTTTTGGTTTCATAGAACCTGCAGAGATTCCACAGACCTTTCTGCCCATGGAATCCAAGTTCTTGGTTTCCTTGTAAGGAGGAACTGTAAAAGATGAATGGTGGCATGAAGTTTCTGAGCAGCTGAAGCGATGACAAAGTCTGATATTTCTTTTGTAGGTGTGATGGAGCAGCCTTTACAGAAGCCAGGGTCAAAAAAAGTTCCATTGCCGGTTCTAAGAGGCCTGGAACCAAAGCTATCAGTGGTCTAGATACAGACCTTTGATGAAGTGCCTCATAAATTACCAAAGTGGATGTAGAAGTGGTCGGTAAATCAATATTCAGTTTGTTAGCACCCCTGATAAGTACCTCTCAGAAGCTGGTAATTGTTAATATCATCTACAGGAAATATTCTTGGTGGAGGAGAATCCATTAAGGTAGAATCCTGAAGAAGATGCTGTATGACGAGATTGTAAGGATCTTGATCTGGATGTAGACTTTTTTGTCTTGAGTGTGAGAGTCTTTGAGACCTTAGACGATGAAGACAGTGGGATCTCGATTCTGACCTTGACCTAAACCTTTCGCTGCGAGGTCTGGTGTTACAGGAGAGAGATCTAGGTTGCCTTGGTGTAGGTACTACTGATATAGGAGACTGTGGTGGCTGAAAAGGTGTGACTGACGGTACTGGCAGTAGAAGTACTACTGGAATTGATGGTTGAGGAGGATAAGGTGTTGGAGGAGGTGAAGGAGAAGAATGTGGAGGAGGAGTGGATTCCGCTGGAGTTTGAGTTGGTGTTGGTGAATCCAGAGTGGTCACTTTGAGAGATCGGCTTGGATAGCGTATAGGCTTGAGAGTACTCCAAATCAGACTTTGAAGGAAATCTGCAAGTTTTCATCTTTGAAAGGCAATCTGCTGTCTAGGTCTGAGAGGTTCAACGATGTCTCGACCTCAAGCTATGTCTCCACATTAAAGTTCTCATTGTCGTATGGTATTTGACATTGATGTACCTCTCATTGTCGATGGTGCTCTCCTCCTCAGTGTCGTAAGTGGTCTGGATGTTCAACTAGCCCTTGATGCTGAACAAGTAAGTGCTGTTCCTCTTCTTGAGGTCGATGTCTTTGAGGACAAACTGGAACATCATTTTTGCTAGATCTTCTCTTTTTTGCTGTCCCTCTGCGGGGGTCCTCCGAGCGTGATATAAGGGCACTGGCATTGGAAACAGTCTCTCCTAGCCCTTCTGAAGTCTCTCCATTCAGAGAATCTCATCTTCTGTGGTGCTCCACTTGGCCATTGAGGCAAATCTTCTCTCTCTCCCTCAAAGTGCTGCTGGAGAGGGTCTTGCAGTGGTGACGTCTTGGAATCACAAGTGCATGGCAAAAAAAAAAAGACACAAATCCTGTGTGCGTTTGTTGTTGTCATTTTCTGCCACGCTACGGGCAGTTTGCAAAAAGAGATAGCATTTTGTTAAGTGGTGCAGGACAAACTAGTTACAACCTTTCATTAACTTGACCTGTAAATAAACGTTAGCTTCTTTATTTAAATTTTTTTTAAAGTGAGTACTGTGTCGAGTAAACCGCAGCCCATTGCTGCTGTTCACCAGGGAGCAGCATGTAAAGATTAAAAAGGCTGCATGTGGGCCCTGGCTATTCTTTGAGTATCACTCCTCTATGCCCTGAGGGTGTTGAGTGAATCAGCTTTGAAAAGCCTGACAATTTTTGAGGAAAAAACACCTTACAAAGGCAGACCTCTGCTCTAGGATGCTGTCAGCAGGAGCTGGTAAAAAGCACTGAGTAAACTGCCACCTGCAGGGCATGTTGAGACACCGGAGGTCAAAAGGCCCTTAAAAGCGTAGTGTCCTATTTCACTGTTTCTAAACTCTGCAGACAGCTGTAGCGTATTCCCCAGCCCGGGTACCTGCCAATGACCATGCCACACACAAATCTAAAAATCACACGTCTTTATTCTTCTGCTTTTACCTGTGAACTCCCCAACATTCTAAACCAATCTTTCATTACATTCTATTCTAGCGATTATGTCACACTGATACAGAGTCCTCTGTGAGCCAGAAAAGTTCTGTTCTAAATCATGCAAGACACTACATCTCCCCCTCTGATAAATGAAAAATTACATTTTTTAGAAAATCAGTAGACATACATATATACATACAAAAACATGTACAACTACATCACTTTAATCAGTCTTCTTGGCGCTTTGATGATACAACTCAATCTGGTTACTGGAAGCTGGAAGTTGTTTTCATTATCGTCAGAGATTGCCAGGTATGGTGGTAGAGAGGCAATATCAGTCAGTGAGTTTTCAGAGTCAATCCTTCTTTCACCATTTCGAGTTGATGACCAATAAAAAACAGGCATAAAGTGAGAAGAAGAGTCTCTGGTAATAGTCTACCCAGGGTACTCTGCAATCACCATGTGTCCTATGGTAGATACCAATTGGAAAGGTTCAGCATCATAAGGAACATCAGATTTTCTTTTGCCTTATCTGTGAGGCGATCATCAAATCTCTTTTTCTAAATGAGATGTCTTTTGCATATCGCCTCTTGTCTTCATAAGCATTCATTTTTTGTTAACCAAGTCCCTTGCACCAATCATGTTTTCACTTTTATCTTTCTTGGTGGTCCATTGAGGTAGCTTGGTTTTCATCACTCTCCTGAACATCAAAGTTGCATGACATTCATCTGTGGTTGAGTGGGGTATAGAACAATAAACTCATAGAATAAAATTCAATACTGTTTTCAAATTGAGGTTCTCAAGAGTTGTCCGCTGCACTGCTTTCTCTAGTGTACTCACAAAACGCTCAACAAGCCCATTGGCCTGCAGTCATGAAGGTGTAATCTTCTGATGTTTTATATTCAGCTGCCTCAGAAATTCTTTAAATTCTTTACTGGTGAAGGATGGACCACTGTCAGATTTTACAATGGCTGGTAGGGCCCATGTCAGAGATGCCATCAAGTTTTTCAATTAGTCGCTGTGAGTTGTGGAAGAGAGATCTTCAACCAAAGGAAAACATGAGTATTCATCTACAGTTACCATTAGATGATGTCCATTATCAAGTGGAGAAAAGAAACTGATGGCTATTCTCTCCCAGGCATGTTTAAGGAGTTCTGACTTGTTCATAGTATGTTGAGTAACATTAGTTGACAGACATCTGAATATGTCACAGATGCTGAGTTTCTTTTTAACTCTTTCATCTAGGTATGGAAACCAAACTTGGTCTTGGCAAGCTCTCTTTGAAGGAACTATACCAAGATGTCCTTTGTGAGCCACATCAATCACTTTCTATTGCAGACTCCCCAGAATCAGGATTCTTGATCCTCGTAGTATAATTCCTTTTTGAGTTATGGATAATTCATCTTTGACATTTTTGTACTTTTGATATTCTCCATCATTAATGAGAGGTCAAGTGTGTTTGTTCCACGACTGATGTGAAATTATATCTTTTAACTTCAGCAGGCCACAATCATGGCTCGTGGTATTGACAATCTGGGCTAATGATACAGCAGATAGCGTACTTGACTTGACAATGAAACTAATGTAGGCCTCAGCCATTGTGGATGTAGTACAGTTACCTTGTATGGGCACTCTCGAAAAGTAGTCCGCAGGATTCTGACCCTTTCATGGATGATGCACAATTATATAATTGTACTCTTGTAATCGTAAACACCATTCTTCAAAGTGCAGAGGCATATTGGCTTTTGGATTACCAAATATTGTCAGCAAAGCTTGATGATCAGTTACCAGCGTAAAAGATTTTCCATAGAGGAATACATGGAAATGTTCACAAGCACATACCACAGTCAAACTTTCTTTCTCAGGTTGTGAGTAAACATGCTCTCTTTGGGACAAACTTCTACTAGCATAGACCACAATATGCTGTTGAGCATTTGGGAGTCCACTATGCTAGGCCTTGAAAAATCATTAAAATGGTAAAAGACCGGCAGGTTGGGAAACTTGAAAAATCTACTCGACCTAACTTTAATGTACTTGACCCGTAAAAGGGTCTCAAATTGTGTGACTCTAGGCAAATACATTATTTTTTTAGTCAACTTTTTCTTAAGTCTCACATGTGAGTGCCCCTTAAAATAGGCGAGGTCAGCATTTCTGCTGAACAAAAAAACCTCTTGTTTGATTAAACAGACTAAACATCTGCTCCATGTATAAAAAGGCTCCAGCCCACATGTAGGGACACATGATCCATGACTTGTCTCTTAGTTTACTAACAGAATGAAAAACCTCCTAGCTATCGTAACGGAAAGTTTCAATTCTATTAAGGATTCGGAGGTGAGGATTATGCTTGTCTTTAATTTGCTGACATTAAAATTGAAACAGCAGCCACAGTCAAACATGTAAAAGAAAAAATAACATCCCCATAAGTCCATGTGGGGTTAGCAAAACAACATTAACCAATCAGAGTCCAGGGTCCATAACAAAGTCCATCAACTCTGTCTACACTACCTCTTTTCCTCAATGCTGAGCAGCCTCAGATAGGTGCTGTTTCAATTCTCTCCATTTGAGATGTATTTTCTTTGTACTGTACATTTCTTTATTGCATTGTATTTGTATTAACAGCCTTCTTAGGATTGCTTCTTTTTGATTACACTGCAGGAGCTTCTCAATGCGCTCCTTAAATGGTTTTAAAATGATATAAGGGGAGGCAGAGGTCTGCGGCCCTCGGATTCCTGTGATGCGTGTGCTCCACTCCCTCATACAAGGTGAGATGCACACCGTAGGAGTCTTGCCCTTTGCCCTTGCAGATGTAGATCGACACTCCCGAACCCAGGAGTCTGTATCTGTTTTTTTTCCCAACACCTGTGTAAAATTTAATATGCATTTTTCATAACCACCCCTGGGCCCATATTGTGCGAACAGCTCTGCCAACTAGATCGAGTGCATAAGATCAAGAGCTATATTTCTTGAGTGCGGAAGGTTCATCGTCCTTTTACCTACGCCTACCCAAAAAATGGGTTTTCACAACTACTGAAATATATTTAGAATAACTGTACAGTTGACTTAGATATTTAAATGTTGTGTGTTAGGAAAAACCAGAAACTACATCCTTTCATTTCACAATCTTTGCATAGCAGGTCAGACAGTTCACCGTACAAAATCCTAGAACTCTGCAGTCAGAAGGAAAATTAATTGTTAGAAGACAAACTGACTTTTGGCCTCTGTACCTGAACACAGTGTAACTATGACAAGAACATGATTTAAAGGCATCTTTACTGCTTCTTCACTTTGTCAATGAACAGAAAACCTGTTCTTTGTCAACTTGCCAGAAGGGGGGAATAGGTCCTAAAAATAGCTCGACCTGATAATATATGACTCACCATAGCAAGTGGGCAAAAAGATTTTTTGAGGACTGTATGCTATGCAAAGATAGCGCCTGACCCGACCGGGCTACCATTGACCACTACCTCTGTATGAAGCTTTGGATTAAAGTAAGCCATTTCTGCAGCATTTTCAATGGCATGTATGTTTCTCTTGAAACTTTTCTCACATTCCTGTGACCATTGAAAACAAACATTTAACTTCATCAACTCTTGTAATAGAGCTTTAACAGTGGCAAAGTATTGTATGTATCTTGAACAGTAACTGACCATGCCAAGAAAAGAATGTACCATTGAAACATCTTGAGGGGGGGTCTGCATTTGACAAAGCGTGTACTTGTTCAGGGTCAGACATCATACCCACTTCAGAAAAGATATGGACAAAGAATTTCAGTTATGTCTGGTTGAACTCCCACTTTACTGCATTCAAAGTCAAACCGGCATCACTGAGTAATTAACATACTTGGGTGAGAGCCCTATTGTGCTCTTTCTGTGTGGCTCCGAAAACTAATATGACATAGTTATAATTGGATGCATTCACAACAGGCTGTATGATGTGTCGAATTACACCCTGGAAAAGTTCTGCAGCTGATAGCACACCAAAACTAAGGCCCTCATTTTGACCCTGGCGGTCTTTTGATCGCTAGGATTAATGTAGCGGTATCACTGCCAACAGGTTGGCGGTATATACCGCCACATTATGAGTGTAGCAGGTTGGCCGCTGCCAACCCGCCACATCTCCACTCTTACCGCATTGGCGGTATGCACTGCTGAGCTGGAGATGTGCTTCTCCGACCCGGCGGTCCACACAAGAACGCCAGCGGTATAATGAGCCAGCCTACCGCCATGGTTTCTGCGGCGGTAGCACCGCAACTAAAACCATGGCGGTAGGGCTACCAGTGATAGGGAATTCCTTCCCTGTTACCGGTGGATGGTTCCCCCTACCCCAGCAATCACCTCACCCACCCAACCTCATACCCTCCTAGAGTAACAGTGCCCCCCCAAGCCCCTTCCCCGCATACATGTACACACACACACCCACACTACACATACACACATTCACCTCCACTCCCATACAAGCATTCACTCACACTCATCCATACACATATTCACTCACACTCATCCATACACGCATTCACTCACACATACTCACATGCATTCAGGGATGCATCCACACTGACATCCTCACACACATACACACTGACAAGCAGACACGCACACACTCACATTCAAACACATTCACTCACATGCATACAACCACACATACACCACAACACTCACAGAGGCATTCACACACGCACACACACATTCATACATACACGCAGACACCACACACTCAACACCCTCTACCATCTCACCCACCTCCCCTGTCAGACGCCTGACTTACCTTGTCTGGCCTAGGAGGTTGTCCAGCAGGCAACGGGAAGGGGCGCTGCTACCTCCGGCAGCCCCCCACCAGCAGGACACTGCCAGGCCGTCTGTATGGTCAAAATATGGCTGGCGTCATCCTACTGGTAGGGTGGTGAAGGTGGTAGCACCACCCAGGCGCCTCCGACTGCCAGCATGACTACTGATGGATTTCCGCCCAAAAGTGTGGCGAAAATGCAGCAGTATCTATTATATGGCGGTCGGGAGACCTGTAATACGGCCTTTCGGTGTCCTGATGGCAGGGCACTGCCGGCGGTGGATGCACCCGTTCCCTGCCGGACGACCTCCTCGCCAGGCAAGGTAAGTCGGGTGTCCTACAGGGGAGGGGGGTAGGGAGATGGGAGGTGTTTTGTGTGTATATGTGTGTGTGTCTGCATGTTTGTTTGCGTGTGTGTATGAGTGTTTGTCTGTGTGTGTCTATGCAAGTATGAATACTAAAGTAAATGCGTGTATGAGTGCTGAAGTGAATGCATGTATGGATGCATGTGAGTGAATGTGTGTATGTCAGTCTTGGTGAATGAGTATGTGGGGTGCGTGTGGGTGTCTGTGCGTCTGTGCATGTATGTGGGTAGGAGGGGTGGGAGTGGGGGCGCTGTACCTGGAGGGTGCTTTGGGGGCACTGTACCTGGAGAAGTGGTATTGTGCTTGCTGGGGGGGGGGTGATGGAGTCGTCTGCTGGTAACAGGGAAGAAATTCCCTGTCACAGTAGCCTTTAGGCTAGGGTTTTCGTGGCGGTGCTACCGCCGCAGAAACCCTTTTGGAAAGCCAGCTCAAAATACTGCCAGCGGTCTTCTATGGACCACCGGGACGGAGATGCTCATCTCCGGCCCGGCGGGTCCAACAGCCCTGGAGGTATAGGAGTGGGGATGTGGAGGGTACTCATAATGTGGAGGTCTTCACCGCCAGCCTGTTGGCGGTGAAACCGCCACCATAATAAGGGTCTAAGGGCCAGATGTAGCAAGCCGTCTGCATGTAGCAAACTGCGAAAAACGCAGTTTGCGCCATGCAAACGGCCTCCCGTGATGCTCATTCCCAAATTGCGAGTCGGTACCGACTCGCAATTTGTGAAAGCGACTTGCAAATAGGAAGGGGTGTTCCCTTCCTATTTTCGACTCGCATCGCAACTCAGAATTGCTTTGTGACCGCGAATGCAGTCGCAAAGCAACTCGCAGTTACCACCAGTGTCACACTTGTGGTAATTCATTCGCAAAAGGGAAGGGGTCCCCATGGGACCCCTTCCCCATTGTGAATGTCGACAAAAATATTTTTTCAGAGCAGGCAGTGGTCCTATGGACCACTGCCTACTCTGAAAAAACGAAACCAAATGGTTTCGGAAGTTTTTTCATTTTGCAACTCGTTTTCCTTTAAAGAAAACGGGCTGCAAAATGAAAAAAAAAACTGCTTTATTTATAAAGCAGTCACAGACATGGAGGTCTGCTGACTTCAGCAGGCCACCATCCCTGTGAGTGCAGGGACTCGCTATGGGGTCGCAAAATGCGACCCACCTCATTAATATTAATGAGGTGGGTCTTTGCGACCCCATAGCGAGTCGCAGTCAGTGTCTGAGACACAGTACTGCATCCGGATTTGCGATTCAGAAATTGCGAGTCGCACTAACTCGCAATTTCCGGATCGCAAATACGGACCTTCCTACATCTGGCCCTTAGTCTCTTGTATCTAACCAAACCAACATGTGTAGAAAAGGTTGTAATGTGTGTGCAACTTTCTTCAAGTTCCAACTGATGATAACCTTTATTTAAATACCTTGGCATCATTCAATTGCATTGTCATGTCAGCAATGTTCGGCCTTGGACGATGTTCTCATTCAATTGCTTTGTTTGCCTGATGCACGTCAATGCATATGTGTACAGCTCCTTCACTGTCCTTTTGGGTCACTACTACTATGGGAGAAACCAATGGTGTTGGACCAGTGGAACGCTCAATAATGTCATGCTTGAGTAATGATTCAGGTTCTTTTTCAACAGTTTCTTGTAAATGAAAAGCATTTTGTCTACGTCTTAGAGCAACAGGACAGACATCCTCATTAATATGCAGCCTTACTTTCATAGTCTTTAACTTTCCTAAACCATGGAACAATGAAGGGAATTGACTTACTATTTTGTGATGAGCATTCATGTTGTAATTCACAGATATCAGTCACATGTTAGCAGCCGTGTTGAAACTGAGCAAACAGCAACTTGCTTGCACCTTCGTTTTCATATGCTTCACTGTCGCTATAAATAATCCTTGACTCTTCATGGGCGTCGATGCCGCCCAAGGATACATTTTGGTCTTCGACAGCGTAAACTCATTGTATTTCTCTTCAGTCATTATTATATTTATTGTTGCGCCACTACTGTTGATTATAAAAGGTATTGAATTTCCATTTATTTTCACTGTAATCTTTGTGCAGTATTTGTATGACTGCTGCTTTGGCATGTGACTTTTTTTTGACTGACATTTTTCTTCACATGCAACCAGTTCGACAAGTGCATGTTTTTCTGAGATAAACATCGACATGGCGCAATTGCTTTTTTCACTTTTACTTATTATTGAGGTGGAGGAACTGTTTGATGATAATTAGGTGAGGATCGACTTCATTTATATTTTTTTGCCTAAACTGATGTTGCTGTCTTGTCTTGTATGCATGCATCGAACGTTGCTTTTAAAACCTTCTGGTAGCCATTTTGTCTTCGCGCCATGACACATTTTTTTATTTTTTTTGCTTTACACATTGCCACAAAATGGTTCTCATTCTCACTGTCTCTGCAAATCTGTTTAATGGTGAGACACTTTCCTTCGTGTGGAAACAAAAATCCACATCTGAAACACAACTTCTTTATACGTGTTGGCATCACTTTGTGTCCTTCAGTATTTTGCTTCAGATTACTTTTCACTCTCATGACTGACTCGGTGTGTGCACCTCCAGCCTCCATGTCAGCAGCTTGTTTATCAGCACGTTCCTCAGCTCTGACTGCCATCACCATTCACTCCAGACACAGGCCCTCATCATGAATTTGGTGGGTGGCGGAGCTTACTGCAGCGGCAAGGGATATCCGTTCACCATATTATGACACACACCAATCCAACAGAATACAGCCACATACACAAATCCGCCAGACCAAAGGTCAGTGATAAACTGGCGGTATCAAAACCCACACAGTTACGGCAACAGAACAATCCCCATCACACGAATCACCACAGCGGACATTCAACGTCGGTAAACCACTGGCGGTACATACTGTTGTGATCACAATGGACACCCACATACAAATCAACACCACATTGGCCAATTCGAAAACACACCTGACACCCATACACACACCACTATAAAACACACACCCACATTACCCACAACCCTTTACAAATACAAATCATTGGCACAAGACTGACACCAAGAGCACTGCCACAACTAGATACACACACCACATACCCCCATACACACCCCACTTCGCACACCTCAACACATTACCCAACACTCCCTCACCAACACACATCACATAACACCCAGGGCACCACAAAGGCACCCCTGTTCCAGTGAGGAGGAGTTAAGGGTCATGGTGTAGTATTGTCAGGGCAGAGCCACAGCTATTTGGAGCACAGGTGCAGCAAATATCAACAGCCAGGAAGATGGAGCTATGGCAGAGAACCGTGGACAGGGTCAACGCCATGGGACAGCACCCCAGAACAAGGGACGACATCAGGAAGAGGTGGAACGACCTACGGGGGAGGTATGTTCCATAGCAGCAACACACCAGCTCGCTATCCAGAGGACTGGCAGTGGACCCCCACCTTGTCCCCCACAACTCACAGCATGGGAGGAGCAAGTCTTGGCATTACTGCATCCTGAGGGCCTGGCCGGAGTTGGAGGAGAACTTGACTCTGGTAAGTCAACTTTCAACAGTTATCACCTCCCTACCTGCATGCCATCACATACCCTCACCCTCACTCCCATCACTCCACTCCATCCCACACACTCCACCATCACATCTCACTAATACCAATGCCAAGCCCTGCATGCTGTACCAATGCAGGGAAACCTCTCACTAAAGCATGCACAGCATAGGGAAACTAACAATCCCACCATACACCAATATACACATGTAAAAGCTGGCAGGGCAATACCAACCATAGAGGGGAAGCCAGGGATGTACAATATGTCATACACATGAAGCATAATACATCATTTACATCCCCACAGGTACCCCAGCCAATGTCACTGGAGAGGAGGTGCCAGCACTATCCAGCCCCTCAAAAGAAGAGGCCACAGTGATGACAGTAACTCTGGTCTCCAGGATCTAGACGATCTACCTGGTCCATCAGGGACCACTGGACAGACGGTTACCGAAGCCCAGTCACAGAGCCTCCCCCATTAAGAAACAACACCGCAGAACCCACCCAGTGTTGCCAAACCTGTGTCCCCAGGACACGTCAATCAGCAGTGTGCCCACCTCTACAGGGACCCCAGGCCACACCTCATACCCAAGACAATCAGGGACCTGGAATCAGTGGCAGTGGGCACACGGTTCAGGGGACAGAGGCACAGGCCAACAGGGACACTGGGAGGACTGCTGTGCGCCAGGGGGAGGACAGGACCAGGGAACTGACTCTCCAGGAGGCACTCTCAGAGATCCTCGGAGCCTATCAACATTTCCAGGACATAATGGGCCAGATCCTAGACAACGTGCAGGAGAACAGGTGGCTGCAGGAGGGACAGTATCATGGGGATCAGGGAGGACTTGCAGGCCATCAACAACACCCTGATCTCCATAGCAGGGGTGCTGGCAGACATGGGCAACATTATGAGGGAGGCAGTGTCACACAAGCGGGCCCCTGTCACTAGCAAGTCATCTGAACAGCCTTCCACTTCCGCTGTCGCTAGTGGCCAGGAGGCCCTGCCACAGGACCCACAGCCCACCAGCACCCCTCCCCCTGCACAAGGTGAACCACCCCGCAAATGTTTCCTGAGATCCAGATAGAAGCCAGAGACACTTGCCAAGACCCCTGCCAGGAAATGAGACTCTCCTGATTGTCCCCCTTGTGTCCCACTCAGTCACCCTGTCCACCTTGAACTGCCATTGCTCCCCTTCCTATGTCCCCTTGGACATTGCACCTGTGCTACAAACAGACTGGAACAATACCCTGGACTTTCCTCCATCATCACCCCATCCCATTGCACTTTCCCCTCTATATATTAGTACTACAATAAACACCCTTTGATATAAATTGATTTCGAGTATGTCATGTATTTCAAATATGTTTTGATTGAAACAGGTACAACCATTGCAAATGAACCGTACATAGAATGAGAATAGAATCAATAACCTATAGATGGCTGTTGTGATCACACCAGGGGTATTTGTCAAATCAACATCTGCAAAATGAATAGCCAGAGGTAAAAGTAAGTGGGCATAGAAGTGGTAAATATCAGCATGCCAATGCCACACAGAATACAACCAAAGTCATTGAAATGTAAAGTTGCACTGTCTCACCTGTGTGTCATTGGAAGTACTGACGGATCACAGATGTTCTATTGTCCACATCCTTATCCTCTGCCTCCTCATCCTCACTGTCCACAGGGTCCACTGCTGCCACAGGGGCATCTCCTGTCTCCTCTTCCTGCAGAAAAGGGACATTGCGCCTGAGCGCTAGGTTGTGCAACATGCAGCATGCCACCACTATCTGGCAGACCTTCTTGGGTGAGTAGCACAGGGATCCACCTGTTGGGTGGAGGCACCGGAACCTGGCCTTCAGTAGGCCAAAGGTCCTTTCAATGATCCTTCTGGTTCACCCATGTGCCTCATTATAACGTTCTTCTGCCCTTGCCTTGGCATTCCTCACAGGGGTCAGCAGCCTTGATAGGTCTGGGTAACCAGAGTCACCTGCAAATATTGAGGGACAACATTTAGCCACATACTATCCTATATGGCCCGCACCAAAGGCATACAACAACATACACTGGGTGGGAACCACAACTCCCCTATTAGCCACACCTTGTGCCTCTGTAGTTGGGCCATTACATTTGGGATGTTCCTATTCCTCAGGATAAAGGATTCATGCACTGACCCAAGATACTTAACATTGACATGGGAGATGTACTGGTCCGCCAAGCACACCATCTGCACATTCATGGAGTGGAAACTCTTACCATTCCTGAACACCTGTTCATTCTGGCGGGGGGACAAATGCAATATGTGTTCTGTCAATCGGCCCAATTATATTGGGGATATGTCCCATTGCATAAAACCCGGCCTTCACAGTGGCCAAATCTTCAACCTGGGGCAATGCAAGGTAGCTGCACATGTGTTTTATCAGGGCAGACAACACTCTTGTCAGCACTATTGAGAACATTGGCTGTTACATTCCTGCTGCCAAGTGCTCTGTCACTTGGAAAGAACCAGTTACCAGGAAATGGAGAACTGATAGCACTTGCACAAGAGGGGGGAGGATCCCAGTGGGCTGACGAATAGCAGATATCAGGTCAGGCTCCAATTGGGCACACAGCTCTGTGATTGTGGCCCTGTCCAGTCTATAGGTGAGGATAATGTGCCTGTCCTCCAGTGCAGCAAAGTCCACCAGAGGTCTGTACACGGGGGCATGTCTCCATCTCCTGTTCATCCACAGCGGTAGGTATCTAAGGGACAAAAGAGTGAGGAGGCTGTCACAAACTGAACAATGGAGCCACAAGAGTAGTCCGCAATCTGTACACATGTTATGGGACAGTGTAATTTGTCAAGTATGTGCCTATTTATCCTGTGATGCAGCATTATTCTATATGCCTGCTCCCCCCCCACTGAAATGGCATCCGCCTGTCCTGTGTGGAGGGACAGGTGGAAGTGAGGTAATGCCACTGACGTTGTGCGCCGTGGCGGTAGGCAGTCGGGAACCACCGTGCAACACCTCATTGGTTATAATTGGGCCCTATGGGGTACAGTGAGCAATGGTGATCTGCGCCGGCGGTGACGGTATGCACCGCCGCGTCCGTGACTGCCATTTTCTATCATATTCCCCACTTAATTCCTGACCTTCCACAGGAGATGACCTACACTGCATGTGCTGCTGTGACCTGAGTCTGAAACCTACCATGGTCTGTGTGACCAGGGAAAGGGGCCCAGCCTTCACTTCTGAGGAATTGGAGAGACTGGTGGATGGGGTCCTACCCCAGTATGGACTGCTGCATGGGCCTCCAGACCAACAGGTGAGTACACTGTGGGCATGATGCATGTGGCATGAATGCATGGATTTGTGTGTGAAAGCATTGTGCAAGGGGGGAGGGATGTCCTCTTGGCTGGGTATACGTGTGTTGGGCTATGTGTGTGCCAATGGTGATGGAAACGGTTATGGTGGGCCATTGGTGTTACTGGCTGGACTGTTTGTCTAATGGTGTTCTCCTGTCTGTATTGCCTTTGCAGGTCAGCGCCCATCAAAAGAAGGGTATATGGTGTGCCATCGCCAAGGGGGTATGGACCCTGGGGGTCTATGGCAGGTGGAGCACCCAATGACAGAAACAGTGGGAGGACCTGAGGCACTGGGCATGGAAGACCACGGAGGCCCAGCTGGGGATGGCCTCCCAACAAAGAAGAGCTGCCCGTTGGACCCTGACCCCCCTGATGGCCCGCATACTGGTGGTGGCCTATCCAGAGCTGGATGGGCACTTGAGGGCATCACAGCAGCCACAAGAGGGTGAGTACAGTTGCCATCACTGGAGGGGTGGTATCCGGGTGGTAGTCGTGTGTCAGTGGGTGCCCCTAGGCCAGGCCAGACATAGTAGCGTAGGTCTTCTGGTGGCTAAGGGTCTGAAGGGGGAATATTGCCTACTAGCTTGTTAGCATCCACTACTGGTCAGGGATGCGTGGATCCCAGGTGTGCTGCAGTTAGCGGTGTGTGCTCCTCCTCATGCCTTGGTGGCTAGCAATATCACTGGTAGTGCAATGCATAGTGCGTAGGCCTGTTCCCTGTGTGTGAGGGTGCTGTGTACGCCAACAGTGGTGTTTGTGCAGTCATTGACCCATTGTATCCTTTGTCTCTCTCCCCCTCCTTTTTGTTTTGTCATCCTGCCCTTATGTGCATTAGCATCATCTGGCGGAGGAGCAGAGGCACCAGCGATAGAAGGATCTGCATCCCACAGGACCCTGGCGGCAGAGTCCACCGACGCGGAGGGCACCAGTGGGACAGAGGACGAGGGGAGCACCACGGCAGAGACTGGAGGGGAGAACACAGACTAAGATATCTCCTCCGATGGGAGCTCCCTTGTGGCGGCGGACACCTCTGTGACCACCCCAGCAACAGGTACAGCCGCCACCCCTGTACGAGCACCGTCCTCCCAGCAGCCCCTCAGCGAGTTGCCCGTGCCTGCTCACCCAGGAGGGTGGGCATCTCCTTCGCCCCAGGCACCTTAGGCCCTGCCCCATTCAGCCCTGCTGCCCTGAGTGAGGAGGCTATTGACCTCCTGAGAATCATCTCTTTAGGGCAGTCAACCATTGTGATTGCCTTCCAGGGATTGGCAGCCCAGATGCAGCAATCTAATGCATTCCTGGAGGGCATTCACTGTGGATTGACAGCCCAACAGAGATTGATCCAGGCTCTGGCATCCTCTCTGATGGCAGCCATTGTCCCTGTTTCTACCGTCCCCCCTCCAACTACCACTTCCCAGTCCCATTCTCCTCAACCCCATCCCAAGCACACAGCCAGACGAGCATGCACACAAGACAACACCCAAGAGTGTCACAGGCAAACACAAGCACCACACTTCACCCCACAGGCACTCACACAAACACCATCCAGTTGCAGACACAACATTCACTATTTCCACTGTGTCCCCCTCCTCCTCCTCCTACACCTCCCACCCAGTTACGTCCACACTCACACCTGCATGCACTACATTAACCACTACCTGCATCATCAGCACACCAAGCAGAACACGCACCTCACTGGCAGACACCTCCACAACATCCATGCACACATCCCCTGTGTCCTCTCCCACCGTATCTGTCCCCCCCTCCTAAAGTACACAAACGCAAGCACTCAGACACCCAACAGCCATTCACCTCACAACAGCATACAACCCATGCACCTGCACCGAAATCCAGCAAATACTCCAACAACCACTCCCTCATCCTCCACTCTCATTACTTCTCCCTCTTCCCACCCCAATGTCCCTAAAAAGCTTTTCCTTTCCCAAATTGACCTCTTCCCTACCCCCCCTGCACGTATGGCCAGGGTATCTAGGACCCAACCAACCACCTCAGCCAAACAGTCCACGCGTCCAGTTTCAGGAGCACCTACTCGTGGTGGAAAGGATTCCAGACCACAAATATTGAAGGGGAAGGAGCCTGCACCAGCCACAAAGAAGGGGAAGGAGCTTGCACCAGCCACCTAGAAGGGGAAGGAGCGTGCACCAGCCACCAAGAAGGGGAAGGAGTCTGCACCAGCTGCCAAGAAGGGGAAGGAGCCTGCACCAGCTGCCAAGAAGGGGAAGGAGCCTGCACCAGCCACCAAGAAGAGGAAAGAGTCTGCACCAGCCACCAAGAAGGGGAAGGAGCCTGCACCAGCAGCTGTCACAAAGCCCCCACCACCAACCGTGGTTGTGCAGCCATCAGAGAATGCAGGGGCTGAGCAGGAGCCTCCCACAACCACCACCATAGTGCAGCCATCGGAGAGTGCAGGGGGTGAGCAGGTTCCTCCCACAAATACCACCACAGTGCAGCCATCGTAGGGTGCAGGGGGTGAACAGGAGCCTCCCACAACCACCCGCACAGTGCAGCCATCGGAGGGTGCAAGGGCTGAGCAGGAGTCTCCCGCAACCACCACCACAGTGCAGCTGTCACCGCCTGCGAACACCATATAGTCCACCTTGATGGGCTGCTGTGCGGCATGCCCCCACCAGAACCAGTGGGGTATTCCCCCACCTGAGACACAGTGGCCTTTCACTCCCCAGGACCATGCACAGGGCATGTTGCCCCCTCCAGAACAAGTGTGGTATTCACCCACTTGAGAGACTGTGGCCATGCACTCCCCAGGACCAAGCACAGGGCATGTTAGCCCCTCCAGAACCAGTGGGGTATTCACCCACTCGAGAGACTGTGGCCTTGAACCCCCAGGACCAAGCACAGGGCATGTTGCCCCCTCCAGAACAAGTGTGGTATTCACCCACTCGAGAGACTGTGGCTTTGCACTCCCCAGGACCAACCACAGGGCATGTTGGCCCCTCCAGAACCAGTTGTCTTGTTTCCGCATCCGGCTGAGGTGCCCCCCCGAGGTGCCTGCCTATTTGACAACTGATGCCCCTGCAGTATTGGTGCAGGAATTGAGTGGGGCCTTGGACTTTGCCCTGTAGCCACGTGGCCTCTGTGAACTATGGACTGGGCAGTGTCCCTTTTTTGTACATATCTGTTGCATTGCCACATCGACTTATTATTTTTGATGTTGCACTTATTACAATCACAGTAATCAATTCCTGTTGTCCTTGCATTATTTTGCCGATTATCGTGGACAAATTGATTATCTTGTGCATCTGCTTGTGTGTATGGTGTGTGTGTGTGTGGGGTGTGTGTGTGTGTGTGAGGTGTGTGTTGTGTGTGTGTGTGTGTGTGTGTCACTCTCGTTTCCTCCCCTCACTTGTGTGCTAGGCAGCTGTACTCACCGTCGTCGTCGTCTTCGCCGGTGTTGGTGTTGGTGGTGGAGAATGACGTAGACGATCATCGGGAAAACATGCAGTTCGGGTTCCATGGCGGCGTGGTTCTTCCCTGTGTCACCAATGGCTAGTCCTTTGACTTTTGTGTTCTGTTTCCGCCAGGCTCTTGATGGCGTTGGTACCACCCTGGAAAAGGTGGCGGATTGAAGGGTCAAAATATGGTGGGCGGTACTTTGTCTTCTACCTGGCTGTAGGCGGCTACAGCCGTGGTGACTCTAATTTCCGCCCTGGTGGTCGGTGTGGTACATTGTCTGTCTTTAGGAGATATCACCGTCATGGTCATAATTTGGCGATAGTTACCGTCAGTCTGTTGGCCGTATTACTGCCACTTTATCACCCACCGCCAGGGTCGTAATGAGGGCCAATATGTATTCTGAAAAGCACAAATGTAAACTCATTTACTCACCAGGTAACCAATGTGACTTATACATAAGAACCATAATACCTTAGAAATACCTCCTGTTGCTCTATACACATGAAATCAATAGACCAGATTCACAAAGAGTCTCCGCAGTCATGGTGCAGGCTCCACAGTCATGGCAGAGTCTCTGCACTTGTGGCGGAATCTCTGCAGTGTGCCATGCAGAGATTCCACCACAACAACAGAGCCTCTGCCACAACTGAGGAGACCCTTTGTGAATCTTTCCCAATGTATCTTCTGTGTCACTAGATCTTGCAACCTGGGACTACTGTCCAAGGCATAGCAGTCCTGGGTAGGAAATGACTGAAACACACAAAATGTCCACAGTTTTTTTTTCTTTTTAAGAAATAAATTCCTGCTCTGTGAGTTTGTTTCTTCAAAGCAAGAAAAAAATATTTGCCATGCCTGTGCTACAAGCAAGGCACCTACTGAGTAAAGTTCAATACCTTCAGTGGGGCTGTTGCAGTCGTGGCCCCACTTAAGTCACAGAGATGCCAGAATCTCTGGTGGTGTCCTGTTTTCTGCAAAGGAATCAGAGGCAACAACCATCTCAAGCCTCATTTAATATATATATATATATATATATATATATATATATATATATATATATATATATATATAAGAAAAGATGTCCTGATCTGCGTGTTACGGCGCACTTAATTCTCCGGTGGTGCTGGTTTGAGGCAGGACAACCATATTTTCAAAAAACAAGATTCTCTTTCTGTTTTAGCAAGAGAAAACCGCACTCTGTCGTTGTGCCAAAAATACCTTAACTTTTAATACATTAGTGAGATCATAAACAAACAAACAGGAATCCCCTGACGCGTTTCGGTCTCACCAGACCTTGTTCACAGGTGTTTCCTGTGTGCTAATTTCGGCGCTTAAAATAAAGTACTCCAAAGTAACAGAAAAAATACTCAAGTTACACCACTTATCAAGAGTTACTCCATAACATCACTAAATATATATACTTTAACAAAGAAAAATTAAACGTTTTTCTATATACATATTTACCAATTTGTAACAGTGTTTTGACTACAATCCAAGGTGTTTTTCACTGAGTTCCACATTGCATTCTGGTATATGTAGTTTATAGCATTTCATTAAATCAAATTATTTTTAAATATATGTCATAAAATCTTGTTTCAGCGACTAATGGAGACTTCAAAACAATTTCTGAGGTGTGTTAACAAAATATAGGGGCCCTCATTAGTTTTTAATTTATATTCACATTGGATTCATATTCATGTATTGCATGTTACCTACAATAGCACAATCCCCAAAGTTTCTTTTAAACAAGGCCCTCGCTAAATCCTGCACCTCTGATGGAAGAAAATTAATGTTTGGGTATTATTCCTTCAGTCAATTTATATTGATAGCACCAAAATTGTATGTCTATCTGACAAATGACAACGGGAAAGAAAGCATCTTATCAATTGGTGGAAATGACATAAAATAAATGAATGGCAACATCTTATGAGCTATGACATCTCTTATAGGTGTACAAATAACTCCTCATCCTGGTTTAAACCTAGCGGGGTGAGAGATCGGATATCAAGTATATGTCTGGATTCTAGTTGACGCAATTTCTTTTCTCTGTCACCACCGCGTTCTGATTTTAGTACCTGATCAATTACATAGAATGTCATGAGTTCCCACTTGCTATCATGTTTCTGTTCCATATGTATATCACCACTAGGTAGTTACAGTTAGGTCTGCTTTTCCATTGACCATAGAAAGAGTGTTTGTTGGTATGTTTCAATGTGATCAAGAGGGCCAAGAAAAAAAAGGGGGGCCCCTAAACACAATATTTCTATGCATTTTCATAGACTCCTTTAGACAAGGCTACAGCCAAAGTGCTGAACAGAGTTACACCAAATTTGCAAGAAAGTTAAATATTGGTCCACAGGTTATGCTTTTTGGGATTTGGTGTAAATCTGTTCAGTAGGTTTTGAGGAACTAAGGGTGAAAAATAATTATATATCTGGACAATTGTGTCCGCGAGAGTCTTGAGACTCTCTCGCTGGAGCAGCCATTTAAAAAGAGAGCATTCTAATTAACCCAGGGAGCTTTTATTACTTTGGGTCATCTTGCTTCTGATGGAGTCACACTCCAGCGAGAGCGAGCACTCTGATTAGCTACCAGCAACAAGAGACAAATGTTGCTGGCAACCATCATAGGACTCAGAGAGACCTCCCCCGGGCGAAACAGTAGAACAAATTAGCAAAATAAAATGTTGCAATTCTGCAAGACTCTCCTGGGAGCAAAAAATATTTTGTACATGTCCCGGGGAGCACACCACCTCAGCTGTATTCATGAAAGGAAGTATGGGCTGCATGTCCACCCTGAGCCTCCAGAGGCCCGGTGAGCCCTCCCCTGGGGCTAAAATGTGTTTATATGAGGAGGAGGGCCATGCAGCTCTGTACCTGGAGCCTCCAGAGGCCCGGGGGAGAACATGTCTGGGGACAATATATAAAAAAGGGGGGAGGGCTACATAGTCCCTCTCTCTGAGGAAGTAATGGCCTCGGGGACCCCACCTCCTGGGGCCACCTCAGTAGGGCCTATAACGGCTCAGCATGCCACATGGCCCGCCTCCCCTTAAAAAATACACAGCCCTGGAGGATGGGGTCCCCAGGGACTAAAGAAGCTCATGGAGGGTGTCACGCGGCCCCCTTCCCCCCTTCCCAAATATATATATATATATATATATATATATATATATATATATATATATATAATTTATTTATTTTTCACTGAAAAAAATAAGGTTACAGGGACGTTATAGTTAGGTTCTGAATTTACTCCTACAAAACCATAGAAATTCAGCAGTTATAGCTAGAGTTCTCATCAATAAGTTTATTGCAAATATTGCATTGAGAGTATAAAAGATGGCACAGAATATGTCATCAATGATATAATATGTGGAGTAATTCGTTGTGCATGACAAAGGCACGAGTTATAGTTATAGTTACCTTAGGGCGCGTGTTTTAGTTACTTGAAATAACTTTAACTATAACTGCTGAATTTCTATGGTTATGTACGAGTGAATTCAGAACCTAACGATAACGTCCCTGTAACGGTTGTTTTTTTTCAGTGAATTTCTATGTTTTTTTTTAACGTATAGTAATTTTAATTGCTATACGTGAATCCAACCACTGCCGTACACAGCGTTAGGCTGTGAGCGACGGCGGTCGGCCACAGGGCCTGGTCTGCGCCACAGCCCTGAAACCAACCCCCTATACGCACCCAAACTTGCACCATGCACTGCCTTCTACAGCGCAAAGGAGTTGCCCGCAAGAGCTGGCCTGCAGCCAGTCCCTGCGGCCAACAACCGAACCCGATGTTGTGCATGGCCCTTTGCTCATGCACAGGGGAAGTTAGCCACGGCCTCTGCGGGTGTGAAAATAGGTGTGAGAGGCTTTATCTTGGGGTATGGGTGGCTGTCAAAGTGTCTGTCTGGGTGTGAGCGTACATCAGTGTGTTAGTGCGTGTGTCAGTATGCGCGCGGGTCTGTGAGTGGGTGCATCAAGGTGTGAGTGGGTGTGTGACATCTGAGTGGGTGTGAGAGTGAGTACTTAACTGTCTGAGTGGGTGCATGAGGGTCTGACTTGGGCTGTGAGTGAGTGCATGAGGGTCTGAGTGAGTCTGTTAGTGGCTACATGAGTGTCTGAGTGGGTCTGTGAATGGGTGCATAAGTGTCTGATTGGGTGTGTGAGTGGGAGAATTGATTGAAAGAGAGAGAGAGAGAGAGAGAGAGAGAGAGAGAGAGAGAGAGAGAGAGAGAGAAAGTGAGAGGGAGAGAGAGTTTAAGGCTTTGATGTCCGATATACTTAGAATTAGTTATTTGTCTCCAATATATATATATATATATATTTAAAATATAATAATTTGTTTTTATTAAACAGAAAAAAATATGGAAATTAGTCCAGCTGGACTCGAACCCCAATAGCTCAGTGTGAAAGTCTGTGACCTTGACACTGAGCTATGGGGGTTTCTATTTTTAAACTTTTTTTTTCTAGCCCTTTAAGGGCTTTCTAATTATTTATGTAAAATAAAAATAAACTAATCAAAAGCCCTTTACGGTCTATCTGGCAATGTAGGGGAAGCCTTAAGGGTTTCCCCATAGTCTCTATATATATATTTTTTTAATTATATTATTATTAATTTTTTTTACATTTAAAAAAGTAAAACCATTGCTTTGACAGAAGCTCCGTGCTTGCTGAAGGATTTCATCTTTGTTCCCTACAGAGATGAAAGATATGCTGTTTGACAGTGGGACCTGCTTTCAAGGCCCCACTATCAAACAACAGAGTTTCTGCTCTGGCGTGGCTGCAGCCAAGCCACAGCAAACAGCTATGTCCCGGGGACCCCTTTTCTGTTTTTTTTACACTTTGTCCCAGGGGTGGTGGTCTCTGGGGCACGAGGGGGCCCGTGTATTTGATAAGAAGCCCTGGGAGGGGGCGGTTCCCAGGGCAAGGGGGGCCATGGACCCCCCACATAGTTTTAAAAAAAACCCTGAGGAGGTGGCGGTCCCCAGGGCAGCGGGGCACTCCGCAAATAAAAAAATAAAGGCTCCAGGGAGGTGGTGGAGAGAGACAAAAGGAAAAAGAAGTTTGCTTGCAGTCAAACATATCGGCAAACGTGCAATTATCCATGTATCAGGGTTGGTGTCCAAGGCGGTAACAAAACCACCCTAAAGAGGGACAAACGTAAAGCATTTACCAATGATAAGAAAGGATTTTTGAAAGGCAAGGCCATAAACCAATTATAGTGATGGGCGTGAGGTGGGCGTGGTTAAAAGCCCACAGATAGATTACAACAGGTCGAAGTGTTTGCGCGCTCGACCTAATTAAGAAGTTCGACATGTTCATCACTATCCTCATCATATCGCTTTCTTCCCAAAGCATTGATAAAACCAATAGGTCTCACCTATACGAGACCTACTGGCTTTCGCAATCTTTTTTTGCCATGTTGTACAGCTGCACACCTGCTGCGCAGCATGGTTGAAAATAAAATAAAAACCGCTATGATGGAGCAAGCGTTGACCGTGCCATAGCACTTTAAAAAATCTTTTTTTACTTTCAGCCATGTTGCATAGCAGTCACGCTGCTGTACATGTCAAAGAAATATCATAGACAAAGCCAATAGATCTTGCATAAGTATGACCTATTGGCTTTGCTATTGCCTGTGGGTTTTAGGCAAGGGTTGATTAAGTGATTTTCCCAGGATCACAGGAGGTTAATTGTGCTGGATTTGAACTTTATTCTCCAGTTTCAAAATCGTCCGTTAGACCGTGGGATGATATAAATATACGTACATTTTACACACATATACACACGTTTGTAAGTGTATACGTTTAACACACCTTTACAATTAAGTCTGAGGGGATTTGAATAAAATCTCAATAATCAATGAGAAAAGGAGAAGCAAGAGCTGATCCAGAAATAAAACCCAGATTGGATACCAATTACATGTTTCAATTACCAATTGATCTTTCCTTACCTGTTGTTATATATTGCTGCTTCCCACATGGTAGTGGATCCTTTCGGATGATAAGGGTGTTTTTTGTGTAGCATGTGTCTTTCTTATATGTCATGTAAATGGGCTATAGGTTAACTGCGTCACAGTAAGAATCATTCCCTAAAAGCGCGTTGACGGATAACAAAAGAATGTTGTCGCACTTGAGGAACCAGCAAATAATCAATCTGTTTACTATATAGTTATACTTTAGTTTACTAAATAAGGGCAACCCTGCACTTGGCAGGGCTTTCAAAAATTGAGTGAATATATTAAATGTTCTTCTCCACTGAAATCTTTGGTAAAAGGTTAAAGATTTATTTGGTTTGAAGAGAAACCAGAGTATATGTTTCATGGCTGCCATCTGTGACGCCAGGAAGCACTGTTCTACAGACTGTCAGGGTGATTTAGTTTATGAAGTTCATCTTAGAAAACCCTTTATAATACAACCAATTTATAATAATTGTTGTAATCCGGTCAATTGATAAAACACTTGTTGACACATAAAGAAACAACAGGAGGACTCAGAAGTGACACGGAATTATGGGTATGTAAATTTAGTCATAGGTCACGTGACAGGAAAAGCTGCACCACAATAGTTTCCCTGCTCAAGTCGTAATGTCGGCTCCAATTTGAAAGGTGCCTCACATGGGCTTTTGTGAGGAGCAGTGGCACCCAAGAAGATCATTTTTATATACCTACCTCAAAGCATCATCGCTGGCTCGTTGCTATTCTTTCAGAGACAATGAATGAGCCACTGTGTTTTGCACTTGAAGCTTATAAGGCTGCATTAGCTACTGTAACAAAACAAGTATTGACAAAGAGGAATGAGTTAGAGCTATTAGTGTTTCAAATTCCTAACTGGACTTTTCTTGCCATATAAACTGAAAATAAAAAGTAAAACAGTTGACATAAGTGAGCCCATTCAAAGAGACACAGCTGCCATCAGCACGAAGGACAGACACAAAAGGAAAAAGAAGTTTGCTCTCAGTCAAACGTACTGACAAAAGCGCAATTATCCATGTAACAGGGTTGATGGCCAAGGCGGTATCAAAACCGCCCCTAGGAGGTAGAAATGTAAAGCATTTATCAATGATAACAAAGGATTTTTGAAAGGCAAGCACTTGAATGAGTGACAGTGATGGGTGTGCTGTGGACATGGTTAAAAGCCCACAGATAGATCAAAAAGGCTAGAGCGCTTGCGCGCTCGACCTAAAAAGGTAGCCAATTTAATCAATTGGAAATTCTTTCAATCATTATATATTTGCATTTACTTGTTTTGTGTGGCATCTCGGTTTAGCAAGACTTTTGAGTTTTTTATGTGACGTATTTATTTGTTTAAGACTTAAAAATACTGAGTCTTAATTTTAATATGTGTTTTCGCTCTTCTGGACCAATTTTTCATTTGGGTCCTAAATAAAAATTAAAACTTTCAGACACAAGAGTTGGATAAATCCAACAATTGCCCTACCTCTATAAAACGTGGAGCTCAATCACTGCACACTATATCTACCTGGCACCCAGCAGCAACCAGGCATGGGTAAAGGGCTAGGCTTGTGCCCCAAAGTGATTAAACCATCAGGTTAGTGGCACCAGAAACCTACAGATCACCCCTAATATCAACATTACTGTAGGAAAGTACCATCTTGCCTGGCATGTTACCCCCATATTTCACTGTATATATGTTGTTTTAGTCTATGTGTCACTGGTACCCTGCCAGGCAGTGCCCCAGTGCTCATAAGTATGTGCCCTGTATGTGTTCTCTGTGTGATGCCTGTCTCACTGAGGCTATGCTAACCAGAACTTCAGTGGTTATGCTCTCTCTGCTTTCCAAATTTGTCACTAACATGCTAGAGCTCACCAGAGTTCCTCTGCATCTCCTTCTTCACCTTCTGCCAAAGGATCGACTGCTGACTGCTCAGGACGCCTGCAAAACTGCAACAAAGTAGCAAGACGACTACTAGCAACCTTGTATTGCTTCATCCTGCCAGCTTTCTCAACTGTTTCCAGGTGGTGCATGCTCTGGAGGTAGCCTGCCTCCTCTCTGCACCAGGAGCTCTGAAGAAATCTCCCGTGGGTCGACAGAATCTTCCCCCTGCAACCGCAGGCACCAAAAGACTACATCACTGGGCCTCTGGGTCCCCTCTCAGCATGACGAGCGTGGTCCCTGGAACTCAGCAACTCTGTCCAAGTGACTCCCACAGTCCAGTGACTCTTCAATCCAAGTTTGGTGGAGGTAAGTCCTTGCCTCCCCACGCTAGACTGCATTGCTGGGTACCGTGTGATTTGCAGCTGCTCCGGCTCCTGTGCACTCTTCCAGGATTTCCTTCGTGCACAGCCAAGCCTGGGTCCCTGACACTCTAACCTGCAGTGCACAACCTTCTGAGTTGTTGTCCGGCGTCGAGGGACTCCCTTTTGTGACTTCGGGTGGACTCCTGTTCAATTTTCTTCCAAGTGCCTGTTCAGGTACTTCTGCGGGTGCTGCCTGCTTCTGTGAGGGCTCCCTGACTTGCTGGGCGCCCCCTCTGTCTCCTCCTGCAAGTGGCGACATCCTGGTCCCTCCTGGGCCACAGCAGCACCCAAAAACCTCTACGGCGACCCTTGTAGCTAGCAAGGCTTGTTTGCGGTCTTTCTGCATGGGAACACCTCTGCAAGCTTCATCGCAACGTGGGACATCCGTCTTCCAAAGGAGAAGTCCGTAGTCCTCTTCTTTCTTGCAGAACTCCAAGCTTCTTGCATCCGGAGGCAGCTTCCTTGCACCTTCATCCGGGGTTTCCTTGGCTCCTGCCCCCCCTGGACACCGTCGCGACTATTGGACTTGGTCCCCTTGCCTTGCAGGTCCTCAGGTCGGAAATCCGTTGTCAGTGCACTGCTGGTGTTTGCTGTTCTTGCAGAAGACCCCTATCACGACTATTGTGCTCTCTTGGGGTAGTAGGTGTACTTTACTCCTACTCTTCAGGGTCTTGGGGTGTCCCAGCGACCCTCTACAAGCTCCCATAGGTCTGGGGTCCATTCGTGATTCGCATTCCACTTTTGGAGTATATGGTTTGTGTTGCCCCTAGACCTATGTTCACCTATTGCAACCTATTGTAATTCTACACTGTTTGCATTACTTTTCTGACTCTTACTTACCTGTTTTGGGTTTGTGTACATATAACTTATGTATATTACTTACTTTCTTACTGAG
Organism: Pleurodeles waltl; assembly: GCF_031143425.1. Taxonomy (NCBI): domain Eukaryota; kingdom Metazoa; phylum Chordata; class Amphibia; order Caudata; family Salamandridae; genus Pleurodeles; species Pleurodeles waltl. The sequence goes on along the minus strand of NC_090446.1, from coordinate 141,053,519 downwards.
GGTACTCACTGAGATACTTGTGGCATATTGTCATAAAAATAAAGTACCTTTATTTTTAGTAACTTTGTGTATTGTGTTTTCTTATGATATTGTGCATATGATATAAGTGGTATAGTAGGAGCTTTGCATGTCTCCTAGTTCAGCCTAAGCTGCTTTGCCATAGCTACCTTCTATCAGCCTAAGCTGCTAGAAACACCTCTATTCTACTAATAAGAGGTAACTGGACCTGGCACAAGGTGTAAGTACCTTTGGTACCCACTACAAGCTAGGCCAGCCTCCTACATTGGTGGTGCAGCGGTGGGATAAGTACTTGTAACAGCTTTACCACTTTGTCATTTTGTACTTTTCATAAGAGAATCATATACCAAACAGTTCAGTGTATGTACACTTAAACCAAAAAGTTTGCTTTTCTACTCTAAAACTTTTTACAAAGTTCTGAAAAATTTCTTAAAACTTCTAAAAACGTTTTCTAAAAGTTAGAAAACGTTTTTTCTCTGTGCTTTCAAAAGTTCTAAAACTTTGTATTTCCTCTCCCTATCTCTAAACCTTTTGCTATCATGTCAGTGGTAGATTCTGCTCCCAAAACTGTCAATGCTACTTATGACATTTTGAACTACAAGAGCTTAAGGAGTCTCTGCTTAGATAGAGGTTTAGTTATAGGAAAGAACCCTACAAAAGAGTTTCTGTTTAACATGCTAATGGTGGATGACCAGAACCAGTCTGGCCCATCCAATGAGAGGTTAGTAGAAGCTTCCCAGTCTGATTCAGAGGAACCCCTTGAGGAAGCTGGGGAGGGTTCTGACAAGGGTCTGCCCCCTAGCAGGACACCTAGTAATGCTGGTAGTAATGGAGGTTCCCATCACAGTAGGGCATACTTTATTCCTAGAGGCCAGGTTACCAGGGTCCAGACAGTTAGGGACAGGTCCCCCTCTGAAGTTTCCAATTTGTCATCTGTGTCAAAGCATTCCCAACCCACCCACCCTTAGGATAACTTGTTAGAAAGGGAACTCAAAAAGCTGAGGGTTGAAGATACCAGACTGAAGCTTCAACAGAAACAGCTGGCCTTGGATAGGGAATCCCTAGACATTGAGAAGGAAAGACAGAGGTTGGGGTTAGGACCCCATGGTGGCAGCAGCAGTATTCCTGATAGTAATCCTGTTAGAGAGCATGATTCCAGGAATCTGCACAAGATAGTCCCCCCTTACAAGGAGGGGGATGACATCAACAAGTGGTTTGCTGCACTTGAGAGGGCCTTTATGGTACAGTTGGTCCCTCAAAAGCAGTGGACTGCTATTTTGTGGCTATCTTTCTCTGGAAAGGGTAGGGATAGGCTCCTTACTGTTAGAGAAAGTGAAGCTAACAATTACACAGTATTGAAGGATGCACTCTTGGATGGATTTGGCTTAACCACTGAACAATACAGAATTAAGTTCAGAGACACCAGAAAAGAGTCCTCTCAAGACTGGACAGATTTTGTGGACTGTTCAGTGAAAGCCTTGGAAGGGTGGTTACATGGCAGTAAGGTATCTGACTATGAAAGCCTGTATAATCTTATTCTGAGAGAGCATATTCTGAACAACTGTGTGTCTGACTTGTTGCACCAATACCTAGTGGCCTCGGATCTGACCTCTCCCCAAGAATTGGGAAAGAACGCAGACAAGTGGGTCAGAACAAGGGTGACCAGAAAAGTTCATGCAAGGGGTGACAAGGATGACAAGAAGAAGGATGGTAAGTCTTCTGACAAAGGTGGGGACAAAAGTAAACATACTGAGTCTTCATCAGGCCCACAAAAATCCTCTGGGGGTGGTGGGTCCAAATCCTCTTCCAATAATCAACCTAAAAAGCCTTGATGTTGTTTGTGTAAAGTCAAAGGCCATTGGGCAACTGATTCCAGTTGTCCAAAGAAAAACACCAAACCTCCCACCACCACAACCCCTGCTGCAAATGCTAGTGCCCCTAGTAATAGCAGTGGTGGTGGGAAATTTACTAATAGCCAATCCAAGGGTGTAGCTGGGCTCACTATTGGCAATGTAGTTGGGGTTGGTCTTGTTAGGGAGACCACAGAGGCTGTTTTAGTCTCTGAAGGTGCCATTGATTTGGCCACCTTGGTTGATTGTCCCCTTAATATGGATAAGTACAAGCAACTTCCCCTAATAAATGGTGTTGAGGTTCAGGCCTACAGGGACACAGGAGCCAGTGTAACTATGGTCATAGAGAAACTGGTCGACCCTGAACAACACCTACTTGGTCAGCAGTACCAAGTGACAGACGCTCATAACAGTACTCTTAGCCACCCCATGGATGTTGTGAATCTCAACTGTGGGTGGGGGGGTACTGGTCCAAAGAAAGTTGTGGTTACCTCAGATTTACCTGTAGACTGTCTACTAGGGAATAATTTAGAGACATCCGCTTGGGCAGAAGTGGAGTTGGAGGCTCATGCATCTATGCTGGGCATTCCTGGGCATATTTTTGCTTTAACCAGGGCTCAGGCCAAAAAGCAAAAAAGACAGGGTAACTTGGATCCTGGAACAATGGACCAAGTGCTCCCTAAAGCTAGGGGTAGCAAGGGTAAATCCCTACCCACTATTCCTCCCTCTACAGATGATTCCCCTTCTGAGGAAGAGGAATTTCCTCCCTGTGCAGAACCTTCACCAGATGAGCTGGCAGTAGACACTGCTGAGCTTTTGGGTGCAGGGGGGCCTGCCAGGGGAGAGCTGAGTGTGGCACAGCAAACCTGTCCCACATTAGAGGGTCTCAGACAGCAAGCTGTCAAACAGCAAAATGTGGATGTCAGTGACAGCCATAGAGTTTACTGGGAGGATAACCTCTTGTACACAGAGGCAAAGGACCCAAAACCTGGAGCAGCCAGGAGATTGGTCATTCCCCTGCAGTACAGAGAGTTTCTCCTAACTCTTGCACATGACATTCCTTTGGCTGGGCAATTGGGCCAGATCAAAACTTGGGAAAGACTTGTCCCCTTGTTTCACTGGCCTAGGATGTCAGAGGACACTAAAGATTTTTGCAAGCCTTGTGTGACCTGCCAAGCCAGTGGCAAGACTGGTTGCACTCCAAAGTCCCCTCTAATTCCACTACCAGTGGTTGGGGTGCCCTTTGAAAGGGTAGGGGTTGACATAGTTGGCCCCCTTGACCCTCCTACTGCTTCAGGCAATAGGTTTATCTTGGTGGTTGTGGACCATGCCACAAGATATCCTGAAGCAATACCTCTAAGGACCACTACAGCCCCTGCAGTAGCAAAGGCCCTCCTGGGAATCTTTTCCAGGGTGGGTTTCCCTAAAGAGATAGTATCAGACAGAGGTAGCAACTTCATGTCTGCATTCTTGAAAGCAATGTTGAAGGAGTGTGGTGTTACCTACAAGTTCACCACTCCTTACCATCCACAGACTAATGGACTGGTAGAGAGGTTTAATAAAACTCTCAAAGGTATGATAATGGGACTCCCTGAAAAACTCAGGAGGAGATGGGATGTCCTGTTACCTTGCCTCCTTTTTGCTTGCAGCGAGGTACCCCAGAAAGGAGTGGGCTTTAGCCCCTTTGAACTCCTCTTTGGGCACCCTGTAAGAGGTCCACTCACTCTTGTGAAGGAGGGTTGGGAACAACCTTTAAAAGCTCCTACACAGGACATAGTGGATTATGTACTTGTCGTAAGATCCAGAATGGCTGAATACATGAAAAAGGCCAGTAAAAACCTCCAGGCCAGCCAGGAGCTGCAAAAGCAATGGCATGACCAGAAGGCTGTTCTGATCCAGTACCAACCAGGACAGAAGGTGTGGGTATTGGAGTCTGTAGCCCCAAGAGCACTCCGAGACAAATGGAGTGGACCCCATCAAATTGTTGAGAAAAGGGGTGAGGTTACCTATTTGGTAGACCTGGGCACTGCCAGGAGTCCACTTAGGGTGATTCATGTCAACCGCCTAAAACCCTACTATGACAGGGCTGATCTCACCCTGCTCATGGCAACAGATGAGGGACAGGAAGAAGAGAGTGACCATCTCCCGGATCTCTTCTCCACCACTGAAGCAGATGCCTTAGTGGAGGGAGTAGTTTTGGTAGATTGTCTGACTGCAGAACAGAAAGACAACTGCTTCAATCTCCTGGGACAATTTTCTGACCACTTTTTAATTGTACCAGGTACAACATCCTGGTGTGAACACACAATTGATAGTGGAGACAGGCTGCCTAAAATGTATAGGCAGCCTGACCATGTCAGAGACTGCATTAAACAAGAGGTGCTGAAAATGTTGGATCTGGGAGTGATTGAGCCTTCTGAAAGCCCATAGGCTAGCCCAGTGGTGCTTGTACCAAAGCCTCACACAAAAGATGGAAAAAGGGAAATTAGGTTTTGTGTAGACTACAGAGATCTCAATCAGGTAACAAAAACTGATGCTCACCCTATACCCAGGGCAGATGAGCTCATTGATACTCTGGCATCTGCCAAGTATCTTAGCACTTTTGATTTGACTGCAGGGTATTGGCAGATCAAATTGGCAGAAGATGCTAAACCTAAGACTGCATTTTCTACTATAGGAGGGCACTACCAATTCACAGTGATGCCCTTTGGTTTGAAAAATGCACCTGCCACTTTTCAGAGGTTGGTGAACACAGTCCTACAAGGGTTGGAGGCTTTCAGTGCAGCATATCTTGATGATATTGCTGTCTTTAGCTCAACCTGGGATGAGCACCTGGTCCACCTTTGGAAAGTTTTGGGGGCCCTGCAAAAGGCAGGCCTCCCTATCAAGGCCTCAAAGTGTCAGATAGGGCAGGGAAAAGTGGTTTATCTGGGCCACCTGGTAGGTGGAGAACAGATTGCACCGCTACAGGGGAAAATCCAGACAATCATGGATTGGGTTCCCCCTACAACTCAGACCCAGACGAGAGCCTTTTTAGGTCTCACAGGGTATTACAGGAGATTCATTAAAAACTATGGCTCCATAGCAGCCCCTCTTAATGATCTCACAAGGAAGAAAATGCCTAAGAAGGTGTTATGGACAGCTAGCTGTCAAAAAGCTTTTGAGGAGCTCAAACAGGCCATGTGCTCTGCACCTGTCCTAAAAAGCCCATGTTACTCCAAGAAATTCATTGTTCAAACTGATGCATCTGAATTAGGGGTATGGGCAGTCTTATCACAACGGAAATCTGAGGGCCAGGATCAAGCAGTTGATTTTATCAGTAGAAGGTTGACCCCTAGAGAAAAGTGTTGGTCTGCAATAGAGAGGGAGGCCTTTGCTGTGGTCTGGGCACTGAAAAAGTTGAGGCCATACCTGTTTGCCACTCACTTTATTGTTCAGACAGACCACAAACCTCTACTTTGGCTAAAACAGATGAAAGGGGAAAACCCTAAATTGTTGAGGTGGTCCATATCTCTACAGGGAATGGACTATACAGTGGAACATAGACCTGGGAGTACCCACTCCAATGCAGATGGACTCTCCAGATATTTCCATTTAGACAATGAAGTCTCATCAGGTCATGGCTAGTCTTATTGTCCTTCGTTTGGGGGGTTGGGTTGTGTAGGAAAGTACCATCTTGCCTGCTGCTAACCAGAACCTCAGTGGTTATGCTCTCTCTGCTTTCCAAATTTGTCACTAACAGGCTAGTGACTAAATTTACCAATTCACATTGGCATACTGGTACACTCATACAATTCCCTTGTATATGGTACTGAGGTACCCAGGGTATTGGGGTTCCAGGAGATCCCTATGGGCTGCAGCATTTCTTTTGCCACCCATAGGGAGCTCTGACAATTCTTACACAGGCCTGCCACTGCAGCCTGCGTGAAATAACGTCCACGTTATTTAACAGCCATTTACCACTGCACATAAGTAACTTATAAGTCACTTATATGTCTAACCTTCACCTGGTGAAGGTTGGGTGCCAAGTTACTTAGTGTGTGGGCACCCTGGCACTAGCCAAGGTGCCCCCACATCATTCGGGGCAAATTCCCCGGACTTTGTGAGTGCGGGGACACCATTACATGTGTGCACTATACATAGGTCACTACCTATGTATAGCGTCACAATGGTAACTGCGAACATGGCCATGTAACATGTCTAAGATCATGGAATTGCCACCCCAATACCATTCTGGTATTGGGGGGACAATTCCATGATCCCCGGGTCTCTAGCACAGAACCCGGGTACTGCCAAACTGCCTTTCCGGGGTTTCCATTGCAGCTGCTGCTGCTGCTGCTGCCAACCCCTTAGACAGGTTTCTGCCCTCCTGGGGTCCAGGCCAGCCCTAGCCAAGGAAGGCAGAACAAAGGATTTCCTCTGAGAGAGGGTGTTACACCCTCTCCCTTTGGAAATATGTGTGAGGGGCTGGGGAGGAGTAGCCTCCCCCAGCCTATGGAAATGCTTTGATGGGCACAGATGGTGCCCATCTCTGCGTAAGCCAGTCTACTCCGGTTCAGGGATCCCCCAGCCCTGCTCTGGCACGAAACTGGACAAAGGAAAGGGGAGTGACCACTCCCCTGACCAGTACCTCCCAGGGGAGGTGCCCAGAGCTCCTCCAGTGTGTCCCAGACCTCTGCCATCTTGGAAACAGAGGTGTTGGGGGCACACTGGACTGCTGTGAGTGGCCAGTGCCAGCAGGTGACGTCAGAGGCTCCTTCTGATAGGCTCTTACCTCTCTTGGTAACCAATCCTCCTATCTTCGTAGCCAAACCTCCTTTTCTGGCTATTTAGGGTCTCTGCTTTGGGGAATTCTTCAGATAACGAATGCAAGAGTTCACCAGAGTTCCTTAGCATCTCCCTGTAGGAGGCTGGACTGGCTTGTAGTGAGTACCAAGGGGTACTTGCACCTTGCACCAGGCCCAGTTATCCCTTATTAGTGTATAGGGTGTCTAGCAGCTTAGGCTGATAGATAATGGTAGCTTAGCAGAGCAGCTTAGGCTGAACTAGGAGACGTGTGAAGCTACTACAGTACCACTTAGTGTCATATGCACAATATCATAAGAAAACACAATACACAGTTATACTAAAAATAAAGGTACTTTATTTTTATGACAATATGCCAAAGTATCTTAGAGTGTACCCTCAGTGAGAGGATAGGAAATATACACAAGATATATATACACAATAGCAAAAATATGCAGTATAGTCTTAGAAAACAGTGCAAACAATGTATAGTTACAATAGGATGCAATGGGGAAACATAGGGATAGGGGCAACACAAACCATATACTCCAAAAGTGGAATGCGAACCACGAGTGGACCCCAAACCTATGTGACCTTGTAGAGGGTCGCTGGGACTATTAGAAAATAGTGAGAGTTAGAAAAATAACCCTCCCCAAGACCCTGAAAAGTGAGTGCAAAGTGCACTAAAGTTCCCCTAAGGACAAAATAGTCGTGTTAGAGGAATAATGCAGGAAAGACACAAACCAGCAATGCAACAACTGTGGATTTCCAATCTAGGGTACCTGTGGAACAAGGGGACCAAGTCCAAAAGTCACAAGCAAGTCGGAGATGGGCAGATGCCCCGGAAATGCCAGCTGCGGGTGCAAAGAAGCTTCTACTGGACAGAAGAAGCTGAGGTTTCTGCAGGAACGAAAAGGGCTAGAGACTTCCCCTTTGGTGGACGGATCCGTCTCGCCTTGGAGAGTCGTGCAGATGTGTTTTCCCGCCGAAAGGACGCCAATAAGCCTTGCTAGTCGCAAATCGTGCGTTTGGCGTTTTTGGACGCTGCTGGGGCCCAGGAGGGACCAGGAGGTCGCAAATTGGACCTGAAGAGAGAGGGGACGTCGAGCAAGACAAGGAGCCCTCACTGAAGCAGGTAGCACCCGGAGAAGTGCCAGAAACAGGCACTACGAGGATGCGTGAAACGGTGCTTGCCAAAGTTGCACAAAGGAGTCCCACGTCGCCGGAGACCAACTTAGAAAGTCGTGCAATGCAGGTTAGAGTGCCGTGGACCCAGGCTTGGCTGTGCACAAAGGATTTCCGCCGGAAGTGCACAGGGGCCGGAGTAGCTGCAAAGTCGCGGTTCCCAGCAATGCAGCCCAGCGAGGTGAGGCAAGGACTTACCTCCACCAAACTTGGACTGAAGAGTCACTGGACTGTGGGGGTCACTTGGACAGAGTCGCTGGATTCGAGGGACCTCGCTCGTCGTGCTGAGAGGAGACCCAAGGGACCGGTAATGCAGCTTTTTGGTGCCTGCGGTTGCAGGGGGAAGATTCCGTCGACCCACGGGAGATTTCTTCGGAGCTTCTGGTGCAGAGAGGAGGCAGGCTACCCCCACAGCATGCACAAGCAGGAAAACAGTCGAGAAGGCGGCAGGATCAGCGTTACAGAGTTGCAGTAGTCGTCTTTGCTACTATGTTGCAGGTTTGCAGGTTTGCAGGCTTCCAGCGCGGTCAGCAGTCGATTCCTTATCAGAAGGTGAAGAGAGAGATGCAGAGGAACTCGGCTGAGCTCATGCATTCGTTATCTAAAGTTTCCCCAGAGACAGAGACCCTAAATAGCCAGAAAAGAGGGTTTGGCTACCTAGGAGAGAGGATAGGCTACTAACACCTGAAGGAGCCTATCAGCAGGAGTCTCTGACGTCACCTGGTGGCACTGGCCACTCAGAGCAGTCCAGTGTGCCAGCAGCACCTCTGTTTCCAAGATGGCAGAGGTCTGGAGCACACTGGAGGAGCTCTGGACACCTCCCAGGGGAGGTGCAGGTCAGGGGAGTGGTCACTCCCCTTTCCTTTGTCCAGTTTCACGCCAGAGCAGGGGCTAAGGGGTCCCTGAACCGGTGTAGACTGGCTTATGCAGAATTGGGCACCTCTGTGCCCAACAAAGCATTTCCAGAGGCTGGGGGAGGCTACTCCTCCCCTGCCTTTACACCATTTTCCAAAGGGAGAGGGTGTCACACCCTCTCTCAGAGGACGTTCTTTGTTCTGCCATCCTGGGCCAGGCCTGGCTGGACCCCAGGAGGGCAGATGCCTGTCTGAGGGGTTGGCAGCAGCAGCAGCTGCAGTGAAACCCCGGGAAGGGCAGTTTGGCAGTACCAGGGTCTGTGCTACAGACCACTGGGATCATGGGATTGTGCCAACTATGCCAGGATGGCATAGAGGGGGCAATTCCATGATCATAGACATGTTACATGGCCATATTCGGAGTTACCATTGTGAAGCTACATATAGGTAGTGACCTATATGTAGTGCACGCGTGTAATGGTGTCCCCGCACTCACAAAGTTCAGGGAATTGGCTCTGAACAATGTGGGGGCACCTTGGCTAGTGCCAGGGTGCCCTCACACTAAGTAACTTTGCACCTAACCTTTACCAGGTAAAGGTTAGACATATAGGTGACTTATAAGTTACTTAAGTGCAGTGTAAAATGGCTGTGAAATAACGTGGACGTTATTTCACTCAGGCTGCAGTGGCAGGCCTGTGTAAGAATTGTCAGAGCTCCCTATGGGTGGCAAAAGAAATGCTGCAGCCCATAGGGATCTCCTGGAACCCCAATACCCTGGGTACCTCAGTACCATATACTAGGGAATTATAAGGGTGTTCCAGTAAGCCAATGTAAATTGGTAAAATTGGTCACTAGCCTGTTAGTGACAATTTGAAAGTAATGAGAGAGCATAACCACTGAGGTTCTGGTTAGCAGAGCCTCAGTGAGACAGTTAGGCACCACACAGGGAACATATACATGCCCACCTATGAGCACTGGGGCCCTGTGTGACAGGGTCCCAGTGACACATACATATAGGCCACAAACCTATGAGCACTGGGGTCCTGACTAGCAGGATCCCAGTGACACATAACAACCATACTGAAAACATAGTGTTTTCACTATGAGCACTGAGGCCTGGCCACCAGGATCCCAGTGAGACAGTGAAAACAGTGACAAACACCCTGACATACACTCACAAACAGGCCAACAGTGGGGGTAACAAGGCTAGAAAGAGGCTACCTTCTCACACTCCCTCTTCGACTTCTACCAAGGATCGACTGCTGACTGCTCCAGGACACCTGCAAAACCGCAACAAAGTAGCAAGACGACTACCAGCAACAATGTAGCGCCTCATCCTGCGGGCTTTCTCAACTGTTTCCATGTGGTGCATGCTCTGGGGGTAGCCTGCCTTCACCCTGCAACAGAAGCTCTGAAGAAATCTCCCGTGGGTCGACGGAATCATCCCCCTGCTAACGCAGGCACCAAAAGACTGCATCACCGGCCTATGGGTCTCCTCATCCTGACGAGCGTGGTCCCTGGAACACAGCAACTCTGTCCAAGTGACTCCCACAGTCCAGTGACTCTTCAGTCCAAGTTTGGTGGAGGTAAGTCCTTGCCTCCCCACACTAGACTTCAAAGCTGTGTACTGCGTGATTTGCAGCTGCTCCGGCTCCTGTGCACTCTTCCAGGATTTTCTTCATGCACAGCCTTAGCCTGGGTCTCCAGCACTCCGTCCTACAGTGCACAACCCTCTGAGTTGGCCTCCGAGGTCGTGGGACCCTCTTTTGTAACTTCGCGTGGACTCCGGTTCACTCTTCTTCTAAGTGCCTGTTGGGGTACTTCTTCGGGAGCTGTCTGCTTCTGTGAGGGTTCTCTGAGTTGCTGTGGGCCCCCTCTGTCTCCTCCTCCAAAAGGCGACTTCCTGGTCCTTCCTGGTCCTCAGCAGCACCCAAAAACCTCTACTGCGACCCTTGCAGCTAGCAAGGCTTGTTTGCGGTATTTCTGCGTGGGAACACCTCTGCAAGCTTCATCGCAACGTGGGACATATGTCTTCCAAAGGAGAAGTTCCTAGTCCTCTTCTTTCTTGCAGAACTCCAAGCTTCTTCCATCCCGAGGCAGCTTCTTTGCACCTTCATCCGGGGTTTCCTGGGCTCCTGCCCCCCATGGACACTGTCGCAACTATTGGACTTGGTCCCCTTGCCTTGCAGGTCCTCAGGTCCAGAAATCCGTTGTCAGTGCACTGCTGGTGTTTGCTGTTCTTGCAGAATCCCCCTATCACAACTATTGTGCTCTCTTGGGGAAGTAGGTGCACTTTACTCCTACTTTTCAGGGTCTTGGGGTGTGGTATCTTGGACACCCTGACTGTTTTCTTACAGTCCCAGTGACCCTCTACAAGCTCCCATAGGTCTGGGGTCCATTCGTGATTCGCATTCCACTTTTGGAGTATATGGTTTGTGTTGCCCCTAGACCTATGTTCACCTATTGCAACCTACTGTAATTCTACACTGTTTGAATTACTTTTCTAACTCTTACTTACCTGTTTTGGGTTTGTGTACATATAAGTTACCTTCTTACTGAGGGTACTCACTGAGATACTTGTGGCATATTGTCATAAAAATAAAGTACCTTTATTTTTAGTAACTCTGTGCATTGTGTTTTCTTATGATATTGTGCATATGATATAAGTGGTATAGTAGGAGCTTTGCATGTCTCCTAGTTCAGCCTAAGCTGCTTTGCCATAACCACCTTCTATCAGCCTAAGCTGCTAGAACACTACTAATCTACTAATAAGGGATAACTGGACCTGGCACAAGGTTTAAGTACCATCAGGTACCCACTATAAGACAGCCTCCTACAGGCTACGGTTGATCCGAGGTCAAAAGAGTCTGAAGTTGTTGCAGAGGATTCCTGAAGGAAACTTGCAAGCAGAATCTGAAGAGAACCCACAGGAGAGACCCCAAATAGCCCTGAGAGGGGGATTGGCTACTTTATCAGGTATGAACCTATCAGGAGGGGTCTCTGACATCACTTGCTGGCACTGGCCACTCAGAGCCCTCCAGAGTGCCCCCACACCTTGCAAAGCAAGATGGATGAAGTCTGGGGCACACTGAAGGAGCTCTGGGCACCACCCCTGGGGTGGTGATGGACAGGGGAGTGGTCACTCCCCTTTCCTTTGTCCAGTTTCCGCCAGAGCAGGGGAGAAGGGGTCCCTGAACCGGTGTAGACTGGTTTATGCAAGAAGGGCACCATCTGTGCCCTTCAAATCATTCCCAGAGGCTGGGGGAGGCTACCCCTCCCCAGCCTGTAACACCTATTTCCAAAGGTAGAGGGTGTAACACCCTGCTCTCAGAGGAAATGCTTTGTTCTGCCTTCCTAGGGCAGAACCCTATCTGTGAGGTGGCAGCAGCTGTAGCTGCAGTGCAAGCCTCAGAGAGCTGGTTTGGCAGTACTGGGGGTCCATGGTGGAGCCCCCAGGATGCATGAAATTGGCTCCCCAATACCAGATTTGGAATGGGGGGACAATTCCATGATCTTAGACATGTTACATGGCCATATTCGGAGTTACCATTGTGAAGCTACATATAGGCATTGACCCATATGTAGTGCACACATGTAAGGGCGTCCCCCCACTCACAAAGTCCAGGGAAATGGCCCTGAGCTATGTCTCACACTTAGTAACTTTGCACCTAACCTTCAGCAAGTGGAGGTTAGACATATAGGTGACTTATAAGTCACTTAAGTGCAGTGAAAATGGCTGTGAAATAACATGTGCGTTATTTCACGCAGGCTGCAATGGCAGTCCTGTGTAAGGGTTTGTCTGAGTTCCCTATGGGTGGTAAAAGAAATGCTGCAGCCCATATGGATCTCCTGGAACCCCAATGCCCTGGGTACCTAGGTACCATATACTAGGGTCTTATAAGTGGGTCCAGTATGCCAATTGAAATTGGTGAATGAAGTCACTGGCTTACAGTGACAAATTTAAAAGCAGAGAGAGCATAAGCACTGAGGTTCTGGTTAGCAGAGCCCCAGTGACACAGTTAGGCACTACACAGGCATACATATTAGGCCACAACCTATGAGCACTGGGGTCCTGGGGAGCAGAATCCCAGTGAGACAGGCAAAACACACTGATATATAGGTTTTTATCTATGAGCACTGGGGTCCTGGCTAGCAAGATCCCAGTGACACAGTAAAAACACACTGACACACACTCGCAAACAGGCCAAAAGTGGGGGTGACCATGTTAGAAAGAGGCTACTTTCCTACATAGGGGGCACAACCATTTTTATTAGGAGGATGTGATAGTTTTGCTTCTTTCTATGGGTCATTTGGAGGAGATAGGTGACTTTACCTATTTTTGCTACTATCCTGTACAGCCCTTTCCGTTTGGTTTTTAGTTTATTTGAGGACAATAAAACCAACACCTAGTCTCCCACCTTATAGTTCCGTCATTTCTTGCCTTTATCGTATATGGCTTTTTGTTTCCTTTGGTTTTTCCTCTAGGTTAGTGTGGGAAAGGTTTTGGAGGTTGCCAGTCCTAGATTTTAATTGATTTGAATAGTGCAGTAAGGATCCTGCTTTTTCCTCTGTGTCCTTCTCCCAGACCTACTTTGTCATTTCTGCAAGGCTGTCTACCTTACAAAAGCTCAAACAGGGAACACTGAAATCTGTTCTGCACCTGTCCTCTAATGACAAAGAAGGCCAAGGGCAATAATTGGTCCCAGTTCTTACCTTCTCTGGTTAACATATTCTTTAATGTGAGTTATAAGGTGCCATTGTACCTTTCCACAAGCCCGTCTGTCTGGGGGTGGTATACCGAAGTTTTAACGTGAGAAAGGTTTAATATCGTGCAAACCTTGTGCATCAATTTGGACACAAATGGGGTCCACTGATCAGTTAAAATTTATTTTGGGAACCCCACCCTCCTAAATACTTCAACAGTTCCAGGGTGATGGAAGGGGCTGCAGGTGAATGCAAGGGTATGGCATCAGGGTACCAGGTCGAATAATCCACTATAACCAGCACATATTGGTGGCCTTTACTGGATCTTGGGAGGGGTCCAATCAAATCCATCCCAATGCGTTCAAAGAGCTATCCTGTTATAGGGAGAGTTTTGAAGAGGTACAGGAGGCAGTCTATAAGGGTTTTTCTTCAGGCAGACTTCACACTCCTGACAATTTTATGTTATCCCAGGCCAATAAAAGTGGTGTAAGACCGATTCGGTGGTTTTATAGGTACCTCTATGACTGGCTGTCAAATGGGAGTGAGAGAAAAACATGATTTGTTCTCGGAATTCATGAGGCACTAACAATTAGGGATTACCCCCCCACCACACACACACCCACCCTATCTGCTACAGTAGTCCCTTTTTTATTATAAAGTGGGAAAGCTGGTTTTGGACCGACCCTAATTGAAGGTGGCCTGTCTCCACACATTTCGGACAGTGTCAGCATTTACTTGGGTATGCTTATAATTCCTATCTATTATCCATGGTTCAGGTGAGAGAAGCATGTTTTTAGGTTTGGAGATTTCTAGGTCATTGGATTTTGAGGTTATCTGTTTGAGGTCAGTCATGAACATGTCAAGGAAATAAGGGTTATTGGTGCCCAGAATGATGTCCTCTGGGAGTTTAGGTAGCACTCCTACTTTAATTCGTATTACTTGGCCTTCAGAAGTAACAACGGTCAGGTGTGTCACAGGGTAGGGCCTAACATCTCCATGCACACAATGGATATGTACAATCTTTCCCAAGATAACCTGGGAGGGAAGAAAAAAACTCCTCTGAACCACTGACTGCTTACATCCCGAATCCACTAGGGCTATGACACACTTATTGTTTATCTGGAGACTTACGTAAAAACAATGACCAAACTGCTGAGTGTACAGAATAGAACGGGTGCGTATTGATTTCCATAGGTTCCTCCCCATTCTTCTTCAGAGGGCAAAATCTGGGGATGTCTCCCCAATCCCTGCAGTCAAAGCACTGGGGTCCTTTTGTTACGATATTATTTGATCTGAGTGTCTTAGTTTTAGCTGATTCCGCAGGATACATTTTCTCCTGTTTTTCTCTGACCTGTTTGGAATTGTGGTGCAATGTCCTTTTTCTACCTCCCATGAAGAAAACAAGGGTTGGGCTCTGGAAAAGGTTGTCGCCATTTCTACAGCTTGTTCGCTGCACAGTTGGTATGTTGGTTTAACCATTTTAGGGAAAACATAGGAAGGGCTTCCAACTACTGCTCTAGGGAGATTTCAGATATAATGTCCTCTTTACTGCTTTCACCCGGTTTCAACCATTTATGTGCAGCCATCTTTAACTTAAAAAACAATGTCTTAGGGTTATCTTTAGGTGTTCCTTTTTCCTTTCGAAACAGGACTCAGTAGGATTCTGCATCCATACCCAAATGATCAAGAATGATAGTCTTGATCTCTTTGTATGGAGTATTCCCATCTGTGTTGGCCACTTGATACGCTGCTTGTGCCTCTCCTGTCAAATGGGGCCATTTCACTGGGGGCCAACCACAGGCCCTTGCAGCTCTTTCAAAGTTCAGCAGAAAGGCATCTGGGTCTTCACCAGTCATACATTTCTGCAATGCCTCATTGGGTCTGGTTGATCCACAGGCTCCTGCTACACTAGAGGTGAGTTGGAACTGATCTTCTGGCATTTGGTGTAGACTATCGACCTTGACCCTCATGGAGTCCCAGAAGATTTCTTGGTCCACCCCAGCGGATGACATTCATCTTTCAATGGCCCATTCTATCTTCCTCTGTCCCTGTATCAACTGGTGCATGTCTGCCTCCATTATGGCATCAACGGAGGGTTGCCCACATTCTTCAACACAGGTAAATGTATACGGGAACTATCCCATGAATCAGTAGTGTCTTTTTGATTTATGTTCTTATTATTTCTCAATGTGGTATAAAGGAATGCGATCTCAGAGCACTTCTTTTCTTTTGCTTTCAGCCTCACTGGACTTTGAGACTACCATTCTGGAGCGTGCCCCTTAAAGGAAGGAAAATACCTCAGGTAAGTGTATGGTTGAAATCTTGTCAGATGTAGGATTAGTGCCCAGGTGAGGGATATTCACCCCGTGCTCAACCTCCTAGTGCTTCCTTCACCATGTGTACATAAAACATTTAGTTGGTGCAGGGGAATTATGATCGTACTCCAGTTATCACTCAATATAGTAGCATGTCTAATACGTTTACACAAAACAAAAGTATTCAGACAAAAACAAAAGTATACAGTGCATGAACTGCAGTGCTGCTTTAATAAGAATATTGATTAATTATGCCTCCAACTCACTATCCCAAAACTGAGCCTTCAGGTTCAAAAAGTGGTTTGCGGCTGTGTCCCACTTCAGGTCTCTTTCCCAGTCTCCCACACCAATCCAGGAGCAAATCGCATACCTGAATGAGCAATGCTCCTTCATGTAAATTGCGGGGTGGCTCGCAATGAATGTGACCTCCTGGCATCCTGGTCTCTTCTTCTGCAGGTCTTCGCTTGGTGTCCTTCACTCCCTCCTGTCCTGGTGTCACGGCGTCTTCCTAGATATCTCAATCGGTGCTCACCATGCGTTCCTGTCCTGGCCCTTTGGCATCTTCTGTCCCTCCCCCATCATCTTTCCCGACTTCAGTCTCCTTTAAATCTTTAAAGGGGCCACTCTCCTTATTCTGCTGCTCTCTCATACAGTCCCACAAGGTTTCCATGTTTCTGCTTCCCCGGAATTAGAGCGAGACGGATGTCTTGTCTGGCTCTGCCTGAACCTCAGAGAGAGGCTGCAAGCAGAGGTAGACTCCTGGGTGCTCTGCACATACCACAGGGGATCGTCTGATCCATCTTCAAAGTTAAGTCCGTGATCCCCCTCATCTTGGCAAACAGGATCTTTTTTTTTAAGGGCACTCAAGCATTCCAAGAACTGAGCAACTTAATGCAAGTATCAGTGTGGAGAGGGTGCTCTGAATCACAAAGGCACAGGGAAAAAACTAGCAAAAAAGCTGGCTTCCTGCAGAATGCCCAGAGTCTAAGAGACTCACTCTGAGTTCAAGGAAGACAGGCAGAGTTCACACTGAGGATCATCTGGGCCTAATTTACAATTTGGCAGATGGGATACTTTGTGACAAACCTGCTAGATATTCCGTCAACCGTATTAAAAGTGAATTATAACCTATGGCACTTGCAATACGGCGAATGGGTGTTGTGCACGTTTGTGACGGAGTATCTCATCCACCAAAGTCTGAACCAGAACTTCTCACTTGAAATGCAGTGAAGCAATGCAAATTATCTTTCTGAAGGGAGTTTGAATCTTCATTGCCTGAGAGAGGAGAAGCCCAAGACATGAGCTGGAAGAATTTTATTCATGTACTGAGGATTCCCAGCAAGGAGTATTCAAAGCATGTGAAATTTTTGTAATCACAATTACATTGCAGTTACTACCCCTGACGAGGCATTGAAGCACTATTCAGTGAGTAGCACGCTACTCCAAAACCCAAAGGTGGATTAGCAGAGGGCACTACAAATTGTTATTGGGAGTGTTGGGAGTGGTAGACATGTGAGTCTGTTAGTTGGATGTATAGGATAAAGGATGGATAGAGGAGGGAAGAGTTTAGAAAGGATTATTTGGGCATTTGAACAAAGAAATGTACCTATCTAAATACATACATATAATCAAAGTATTCATGTTTACAAACACACGTATATGCACCATTGGTGTCTTGAGCATACTACTGCAGTACATTTGTATTTTGAATATGGTGGTCATGTAGGAAAGAGCCAGCTCTTGAGCAATCTTCGGAAATCAGATGATTATCTCTGCATTTGATGTTTGGGGGTAATGAATGATATAGTTTGGCTGCTTGACCAGAGACCGATGTTTCACTCATATTTTTGTTTCTTGTGTGCTGGGATTTTGAGGCAGGCACCAGTCAGGAGCAGAGGTTTCTTTTTATATATATTTTGTGATTTGATTCCTGATAAAAAGTGGTACTGTTCAGTGTTTTTCTTTTGGCTGATTGAAAACAACCTGAAAATGGATCTTCTGGCATCCAGTAACCAATGTAGCGCCCATTAACCACAGGAGATGTGGGTTTGTGGCTTTTGTATGTAAGAGTAGTTTGGCAGAAGAGTTTTGAATTTGTTGTAGTGTAGAGGTGATCCGTGGCAGAGGCCATGGTGTAATCAAGTTTAGACAGTACAAGAGAGATAGTAGCTTGGACCTTGTGGGGAAATCCTAGATGGGGGAAGATGTGTCGCAGAGTTTTCATAGTAATGAAGCTTGATCTTACTAACTTATCCACTTGGGCATTCATTGATAGCTTAGAGTTCATGGTAATTCCAAGGTTTCTCATTTCCTTGGGTAAATTATTAGGTGGTTCTAGATTGTCAGATCAGGTGGAGAGTTGGTCATCATTCTTCCAATCGCCACAGGTGAGTATTTCAGTTTTAGAACCATTCAATTTGAGATGGCTCCATGCCATCCAGTTATCAATGGCTCGGAGGGAACTGAAATATTTTGAGTTTCCTATCTTTTTGGGGCTTTCCAGTTTAAGTTTAAGGCATATCTGTGTTCCATTTGGATAGTTATAGCAGGTGAGCTGAAATTCACTGATCACTGCCAGTAATAACTTCAATAAGGATGTTGAAAAGCATGGGTGAAATAACAAAGCAGAGGGGCCCCTGTTTTTATGGAGGAGTATGGATGACATTTTCTCTGTTTTGAAGGTAGGATGTGGCTCAGAGCAGTTCCCTCAAAGCCAGCTTTGCAGAGTCTTTGGATTAGAATGTCATTAATAACTGTGTCAAAGACAGCTTAAAGGTCCAAGAGGAGTAGTGCAGCCCCCCTTTTGTGGTCTCCTGTGTGTTTAAGGGCATCCCAAAGAGGGCAGTTTCTCTTCCTTGACGGAATCCTGGTTGGATGTCGGAAATTATGGAGTTATCTTCAATTAACTGATACGTCCTGGTGATTGCTGCTCTTTCTGTTTGCAGAGGAATGGTCCATTTGCAATTTGCCTATATTTCTTTGGGTCTTCAGGGTCAAGGTTTTTACTTTAATAATGGACCTATATATGTCTTTTCATGCTTTCAGGATAAATGAAATACTGATGATTGTGCTGACCAGGGTGGCAGCAGAGGTTGTTAAAATGATTATGTTGAAGATTTATGGTGGACAAGGGTTGGGGGCAGCTATCTGGCTTGCTTGCTTTGACATGATTCATAAAATCAGTTTCTGATAGTTGTTTGAAGGAATGAACATATGGGAATTAGGGTGTCCATAGAAAAACCTATGTATGACCTACTAGATCAGACACACACCTTTGAACCCATTTGGAACCCCTTTGTTATAGGTAATACCCGGTTAAGAGTGATGTAGTGTACTATATTGGCTTATTAGGTTTTTGGTTTTGTCTTGCTACCGCAACATTTTATATCCCAGTTTGCTTAATAAAAAGTTTGGGACCCACCATTTTCACATTTAGATTCTGAAATGCCAGACGTTTGGGAAAACTAGTGGAAATTTGTATTTTTACCGTTTCACATAATCTTCTTTTCTTGTTTCGATTTTTTACATTCTTTTTCTGTTTCCCCCACACAGATATTGCTCCACTCCAAGTAGTACCCTTTCTGTAAGGAGAAATCGTGGATGTACTGTGCGATAGCTTGAATTCTAAGTACTCAGATTATCCTACATATATTCAGAAAATGCGTATTACTGTGTGGAATTAGATTGTTTTGAGGAGCTCATCCTCTTCTTGGAAAATATGAATAAAGAAATGTTAAATAGACATACAGCCTCGTCCTGCAGTCAAAATGAGAATAAATTTACGTAGCATAAGATATAATGCAAAAGCAGGTGTGACTATTGATAAATAGCAAGGCATCAAAACAAGAAACCGAAATTATGCCCTGACTGCCCTTGCATGGGGCGTAAACCCAAATAGGCTGGGCATAAATTAACATGCAAATGTGTAAAGGTAGCGGAAATCCACAAAAATGAACTGCCAATGCTCTACAATATGTGTATGTGTTCATCTGTGCCTAGGTCAGTTACTGATTAAACTTACATCTGCGTACGTATGTGTACCAAAGGACACATTTGACTTTCTGTGGGCTACTGAAAAGATGACAAAGCAGACAATGCACTTCTCACTCACCCTCTGAAGTGTCCATGCTGCGTTGTCTTTTAGTCTGCAGGTGATCAATAAAGGGAAGCTATTGCTTCTCTTCAGTCTTTAACGAACAGACATTGGTGGTAATAGTAGGACCTTGTCTGAGTCCAATGATGGAGAATAATGGGTGTTTTAATTTTATCCTAGCCACAATACGTGGGTTTGAGGCTTTCCTCTCACGGCGACAGATGTATTTTCTTGATTACGTTGCCTATTACAGTGGATTTAAGCATAGTTTTGTGATGAAATAATCCATCCTGGCCAACTTGTTCTGTCTTCTGCACCTTTTATGAACTGGTCTTCTAAAAATGAGCTCTGAATGCATCGTGCATTTTATATACATCACTAACCAGGAAAGTCGAAGAAAAGTACATGGTAATTGATAACAACTGCTGACCAAGTTAAGAACATTTTTGCGTAACATTTATACTATAAACTGTCTTCATAATTACCGCAAGAATTCTAGCAAACTGTGTCACTACCTCTGTCTCGGATTCCAGGGACATGTGCTTCTGCATGATGGGTCTACAGTAATGTGGAATTGAGAAACGAAGATAAAGCCCTTCTGCAGGGGATGCTTTTCCATCATTTCCTTTTACTTCAATCCCTTCTTCGTTATGCCTGCAGTAATTCTCAATATCCCAGATCTGGAGAAAGAAACAGGGTTAAAAAATGTAAGGAAAACTCAGAATTGCAAGCCCAAACACACACTTGCTTTTTACATTTGAAGAATAATGCACAGTGATCTGCTGACTTTTGAACAGTGCTGGGTGTGTATCTTAATGTTACTCAAAGCCTACTGGGCCTACGAGGAGTCAGCAATTACTCCATTGCTGTGAAGTCTTATTCAGAGATCAACAATATTTAAGTCTGCACTTTAGCAAACTATCTACTACAGTGCTCTGAGGGTGAGGGGTAGTATTTAGTGAAGACACAACATAACGAGAGAAACAGAAGTACTGTCTTCAGCCCTGATTTCAAGTGGCCAGAATGGTGTGGGACATTTATCACACTCATTAACACCAATACCCCGTGGTAAATATCCAATTTTCCAAGTAATATTGTCATAAATAGTGAATTATATGCAGAATTGTGCATTTCGCATAAATGCCTCCCGGTATCGGAATTTAGAGGACATTATTGCCTCACTCTGTACATTTCACCAGCTTTGGCATTCTGGAATTTACCTAGTGAAAGTTGCAGGGGAGTGAAGGTGTGGTGTTTGCAGCAAAACCTGTAATTCAGATCCCTGTATAAACACGGGTTGGCGCAGTAATGGCATGCCACGGTCTAGTGTCACGCCAGGGAGTGGTGGTGACTCGTTGATCCGGATGCCAGTAAAGGACTTAGGGGGTCATTACAACATTGGCGGTAAAAGGCGCTTACCGCCGTGCAGAAGACCGCCAATACACCACCGCGGCCGCGGTAGACCGCCACAGCTATTATGACACACATCTTGGAATCCGCCGAAATTCAGACACCCACACAATACCGCCACACCAAAGGTCAGCGATAAACATGCGGAAACAAATCCTCCACCTCCACGCCAACAGAAACACGCCCATGCCATTACGACCCACGAATCCACGCGGCGGTCTTTCAACCACGGTATTCCATTTGAGGTACACACCGCCGCGCTCAAAATACACACACATCTCCAAAACACCGCCACATTGGACAATTACAAATACACACACCTGATAAACATACAAACACCACTCCCACACACCCAACACAATATAAAACACACACCCACATCACCCACAAACCCCTACAACCAGAAATTCTGAGAGAAGGCGAGAGAGAGAGCACAGCTATTGACAACCCCATCACACAGAGGCACACAACATCATCACCCACACAACATCCAAGCACAAAACACCACATACCACTACACTCACCACACTCATCACCACATACACCACCCCACACATCACCCACACCACCCCATGTCACGCCAAAGACACCCCGCTTCTCCGAGGAGGAGCTCAGGGTCATGGTGGAGGAAATCCTCCGGGTAGAGCCACAGCTATTTGGCTCACAGGTACAGCACACATCAATAGCCAGGAAGATGGAGCTATGGCGCAGAATAGTGGACAGGGTGAACGCCGTGGGACAGCACCCAAGAAATAGGGAGGACATCAGGAAGAGGTGGAACGACCTACGGGGGAAGGTGCGTTCCACGGTCTCCAGGCACCACATCGCGGTGCAGCGGACTGGCGGCGGACCCCCACCTCCTCCCCCACAACTAACAACATGGGAGGAGCAAGTCTTGACCATCTTGCATCCTGAGGGCCTCGGAGGAGTCGTTGGAGGAACGGACACTGGTAAGTCAAATCTTAACTATCACATCCCCCACCCTACCTGCATGCTATCACACACCCCCACCCTCACCCCCTCCCCTATCACTCCAAATCCTCACTAATGTACCAATGACACCAACCACCCATCCCAACACCAAGCCCTGCATGACACAACTAAGCATGGACACCCATCACTAAAGCATGCCCACTGCACATACCCAGAACACCCCCCAACCATCAGCACACAAGCCCCCACACAGGAATGCCTGCACTGGGGTTCACGCACACCCAACCATTGCACACCATGAAACACACACATGCAATAATCATGTTCTTATACCCCTGCAGGAACCCGAAGGAACATCACCACACCAGAGGGTCCAGACAACACCACTCCACCCCCAGAAGAGGCCCACAGTGACGACAGCAGCTCTGCCCCACTGGATCTTGATGACTAGCCCGGACCATCGTGGGCCTCAGGACAGTCGGTTCCCCTTGCCCAGCCACAGCCCAACACCGAGCTTCCACCCTCTGGTAACACCAGCACAGCACCCACCCAGCGGGCCCAAACCTCCCTACCCAGGACAGGTCAATCAGCGGTGTGTCCACCACTACAGGGCACCCAGGCTAACCCACCACCCCAACAACAACAGGGACCTGGGGGCAGTGGTAGTGGGCACACGGTCCAGGGGACGGAGGCACAGGAACACCGGGCAACTGGGAGGGCTGCTGTGCGACAGAGGGAGGACAGGCCAAGGGAGCCTACTCTCCACGAGGCCCTCTCCTCCATCATGGGAGCCTACCACCACTCCCAGGAGATGATGGCAACGGTCCTGGACAAGTTGCAGGAGACCCTGCGTCTGCAGGAGGAGCAGTATTTGGGATTCAGGGAGGAGCTCAGGACCATCGGCTCCGCCCTGGGCACCATCGTAGGGGTGCTGACGGACATTCAAAAGACCTTGAGGGACACCGTGGCAATCCAAGGGGCCCCTGACACTAGCCAGGACGACGAACTGCCCACCACCTCCGCCGGCGCTAGTGGACAGGACGCCCCGCCACAGGACCAACACACCAGCACCCCACCCCCTGCAGATGGAGAACCACCCCCAAGCGGTCCCTGAGATCCAGGAACAGGATAGAGCACGATGGCAAGACCCCCGCCAGGAAATAAGACCACCCTGATTGTCCCCCCACTGTCCCACTTTGTCACCCTGTTCAAATCGGAACTGCCCCAGCTCCACTTCCAATGCCCAGATGTGCAGTGTACCTGTGAGACTAATAGACTGGACTCTGCCATGGACATTCCTCCACCATCACCCATCCCCATTTTACAACCCCCCTTCATTTTTTAGCACTTAAATAAACACCCTTGAAACACTAAAAAAACTGGAGTCAGTCTATGATTTGGAACTTTGTATTATCAATTACAGTGTCATAATGGGTTACCCATTGTAAGGCTAACATACCAATGTCACACATCACAAGCCCTTCAAGGATGCAAGCAGTTGACACGTAGGTTACCACACTTGTGAAACTGAAATGGAAGGGTACAACTCAATTAACAAATAGTGAGTGAAATGTAGGTACAGGATAGAGGTAGACGTGTGAAGGTTAATGTAATGTTAAACCAGAAAATGTTCTCACCTGTGTGTCACTGGAAATATTGCTGTATGACTGACTCCCTGTTGTCGTTTTCTTCTTCCTCAGCTTCATCCTCATCACTGTCCACAGGCTCCACAGCTGCTACAACACCGTCATCTGGATCATCCTCCTGCAGAAAAGGCACCTGGCGTCGCAATGCCAAATTATGGAGCATGGAGCAGGCGATGATGATGTCGCACACCTTCTTCGGTGAGTAGAATAGGGATCCACCTGTCATATGGAGGCACCTGAACCTGGCCTTAAGAAGGCCGAAGGTCCGCTCGATAACCCTCCTTGTACCTTTCCTCTGCCCTGGTCCTGGGATTCCTCACTGGGGTCAATAGCCAGGAAAGGTTGGGGTAACCAGAGTCCCCCAATAGCCATACACGGTGCCTCTGGAGTTGACCCATCATATCAGGGATGCTGCTATTGCGCAGGATGTAGGCGTCATGCACAGAGCCAGGGAGCATAGCATTTACCTGCGAGATGTACTGGTCAGCCAAACAGACCATCTGGACATTCATCGAATGATAACTCTTCCTGTTCCTGTACACCTGTTCACTCCTGCGGGGGGGACAAGAGCTACATGGGTCCCATCAATGGCACCTATGACGTTGGGGATATGTCCAAGGGCATAGAAGTCACCTTTCACTGTAGGCAAATCCTCCACCTGAGGAAATATGATGTATCTCCTTACGTGTTTCAGCAGGGCAGACAACACTCTACACAACACGTTGGAAAACATAGGCTGGGACATCCCTGATGCCATGGCCACTGTTGTCTGAAAAGACCCACTTGCAAGGAAATGGAGCACTGACAGCACCTGCACGTCAGGGGGGATTCCAGTCGGATGGCGTATCGGTGACATCAGGTCTGGCTCCAACTGGGTACATAGTTCCTGGATAGTGGCACGGTCAAACCTGTAGGTGACGATGACATGTCTTTCTTCCATTGTCAACAGGTCTACCAGCGGTCGGTACACCGGATGATTCCGCCATCTTCTCATATGTCCCAGCTGACGGTGCCTACGAAGGACAACATCGAAGAACCAGTCACTATTCCTCCAGGTATGTACCCACTGTTACACACAAGACTACACCAGACACAAAACCCTTCCTGTATGTGTGTTGAGTGTAGGCCTAGCTATGTGTGACGCAGTAGTAAATGAAGCCATGTGGGCCCCTGAAATGGGGGCTGCCTGACCTCTAAACTGGGACAATGGGATTGTGGGGTAACAGCGCTGGCGTTGCACACCGTCGCGGTAGGCGGTCGTAGACCGCGGCGCAATGCTGCACTAATTAACATTGGACCCTATGGGTCCCAGGAGCCAATGAACAGGTGCGCTGGCGGTGATGATGCGCACCGCCGCAGACGTCACCACCGCGGACGTTACCACCATTTTCTATCTGTTGAATCACTAGATACCTGACCTTCGACAGGAGAGGACCTACACTGCTTGTGCTGCTGTGATCTCGGTCTGGAAGCGACGATGGCTGCTGCGTCTGGGGAAAGGGCCCCTGCTTTCACTGCACAGGAGTTGGAGAAACTTGTGGATGGGGTCCTCCCCCAGTACACGCTACTCTACGGTCCTCCAGACCAACAGGTTAGTACACAGGGAGCATGTTGTATGGGCTAGGCCTGGGTGGAGAGGGCTGGGTGGAAGAG
This sequence comes from Pleurodeles waltl, assembly GCF_031143425.1. NCBI lineage: Eukaryota > Metazoa > Chordata > Amphibia > Caudata > Salamandridae > Pleurodeles > Pleurodeles waltl. Next base: position 141,028,073 of record NC_090446.1, on the reverse strand, counting down.
GGAAGGGGGCAGAGTTCATAGAACATTAATGCATGGGAATGAATGGGCCACATGGCCAGAGTAGAGAGGGGGCCACTCACATTGACGGTGCAGTTGGTAATGACTGTTCCTCTTCCCTTGTGCATGTCATGTAGGTCAGCGCCCACCAGAAGAGGGACATCTGGCGTGCCAACGCCAAGGAGGTCCGGACCCTGGGGGCCCACCAGAGACGGGGCACCCACTGCCGGAAGAGATGGGAGGACATTCGCCGCTGCAGCAAGAAGACGGCGGAGGCTCAGCTGGGCATGGCCTCCCAACGTGGGAGGGGTGCCCGTCGCACCATGACCCCCCTGATGTTACGGATCCTGGCGGTGGCCTACCCGGAGTTGGATGGGCGCTTGAGGACATCACAGCAGACACAAGGGGGTGAGTACAACCTCATTCTGCTGACTTTGCGTGCAGTGGAGGGGTCTGGGTGGGGGAGGTGGGCTGTGGGTGTCCCTAGGCCAGGGCGAATTCGGTAGGCAAGGCCCCTCCGTAATGTAGGCCATGTGGCACTCTACCCCACCTCAGCAGAGTGCCAAGTTGAGGTATAGTTGCCCCTGTGGCATCCATGTGCGCAGATGTCCACCATTGCCATGTAGGGCATATCCCAGAAATTGCATGTGCAGAGGGCAGGAGCACGGCGTAATGCAGGGGGCTGCTGCGTCTGTCTTGTCCGCCAACGGTAGCGGAATGCCATGCACTAAAACTCTCTATCTTCTGTCTCCCTCCCTTTTCCTGCTCTCCCTGTCCTTTTGTACATCAGCATCATCAGGCGGAGATACAGTGGCACCGGAGCACGAGGGAGCTGCATCCCACATGGCCATGGAGGGCCACACCACAGACTCTGAATGCACCAGTGGGACGGAGGGCGAGGGGAGCTTCACGTCGGCCACCGGATCACCAACCAGCGACACGGACTCGTCCACCGATGGGAGCTCCCCTGTGGTGGCGGCACCATGTGTGCCCCCCACCTCTACAGGTACAGCCGCCACCTCCCCTACCAGCACCACCCTCCCAGCAGCCCCTCAGCATTTGCCCCATGCCTGCTCACCCAGGAGGGTGGGCATCACCTTCGCCCCAGGCACCTCAGACCCTGCCCCAGTCACCCCTGCTGTCCTCAGTGAGGAGGCCATTGACCTCCTCAGGTCACTCACTGTTGGGCAGTCTACCATTGTGAATGCCATCCAGGGTGTAGAACGAGAGTTGCAACAAGGTAATGCATTCCTGGAGGGCATTCATTCTGATCAGGCTGCCCTTCAGCGAACCCTGCAATCTCTGGCCTCAGCACTGATGGCAGCCATTGTCCCTGTGTGCAGCCTCCCCCCTCCAACTTCCTCCACCCAGACCCAATCCCCTGTACCCCAGCCCATCCCAAGCACACCTACAGACCAGCATGCACACAAGTGAACACACACAAGTAGCTCAAGCAAACATAGGCACCACACACACCACAGGCACTCACGCAAGCCTCACCCACATACGGACGCAGCAACATCCACTGTCTCCACTGTGTCCCCCTCCTCCTCTTCTACCTCCTCCCTCCCAGTGTCGTCTACACACACACCTGCATGCACCACATCTACAGGCACTAGGACTCGCACCAGGACACCCAGCACCACAAGGCGCTCACCTGCACTCACCACCTCCGCTGCCATTTACACGTCCCCTGTGTCCTCTCCCAGTGTGTCTGTGACGCCCCCTCCCAAAGTATACAAAGGCCGGCAATCACTCACCCAACATCCATCCACCTCACGACAGCCTCCAGTACCTGCACCTGCACCCAAAACACCTTAAGTGACACCTCCTACAACCACCTCCTCTTCCTCCACTCCCAGACCCCCTCCAGCTACCCATCCCAGTGTCCGTCAGAAACTGTCCCTATGTCAAATTGACCTTTTTGCCCCCACCCCCCCCTCCAATTCATCAGTCCTATCATAGCGCCTCAGCCAAAAAGCCTCCAGTACCAGTGGTGCGTGTTCCAGGTTTGTGGAGTGCACCGTCCACCAGGGCAGGCAGTAGGACCCGGAGCCAAGGCACTGGCAGCCCACCCCCTGTAAAGGCTCTGAAATTGGAGAGTGGACGACAGGACCATGTTAAGACTCCTGGTGGGACAACAAGTGACATGGGTGGAAAGGCGATTGGTGAGTCAGCTGTGACTCCACCAAAGGTGGGGAAGGTCCAGAGGAAGTCTGCCCAGCCTGTTGTGAGGTCACGGCGGAGAAGTGAGCCATCATTTCCGGCGGTCCAGACACAACCGCCAGCACCGTCGTCACTGGTCCAGAGGCCACCGCCGGAGTCACAGCCCAGGAGGGCCCAAGTATCGTTACTGGTCAGGAGACCACCGCCACCGCCGGAGTCACAGCCCATGAGGGTCCAAGTATCGTCACTGGTCAGGAAACCACCGCCGGAGTCACAGCCCAGGAGGGCCCAAGTATCGTTACTGGTCAGGAGACCACTGCCGGAGTCACAGCCCAGGAGGGCCCAAGTATCGTTACTGGTCAGGAGACCACCGCCACCACCAGAGTCACAGCCCAGGAGGGCCCAAGTATAGTTAATGGTCAGGAGACCACCGCCACCGCCGGAGTTACAGCCCAGGAGGGCCCAAGTATCGTCACTGGTCCAGAAACCACCGTCGGAGTCACAGCCCAGGAGGGCCCAAGAATCGTCACTGGTCCAGAAACCACCGCTGGAGTCACAGCCCAGGAGGGCCCAAGTATCGTTACTGGACAGGAGACCACCGCCGGAGTCACAGCCCAGGAGGGCCCAAGAATCGTCACTGGTCCAGAAACCACCGCCACCGCCGGAGTCACAGCCCAGGAGGGCCCAAGTATCGTCACTGGTCCAGAAACCACCGCCTGAGTCACAGCCCAGGAGGGCCCAAGTATCGTCACTGGTCCAGAAACCACCGCCGGAGTCACAGCCCAGGAGGGCCCAAGTATCGTTACTGGTCAGGAGACCACCACCGGAGTCACAGCCCAGGAGGGCCCAAGTATCGTCACTGGTCCAGAAACCACCGTAGGAGTCAAAGCCCAGGAGGGCCCAAGTATCGATACTGGTCAGGAGACCACCGCCGGAGTCACAGCCCAGGAGGGGCCCGGCTGCCACAGCCCCGCTGGGCAATGATGGAACGTTATGCCACACACCAATGCCCATTGTAGAGATCGTCATGCCACACACCAATGCCCATTGTAGAGATCGTCATGCCACACACCAATGTCCGTATCAGAACCGCCAAGGCAAAGCACAGCTGAACAGTCCAGAACCGCCATGGCAAAGCACCGCTGAACAGTCCATAGACCGCCATGGCAAAGCACCGCTGAACAGTCCATAGACCGCCATGGCAAAGCACCGCTGAACAGGGCAAAGACCGCCATGGCAAAGCACCGCTGAACAGGGCAAAGACCGCCATGGCAAAGCACCGCTGAACAGTCCATAGACCGCCATGGCAAAGCACCGCTGAATAGGGCAAAGACCGCCATGTCAAAGCACCGCTGAACAGGGCAAAGACCGCCACGTCAAAGCACCGCTGAACAGGGCAAAGACCGCCATGGCAAATGCACCGTGTAGGAATGAAGAGGCCGCCACATCAGGCATCCTTATCCCATGTGCAGCTGGGACACTGACAGGACATGAACTTTCACGGGGAGACTCATCCAGTCTGGGCACCAGTCCCACCCAGTACCAGTAGAGAACTGCGTCTACTTGAGAGACTGTAGCTTTGCACTCCCCAGGATGGCACAGTGGGCAATCCACCCACTGTAGAGACTTGTGAGACTGTGGCTTTGCACTCCCCAGGATGTAACAGTGGGCAAACCACCCACTGTAGAGACTTGTGAGACTGTGGCTTTGCACTCCCCAGGATGTAACAGTGGGCAAACCACCCACTGTAGAGACTTGTAAGACTGTGGATTTGCACTCCCCAGGATACATCAATGGGCATGTTGCCCTGTCGTGGATCTGGGTTCGCATTCATCTGGCTGAGGTGCCCCCCCTTCCCTTCCCCCTGAGGTGCCTGTAGTGTTTCTATCTGATGCCCCGGCAGTGTTCTCTCCGATTTTGGTCAGGTATCTATTGTGGGCCTCGCCCATGCATTGTTGGACTGTTGGTGCACGGACATTGTTGTGTACATATCTGCACTACTTCTCAGATTGTATGTGTAAATAAGAGTGATTTTGAGTTATATATCTGTATATTTTTGTATGACATGTATATTGCCACATTACAATGTTTGCACGAATTTCGCATTGTCTTTTCATTCTTCCGGGGGGATTGTGGGTTGTTACTGTGATTTTTGTGACTGCATTGGTGTGTATGTTGTAATATGCGAGGGTGGGGGTGTTTGGTGGGTGTCCCCCTAACTTTTGCCTCCCCCGTGTCGTAGGTGCAGTACTCACCGGTGTCTTCTGCGCCTATGTAGCTGTTGGTCGTAGAGAAGCAGAAAGACAAGGGCAGGTAGGATTTGTAATTCGGCCTCCATGGTGTCCTCGTTCCTCGTGGGATGTGTTCAGGTCAGCGTTTTCCCATAGCAAAGGCTGTTTCCGCCATGTTTTTATCCACCGTGAATCCGCCCCGGAAAAGGTGGCGGATTGACGGGTTGCAATAGTGTGGGTGGTACATTGTCTCCCGCCTGTCTGTTGGTGGTAACCGCCGCGCTGCTTGTCTGTACCGCCGTGGCGGGCGGTGTGTTAAAGTGGCTGTCTTAGTTGGCGGTTTCCGCCAGGGTCTGTATTCCCTTTTTTTGTCCGCCGGCCTGTTTGCGGTATTACCGCACCTTTAACACCGTCCGCCAGGGTTGTAATGACCACCTTAATCTGGCCAGGAGTCCAGGGGCCCATAAATAATTTTTTGTTGCCGTGGGAAGCGCACGCAGGCCTAGTGAAGGGCCCCCCAACATGCACCATCACACTGATGACAAAAGTGGTACCCCCCTCACACCACCCTCTAACCATCTGCCACCAGTCGGGAGACACATATTCCGGCTGCCAGTCTCCCGACTCAGTAACGCACAGCACTGCCTGGAGGGGGATTCAGGAGCCTCTAGCCCCTATGACAACCTGAAGACTGCGGGTGGACTCTCCTCCAGTAGATACCTCATGCATCCTGACCGCAGCCGCTCCTGCAATCATCCCCGGAGCCGGCTGCGGCACGAGCGAGGCACCACTCAGAGGCCCCGTCCACCAACCACGACCAGATAACTCCCAAGGGGCTTGGCGAGCTCCGCGCTTGCACCATTGGCCTGAAATAAAAGACAATAAAAGGAAATATAATAAACCAGTACTGGAGTTACAGAGGGAAAAAAAGAAAGTGGCATATACAAAGACATGGTCCAGTCGAAGAACCACAGTTGCCTGTCTGCCACAAAAGGACATCATCTACAGGTACTGTGCCACCTGTTTGCCTCATGCACTACCAGTGCAGCCCAGCAGCACCCCATGCAACAAGAGAGACTGCACCACTCAGCCCACTGACGTGCCAAACTTTTGACTCACACCAGGTACCTGTCCACAACCCATCGCACCCTACCCCAAACAACACACCATTACAGGAGCTATCTCGCAGTTCAGCGTGCTAAATGATCCTGCAACAGCATTACTTCGCTGGAGAATATGGGTTGGCAGACTGGAGAACTACTTTGTGGCCACCTGAGAATACAACGAGTAGTCAAGCTATTGCTCCATCTACGTTTCGGGGGAGATTAAATATATAAGTTGTTCAGACACCTTCTAAATACCAGTGCTGTTGATGGCTGCGATGTGGAAGTAAGAGCATTGAACACACACTTCAATCCGCAATTACACCCAGACGTCGAACGCTTTAAACTTTGCCAGGCACACCAGAGGGAAGGGGAGTCCACGACCAGTTCTATGCGCGGCTCAGGGAGCTTGCAAGCATGATTACCGATGACGACCAGCCCAAAGAAATAAGAGCCCAGATTATTCAAGGGTGCCGAAACAAAACACTGAGAGGCCTCAACCTGAGGTAGCCCAACATAAGTCTAGATGATATACTTATAATGGAACAATCACACCACCTCTCAGCAGCCCGGGCAGCTGAAATGGACTTGGCCCTAACCCAAGCACCCAAGAAACCCCCAACAATAAAAATGGAACAGGCAGATGCAGTACAGACGCAGCAGCCCAGAAGAAAAATGAGAATGTACACCTCAACCAAGGAAGGACAACGCTGCGAGTACGGTGGAAGAGAGTAACATAATCCAAAGAAATATCTAGCCCAAGGAAGGACATGTTCCAACTGTGGAAAGCTAAACCATTTTGTGACTGTCTGCAGGAGGAATCCAAAAGGAAGAGGTGCAAGAGGAAGGAGCACCGCCCTGAGGACAATCAAACAATTGTCACTAGAGAAACCAACACCATATGTCGCACGCTACCGCACTACAAACACTGTCATGGAAGACTCCTGAAGAAGAGGATGTATTCCTGTTTTGCTTTTCACTAATGACGAGCTGACAAAAATCTCTGGAATGCACTTCTTAGTTCAAAGAAGACATTTATTATTTCACCACGAGGTTCCTAAAAGGAGATTACCATGTTGAAAGCACACATTTAAAAATAGTCACAGCAATAAAAGGAAAATATACCAAAATGATTCTCCACTGCGATGTACACAGCAAATATATGTATTTATATTATAATGTAAAGCAAATAATGAATTAAAAATGCATCACCATAGGGCCTGTCAGGTTCTTCCTCTTTCTCATGCCAGCAAGACGATGACCCCGTTCGACTGCGAAATAGAAAGAGATCTCTACATTTACGGGAAAGATATCAAGAAACCTGATGCCTGGAAGAAGCACTGCACCGCAGCCCCCAGGCCTGAGAGCAACCAACTACCGGTGCAGGAGTGACCAGCAGGCTGCCCTCATCTTTGCCCACTCGGTGGCTGGCCCGAGAAGACCCCCTCTGCCCTGCCTGCATTGCCAGAGTGAACCCTAGGTCCTTCCATTGATTCCAATACAAAACCTGACGCCTTGTTTGCACACTGCACCCGCCCGCCCCTGTGCCGCTGAGAGTGTATTTTGTGTGCCTGTTTGGGACCCCCCCCCCCCCCCCAGTGCTCACAAAACTCCCCTGGTCTCCTCCCTGAGGGCGCAGGTACTTACCTGCTAGCAGACTGAAACCAGAGCACCCCTGTCTCCATAGGCGCCTATGTTATTTGGGCCCCTCTTTGACCTCTATACCTGACCGGCCCTGTGTTGCTGGTGCTGGGTGTTTGGGGTTAACTTGACCACCCAACGGTGGGCTGCCTATGCCCTGGAGACTGAACTTAGAAATGCTTACCTGACAAACTAACCTGTACTTACCTCCTCCAGGAATTGTTGAATTTTGCAGTGTCCACTTTTAAAATAGCTTATTGCCATTTTATGCTAAACTGTGTACATGTAATTCAAAGTCCTACATTTACCTATGCCAAGTACCTTACAATTTATGTACTTACTTAATATCTGAATCTTGCCTTGTGGTTCTAAAATAAATTAAGAAAATAATATTTTTCTATAAAAAAAACTATTTGCCTGGAGTTAAGTCTTTGAGTGTGTGTTCTCATTTATTGCCTGTGTGTGTACAACAAATGCTTAACACTACCTTCTGATAAGCCTACTGCTCGACCACACTACCACAAATAGAGCATTAGTATTATCTATAATTGCCACTATCATCCTTATAAGGGGAACCGTTGGACTCTGTGCACACTATGGGGGTCATTCTGGAGGGAACCGCCAGAAGACCGTACCGCGGTCAAAAGACCGCGGCGGTCATTCTGAGTTTCCCGCTGGGCTGGCGGCCGACCGCCAGAAGGCCGCCCGCCCACCCAGCGGGAAACCCCCTTCCACGAGGATGCCGGCTCCGAATGGAGCCGGCGGAGTGGAAGGGGTGCGACGGGTGCAGTTGCACCCGTCGTGATTTTCAGTGTCTGCCACGCAGACACTGAAAATCTATGTGGGGCCCTGTTAGGGGGCCCCTGCACTGCCCATGCCAGTGGCATGGGCAGTGCAGGGGCCCCCAGGGGCCCCACGACACCCGTTCCCGCCAGCCAGGTTCTGGCGGTGAAAACCGCCAGAACCAGGCTGGCGGGAAGGGGGGCGGAATCCCCATGGCGGCGCTGCTTGCAGCGCCATCGTGGAGGATTCCCTGGGGCAGCGGGAAGCCGGCGGGAAACCGCCGGCTTTCCTTTTCTGACCGCAGCTTTACCGCCGCGGTCAGAATGCCCCCGGAAGCACCGCCAGCCTGTTGGCGGTGCTTCCGCGGTCGTTGGCCCTGGCGGTCCATGACCGCCAGGGTCAGAATGACCCCCTGTCTCTCTCTTTGAGATAGTACATACAGAGCCAGCTTCCTACATTGGTGGATCAATGGTGGGGGTCTAAGACTTTGCATTTGCTGGACTACTCAGCCAATACCTGATCACAAAACAAAAATTCCAAAAATTGGCATTAGAAACAGATTTTATAATTTTTGACTATTTTTCTATATTTTTAAAAGTCCTGCTAGGGCCTTGTGTAAGTCCCTGTTTGCATGTCTTTTTAAGATTATACGTTTGTAAAAGTTAGGATTTAAGTACTAGAAGTCGTTTTTAGTTTCTTAAAAAGAAATCCCAAAATGTAGTGAGATAGTGACTAGCACATATGAGATGGTGATGGAACTCAACCTCACCCCTTACCTGCATCTAGGGATGTCAGAGTTAAGGTCTCTCTGTAAGATAAAAAAGATTAAAATTGGGTCCCACCCTACCAAGGTCAAGCTCCAGGAGCTCTTGGCAGAGTATACAAGAAACCACCCCCCTGAATTGGAGGATCCTCCCTCAGATGAGGAAGAAATTAGTGAGCAGGAGGAATAACTCATTCCTCCTGTCCTAATTAGGGAGACCAGGGCTCCTAGAACCCTGTCTCCACAAATCATAGTCAGAGAGTCTGGTTCTTCCACAAGGGAGTCCAGTCCCTCTGTAAGCATTGAGGACAGCCCAAATGAAGAGGACATCCTTCTAGCAAGGATGGCCACGAGATTAGCTTTGGAGAAACAGCTCCTAGCTATTTAAAGGGAAAGAAAATAAATGGGTTTAACACCCATAAATGGTGGCAGCACTTTAAATAGAGTCAGAGAGAATACTGACATCCTAAAAATCCCCAAAGGGATTGTAACTAAATATAAAGAAGGTGATGATATCACCAAATGGTTCACAGCTTTTGAGAGGACTTTTGCAACCAGAAAAGTAAGCAAATCTCACTGGGGAGCTCTCCTGTGGGAAATGTTCACTGGTAAGTGTGGGGATAGACTCCTCACACTCTCTGGTAAGGATGCAAAATCCTATGACCTCATGAAGGCTACCCTGATTGAGGGCTTTGGATTCTCAACTGAGGAGTATAGAATTAGGTTCAGGGGGGCTCACAAAACCTTGAGCCAGTTCTGGGTTGATTTTGTTGACTTCTCAGTCAAAACAGTAGACGGCTGAATAACTGGTAGTGGAGTAAGTGGCTGTGTAATTTATTTATGAAAGAACATCTGTTAAGTAATTACTTCAATGATAAGTTGCAACGACATCTGGTAGACCTAAGTCCAATTTCTCCCCAAGAATTGGGAAAGAAGGCAGACCACTGGGTCAAGACAAGGCTGACCAAGACTTCGACAGTAGGTGACCAAAAGAAAGGAGTCACAAAGCCTCCCCAGGGGAAGGGAGGTGAGACATCCAAGGACAAAAACAAAGAGTCTTCTCAAAGGCCCCAAAAACCTGCTCAGGAGGGTGGGCCCAAGCCTCTTCACAGTCCACAAATGGGTATAAGGGTAAAAACTTTGATCCCAAGAAGGCCTGGTGTTACAACTGTAGACAGCATGGACACCAAACTGGAGACAAGACCTGTCCCAAGAAAAGTCCCACAACTATTACTCCTGTTAGCACTGGAATAGCCAGTCTCCAGGTGGGATCAACAGTGTGCCCAGAGCAAATCAGGGTTCACACTGAAGCTACTTAAGTCTCAGAGGGTGGGGTGGATTTAGCCACACTAGCTGCCTGGCCACCTAACATGCAAAAATACACCCTTGATAAATGGGAATAAGGTAAAAGCCCTGAGGGATACAGGTGCCAGTGTCACCATGGTGACTGCAAACTGGTTTCCCCACAACAGTATCTGGCTGGACAGACATATCCAGTCACCAATGCTGACAATGAAACTAATGTCCATCCCATGACAATGGTGACTTTAGCATGGGGAGGGGTTACTGGCCTGAAACAGGTGGTAGTCTGTTCTGCAATTTCAGTAGAGTGTTTGCTAGGGAATGATCTGGAGTCCTCAGCTAGGGCTGAGGTAGAGCTCAAGACCCATGCAGCCATGCTGGGTATCCCTGAACTGGTGTGTGTTAAGACAAGAGCACAGAGCAGAGCACAGGGTGAAAAAGACTGGGGGACCACCTTCTACATAGCAAAAGAAACAGGACCTCTCTTCCCAGGAAGATGTCCTATCCCCTGAAGGACTGTGTCCATGGAGCTGGAGCCTTATCAGGTAAAGCTCTTGGGCCCAGGGGGACCCTCAAGGGAACAGCTGTACCAGGGACAAAAGGCGTGTCCCACTCTTGAAGACCTAGGACAGCAAGCAGCTGAGCAAGAAAAAGGAAGTGTCAGTGGATCCCACAGGGTCTATTGGGAGGATGGTCTCCTTTACACTGAGGCAAGAGATCCCAAACTTGGTGCCACAAGGAGAGTGGTAGTGCCTCAGGAGTTTAGAGAGTTCATCCTCAATTTAGCCCATGACAATCCCCTTGCTGGGCATTTGGGACAAACCAAGACTTGGGAGGGATTAGTCAACCATTTCTATTGGCCCAATATGTCCCAGAAGGTAAGGGAGTTTTGCAGCTCCCGTATCACCTGTCAAGCAAGTGGCAAGACAGGTGGCCATCCAAAGGCCCCCATCATTCCACTTCCAGTGGTGGGGGTCCCCTTTGAGAGGACTGGTGTGGACATAGTGGGTCCACTTGAACCTTCCACAGCATCAGGGAACCAATATATACTGATAGTAGTGGATCATGCTACCAGGTACCCTGAAGCAATTCCCCTTAGGTTGAATACTGCCCCTACAGTAGCCAAAGCACTCATAGGTATCTTTACCAGAGTGGGTTTTCCTAAGGAGGTGGTTTCTGACAGAGGTACGAACTTCATGTCAGCTTACCTGAAACATCAGTGGAATGAGTGTGGGGTGACTTACAAATTCACCACACCATACCATCCAAAAAACAATGGTCTTGTGGAAAGATTTAACAAGACATTGAAGGGCATGACCATGGGGCTCCCTGAAAAACTCAAAAGGAGATGGGATGTCCTCCTGCCATATCTGCTTTTCGCCACAAAGGGAGTAGGGTTTTCCCCTTTTGAGCTTCTGTTTGGCCATCCTGTAAGGGGACCACTGGTACTTGTAAAAGAAGGCTGGGAGAAACCTCTCCATGAGCCTAAACAATATGTAGTGGACTATGTACTAGGCCTCCGCGCAAGGCTGTCAGAGTACATGGAAAAGGCAAGCAAAAATCTTGAGGCCAGCCAACAACTCCAGAAGTTGTGGTATGACCAGAACGCTGCAATGGTTGAATTTCAGCCAGGGCAGAAAGTCTGGGTTCTGGAGCCTGTGGCTCCCAGGGCACTCCAGAACAGATGGAGTGGCCCTTACCCAGTGCTAGAATAGAAGAGTCAGGTCACTTACTGTAGGAAAGGACCATCTTTCTTGGCATGTTACCCCCATTTTTACCTGTATGTCAGTATGTTTTTGCCTGTTTCACTGGGATCTTGCTGGTCAGGACCCCAGTGCTCATACTTTATGGCCTAATGTGTGTGTCTGTATAGTGCTTAACTATGTCACTGAGGCTCTGCTAATCAGAACCTCAATGCTTATGCTCTCTCTGCTTTTAAATATGTCATTATAGGCTAGTGACTTCATTTACCAATTTCAATTAGCACACTGGCCCCCCCTTATAAGTCCCTAGTATATGGTACCTTGGTACACAGGGCATTGGGGTTCCAGGAGATCATTATGGGCTACAGCATTTCGTTTGCCACCCATAAGGAGCTCAGACAAACCCTTTCACAGGACTGCTACTGCAGCCCACGTGAAATAACGCACATGTTATTTCACAGCCATTTTCACTGCACTTAAGTAACTTATAAGTCACCTATATGTCCAACCTTTACTTGCTGAAAGTTAGGTGCAAAGTTACTAAGTGTGAGGGCACCCTTGCACTAGCAAAGGTGCCCCCACATAGTTCAGGGCCATTTCCCAGGACTTTGTGAGTGCGGGGATACCATTACACATGTGCACTACATATAGGTCAATACCTATATGTAGCTTCACAATCATAACTACGAATATAGCCATGTAAGGTGTCTAAGATCATGGAATTGTCCCCCCATTCCAAATCTGGTATTGGGGAGCCAATTCCATGCATCCTGGGAGCTCCACTATGGACCCCCAGTACTGCCAAACCAGCTCTCTGAGGCTCGCACTGCAGCTACAGCTGCTGCCACCTCACAGACAGGGTTCTGTCCTCCTGGGGTCTGAGCAGCTCTTCTGGGAGCAGGGTGTTACACCCTCTCCCTTTGGAAATAGGTGTTACAGTCTGGGGAGGGGTAGCTTCCCCGGCCTCTGGAAATGTTTTGAAGGGCACAGATGGTGCCCTCCTTGCATAAGCCAGTATGCACCGGTTCAGGGACCCCTTGCCCCTGCTCTGGCACGAAACTGGACAAAGGACAGGGGAGTGACCACTCCCTTGTCCATCACCACCCTAGGGTGGTGCCCAGAGCTCCTCCAGTGTGCCCCAGACTGCAGCCATTTTGCTTTGCAAGGCGTGGGGGCACTCTCAAGGGCTTTGAGTGGCCAGTGCCAGCAGGTGACGTCAGAGACCTCTCCTGATAGGTCCTTACCTGATAACATAGCCAATCCCCCTCTTAGGGCTATTTAGGGCCTCTCCTGTGGGTTCGGGTTCTCTTCAGATTCTACTTGCGAGTTTCCAGCAGGAATCCTCTCTAACTACTACTTCATCCTCTGACCTCGGATCAACCGCAGCCTGCTCCAGGAACCACTGTAACAGCAACAAAGTATCTACAAGGGATATTTGTCTTCTGCAACTTCAGCTCCAGCCAGCAACTGCACCAGTTTCCACGGTGTGCATTCTCTGTGGACTCCCTGTCTTCACCCTGCACCAGAAGGACTGAAGAAATCTCCTGTGGGGTGACAGAGTCACTCCCCTGCTCACGCAGGCACCTTCTAAGTCGACGACCGGTTCTCTTGGACTCCTCTCCTGGCGACGAGCATGCTCCTTGGAAAACAGAGGGTGGACCCCATTGACACAGACTGTCATGAGGTCCTGCTGTAGCAATTTGGAGGAGGTAAGACCTTGCCTTCCCCCAGAACAACAGTACCCCTGTGCACCACGTCTTCTTCACCTCCTTAGGCCTTTGTGCACTATTTGCAAAATTCCTTCATGCACAGCCTGGCCCAGGTCCCCAGCACTCTATCCTGCGATGCTCAACTCGCTGAGTTGACCTCCGGCGTCATGGGACATTCCTGTGTAGTGTTGCCCCAACCGCATTTTGCACCTTCTTTGTCCCCGTGTCCTGGGACTCCTGTGGGTGCTATCTGGTGCTCTGAGGGCTCTCTGAAGTACTGAGAGTCCCCTCTTCCTCCTCACACAGAGTTTAGGCCCCCAGGTCCCTCCTGGGTCCAGATAATGCCTAGTGTAAGCAAAACGCGACATTGCCAGAACCAAGGCTTGTTGGAGGAACCCAGCACCAAAACTCGCCTGCATCCAACTTCGCGACGTGGGACATCCTTTGCATCATGCAGGAACCCACCGGCATCTTCCTAAGGTGCATTTCTGCAGGCTTCGTCCAACCAGGGACTCTTCTTTTGCACCCTCTTCTGGGTTGGCAGGGGCTCCTGCCCATCCTGGAACTTCTTTCGACTTCTGGACTTGATCTCCTTCTTTTGCAGGTCTTCAGGTCCAGGAATCCACTGTTTGTTGTTTGCAGGCTTGGTTGGTTCTTGCAATAATTCCAATCATGAGGTTTAGTGTGTCCTAAGGAAACCTGCAGTACTTTACTCCTGCTTTTCTGGGCTCTGGGGTGGGGTAATTTACTTACTTTTACTGTATTCTTACTCTCCCAGCGATTCCGCACACACTACACTTGTCTAGGGGGCAATTTGGGATTCGCATTCCACTTTGTTAGTATATGGTTTGTGTTGCCTCTAGACCTATTTTCTCCCATTGCATTCTATAGCACTTCCTATTGTTTGCACTATCCTATGTCTAATTACTTGCCTTATTTTAGTGTCTAGTGTATATATTGTGTATAATACTTACCTCCAGAAGGAGTATTGCCTCTAAGATATTTTTGGTACTGTGTCACCCAAATAAACTACCTTTATTTTTGGTAACACTGAGGCCCTCATTACAACCCTGGCGGTCGGTGTTAAAGTGGCGGTAATACCGCCAACAGGCCAGCGGAAAAAAAATTGAATCACGACCACGGCGGAAACCGCCAACATAGACAGCCACTTTAACACTCCGACCGCCATGGTGGTACAAACAAACAACGCTGCGGTAACCGCCAACAGACAGGTGAAAGACAATGTACCGCCCACCCTTTCACAACCCGGCAATCCGCCACCTTTTCTGGGGAAGAACCAACGCGAATAAAAACACAGCGGAAACAGTACCCAGAAGGGAAAATCACTCACCTCTCCACACCCCACGAGGATCCAGGACGCCATGGAGCCAGAACTGCAGATCCTGCCGGCGATGGTCTTCCTGCTCCTCTATCAGGAGCTCCAACAATGGCGGCGACGACCACGGTGAGTACTGCACCTACAACACAGGGGATGGGGGAGGGAAAAGAGAGTGACACACACGCAACACGCAACACCTCCACCCTCACCCACAACACCATACACACAAATACATGCTGCAACATTACATTTACACCCCCCCTTGAATAACGCAAGGACAAAAGGAAATGATTTGAACGATTGTAATCAATAAAAATCCAGTAGTCAAAACTCCAAATCCAGGATATACAATTATGTACACCAACTACACAAGGATGGATAGCGCACCAATCATTGTCCGTGGACCACTGGGCCCAAAATGCATGGGCGAGGCCCACACTAGATACCTGACTCCAAACGGAGAGAACACTGCTGGGGCATCAGACCGAAAATATACAGGCACCTCAGGGGGAGACGGGGGCACCTCAGCCTGATGAACGCACAACACCACTGCTCCACGAGGGGGCTCAATGCCCATTGATGTATTCTGGGGAGTGCAAAGCCACAGTCTCTCAAGTGGGTGGGTTGCCCACTGCTTCATCCTGGGGAGTGCAAGCCACAGTCTCTCAAGTCTTTTCAGTGGGTGGGTTGCCCACTGCTTCATCCTGGGGAGTGCAAAGCCACAGTCTCTCAAGTCTTTTCAGTGGGTGGGTTGCCCACTGCTTCATCCTGGTGAGTGCAAAGCAACAGTCTCTCGAGTCTTTCAAGTGGGTGGTTTGCCTACTGCTTTATCCTGGGGAGTGCAAAGCCACAGTCCCTCAAGTGGATAACAGTCTCCACTGGTTCTGGAGGGGGCTTTGTGCACAGAGTGCTTCATCCTGCCAAGGACTGAGGTAGTGGATGTGATACTCCACTGGTTCTGGAGGAGGCTTTGTGCCCAGAGTGCTTCATCCTGCCAAGGACAGAGGTAGTGGATGTGATACTCCACTGGTTCTGGAGGGGGCTTTGTGCCCAGAGTGCTTCATCCTGCCAAGGACTGAGGTAGTGGATGTGATAATCCACTGGTTCTGGAGGGAGCTTGGTGCCCAGAGTGCTTCATCCTGCCAAGGACAGAGGTAGTGGATGTGATACTCCACTGGTTCTGGAGGGGGCTTTATGCCCAAAGTGCTACAACCTGCCAAGGACAGAGGTAGTGGATGTGATACTCCACTGGTTCTGGAGGGAGCTTGGTGCCCAGAGTGCTTCATCCTGCCAAGGACAGAGGTAGTGGATGTGATACTCCACTGGTTCTGGAGGGGGCTTTGTGCCCAGAGTGCTTCATCCTGCCAAGGACAGAGGTAGTGGATGCCTTTCTCCACTGAAAGTGATGCTTCATGGAAGCTGCCCAGGCTCCTGGAGCTCACCACCAGCCTCGGACGACTGACCACTGGGGATGGCAGCCATGTCTGCGGTGGTGCCACTGGCTCAGGATGGCGCGGGGTGCTGGTGGTGCTCACGGCGGTGTCAGTCACGGCGGTGCTTGCGGCGGGCTCTGTGGCAGCGGTGCTTGCGGCGGGCTCTGTGGCAGCAGTGCTTGTGGGGGGCTCTGTGGCGGTGGTGCTGGTTGCGGGCTCTGTGTCAGTGGTGCTGGTTGCGGGCTCTGTGAAGGCGGTGCTGGTTGCGGGCTCTGTGGCGGCAGTGCTGGCGGCAGGCTCTGTGGCAGCGGTGCTGGCGGCAGGCTCTGTGGCAGCAGTGCTGGCGGCGGTGCAGGTGGTGGTCTTCTCCGCCGTACAGGTTGGCGTCGACGTGGAAAGAAGGTGTGACACAGGTCCCTCAGTCGGTGCCACCATTCCCTCTCCTGACCTGCCCATCAGTTTCTGGCCCTTTCTCACCTTTGATGATGGCGCAGCTGTCTTGCCACTATCCCCTTTTGTTTTCCCTGACCCCTTGGTGGCAGGTGTTTTCTGCTTCTTCCTCCGGGATGTGGGCAACTTTTTTAGCTTGGCAGGTGGCGGAATGTCCTTGCCCTCACTCCGTGGCACACTGGCAGCCCTGATGGTTGGCACACACCAATAGTCCGCAGTTGCTGGCACCACTGTGCCTGGGGATGTGGTGGCTGAGGTGCTGGGTTGGGACCTGGAAAGCCTGGCCGTAGGGGACGGACGGGGGGGAGGTGTAGGGAAGTGGTCAATATTAGCCAGGAAAAGTTTTTTAGACACACTGGGACGGGTAGATGGAGGGGGTTTGGGAGTGGAGGAAGAGGTAGTGGTTGTAGGAGGTGTATATCTGCTGGATTTGGGTGAAGGTGCATGGGCTGGAGGCTGTTGTGAGGTTGATGGCTGTTGGGTGGGTGTGTGCCTGCGTTTGTGTACTTTGGGAGGAGGGCTCACTGACACACTGGGAGAGGACACAAGGGATGTGTAAATGGTAGTGGGGGTGGTGAGTGCATGTGAGCGGTGTGTGGTAATGGGCGTGCTGGTGATGGAGGTAGTGGCTGAAGATGTAGTGCATGCAGGTGTGAGTGGCGACAAGACTGGGAGGGAGGAGGGAGACGTGGAGGAGCGGGACACCGTGGAGGCAGTGGATGTTGGTATGTCTGCATGGGTATGATGCTTGTGTGAGTGCCTGTAGGATGTGTGGTGCTTATGTTTGCCAGAGCCACTTTTATGTGTTGAGGTGTGTGCATGCTGGTCTGATGGTGTGCTTGGGATAGGCTGAGGTACAGGGGATTGGGTCTGGGTGGAGGAAGTTGGAGGGGGAGGCTGGACACAGGGACAACGGCTGCCATCAGTGCTAAGGCCAGAGCCTGAAATGCTCTTTGTTGGGCTGCCTGGCCAGAATGAATGCCCTCCAGGTATGCATTTGTTTATTGCAAATGCCTCTCAACACCCTGGATGGCATTCAGAATGGTAGACTGCCCAACAGTGAGGGATCTCAGGAGGTCAATAGCCTCCTCACTGAGGGCAGCAGGGCTGACTGGGGCAGGGCCTGACGTGCCTGGGGTTAAGGAGATTCCCACCCTCCTGGGTGAGCGGTCACGGGACACACGCTGAGGGGCTGCTGGGAGGGCAGTGCTGGCAGGGGTAGTGGCGGCTGTACCTGTAGATGCAGGGGGCACGGAGGGGCCCGCCACCACAAGGGAGCTCCCATCAGAGGAGGAGTCGCTGTCACTGCTGTCACCTCGTGTCCCCGCTGTGGAGCTCCCCTCACCCTCCGTCCCACTGGCGGCTTCTGACTCTGTTGTTTCACCCTCCAGGGCCAAGTGGGATGCAGATCCCTCCTGCTCCAGTGACACTGCTCCTCCGCCTAATGATGCTATTGCACACAAGAACAGGGAGACCAAAAAAAGGGGGAAGGAGACAGAAGAAAGACATGTTCAGTGCATGCAACAGCACTACCGTTGGCGGACACTACAGACACAGCAGTCCTCTGCACTACACCATGCACTTATTGTTCCTAGATTATTCACATGCCCATGGGGTACAAGGCCTAAGCCCGATTGCTGCACACATGGAAGTCACAGGAGCCTGACTAGGTGTAGATGGCACTAACCACTAGTGGGGTTGGGGTTCCACTGAACCTGCCTCTCAAGGGACCTTGCATACCAACCTCGCCCTGCCCTAGGGGAACCCACTGCCCACCTCTCCCACCCAGACACCTCGTAATGCGCGCAGAGTCAGATGAATGTGACTGTACTCACCCCCTTGTGGCTGCTGTGATGCCCTCAAGCGCCCATCCAACTCCGGATACGCCACCGCCAGGATCTGGAACATCAGGGGGGTCATGGTGCGACGGGCACCTCTCCCACGTTGGGAGGCCATCCCCAGCTGGGCCTCCGCCGTCTTTTTGTTCCAGCGGCGAATGTCCTCCCATCTTTTCTGGCAGTGGGTGCTCCGTCTGAGGTGGACTCCCAGGGTCCGGACGTCCTTGGCGACGGCACTCCAAATATCCTTCTTCTGGTGGGTGCTGACCTAGAGGAATAGTACAGGGGAAAAGGAAGATCTTTACCCACCTGGACCGTCATACTCATTGGCCCACATTCCCACCCTTGCCCTGACGCACATACACTCACCGTCTGCTCATGCAGACCTCAGTCCCCCCCATGTATCTTCCATCCACACCACTCGAAACAGGCATTGCCCATGCATCATGCTCACATTCTACTCACCTGTGTGTCTGGAGGACCGTACAGTTGTGTGTAGTGGGGGAGGACCCCATCCACTAATTTCTCCAACTCCTCCGAAGTGAAGGAAGGGGCCCATTCCCCAGACACATGAGCCATCGTCGCTTCCAGACTGAGGTCACAGCAGCACTTGCAGTGTAGGTCCTCTCCTGTTGAAGGTCAGGTATCAAGTGAGTGAACAGACAGAAAATGGCGGTCACGTCAACGTCGGTGCGTACCGTCACCACCGGCGTACATCGTCATTGGCTCCTCGGACCCATAGGGTCCAATGCTAACAAATGCAGGATTGCGCTGCGGTCATCGACCGCCTACAGCGACGGTGTAGAACACCAGCGCAGTTACCTCATATCCCCTTGTCCCACCTTACAGGTCAGGCAGCCGCCATTTCAGGGGGCCACATGGCATTAATAATAACTGCGTCACACCTATCTAAGCCTTGCATATACACAGTAACAGGCACATTGCGGATTAACAAATGTGTGCAAATGACATTTTGTGATACCTCAGTGTAGGCTGACTCTCTGCTCGCTGTTCTCCTCCATAGGGCACGTCCGCTGGGGCAGGTGATGAGATGGCGGCATCCTCCGGTGTACAGACTGCTGGTGGACCTGTCGACAATGGAAGAGAGACACGTAATAGTCACCTACAGACTTGATCGTGCAACAATCCATGAACTGTGTGCCCAGTTGGAGCCAGACCTGATGTCAGCTATCTGCCATCCCACAGGGATACCCCCTCTAGTGCAGGTCCTGTCAGTACTCCATTTCCTGGCAAGTGGGTCTTTTCAAACAACAGTGGCCATTGCATCAGGGATGTCCCAGCCAATGTTCTCTAACGTGCTGTCCAGAGTGTTGTCTGCCCTGCTGAAACACATGCTCAGCTACATCGTTTTCCCTCAGGTGGAGGATTTGCCAACAGTGAAAGGTGATTTCTATGCCCTGGGACATATCCCCAACACCATAGGTGCCATTGATGGGACACATGTGGCCTTGGTACCCCCATGCAGGAGTGAACAGGTGTACAGAAACCGGAAAAGCTATCATTCGATGAATGTGCAGATGGTGTGTTTGGCAGACCTGTACATCTCCCATGTGAATGCCAAATTTCTTGGCTCAGTGCATGACGCTTACATTCTGAGGAATAGCAGCATCCCTTATGTGATGGGGCAACTCCAGAGGCACTGTGTGTGGCAAATAGGTGAGGACAAGGCCCCCTATACAGTGTGAATAGGTGTCTGGGTATGGGGTTGTCCCTATGGGTTAGTGTGTGTCTAACAGCTGTCCCTCGAAATTTGCAGGTTACTCTGGGTACCCCAACCTGTCATTGCTACTGACCCCAGTGAGCAATCCCAGCAGAAGGGCAGAGGAACGCTACAATGAGGCACGTGGGCGAACTAGGAGGGTGATTGTACGGACCTTCGGCCTCCTGAAGGCCAGGTTTCCGGTGCCTCCATATTAAATCGACATTGCAAAATACCATAGTTATTGCAATTACACATTATTGAAAGCACAGACTGACTCCAGATTGTATTGTGATTGATGTGTGTTTATTTCTGAGCAAATAAGTGGAGGGGGTTGTAAAATGGGCAGGGGTGATGGTGGAGGAATGTCCATGGCAGAGTCCAGTCTATTTGTTTCACAGGTGCATTGTCCAAAGGGTCATAGGAAGTGGAGCAAGAGCAGTTGATGGAAGGACAGGGTGACAAAGTGGGACAGAAGGGTGACATTCAGGGGGGTTCTCATTTCTTGGTGGGGGTCTTGGCAATGTTCTCTGTCTTATTCCTGGATCTCAGGGACCGTTTGCGGGGTGGCTCTCCATCTGCAGGGGGTAGGGTGCTGGTGTCGTGGTCCTGTGGCGGTGCCTCCTTTCCACTAGCGCCGGCGGAGGTGGAGGGCTGTTCATCATCCAGGCTAGTGTCAGGTGCCCCTTGTTGTGCCACATTGTCCCTCCTGGTGTTGACAAGGTCCTTCTGCACCCCTACAATGGTGACTAGGATGGTGTTAATGGACTTCAGTTCCTCCCTGATCCCCAGATAGTGTTCCTCCTGCAGCAGCTGGGTCTCCTGAAAGTTGGCCAGTACCGTTGCCATCGTCTTCTGGGAATGATGGTATGCTCCCATGGTGTTTGAGAGGGCCTCGTGGAGAGTGGGTTCCCTGGGCCTGTCCTCCCCCTGTCGCACAGCTGTCCTCCCAGTTCCCCTGTTTTCCTGGTCCTCAGTCCCCTGAATCGTGTGCTCACTGCCACTGCCCCCAGGTCCCTGATTTTCTTGGGGTGGTGGGTTTGCCTGGGTTCCCTGTAGTGGTAGACACACTGCTGCTTGACATGTCCTGGGGACAGAGGGATGGGCCCGCTGGGTGGGTGCTGTGCTGGTGTTTCCTGAGGGGGGAGGCTCTGTGGTGGCTTGTGCCAGTGTCAGGGGAACCGACTGTCCCGAGGTCCCAGATGGGCCGGGCTGGTCATCTTGATCCAGTTGTGCAGAGATGCTGTCATCACTCTGGGCCTCTTCTGTGGGGGGACTGGATATGTCTGGAACCTCCTGTCCGGTGACGTTGGGTAGGGGTCCTGCAGGGGTGTAAAGGCATGATTATTGCATCTGTGTGTGCCATTGTGTGCAATGGGTGAGTGACCCTGTACTCCAGTGCTTGCATTATTGTCTAGGTCCTTGGGTGATATTTGGTTTGGGGTCTGTGTGGGTATCTGTAATGGACATGCTTTGGTGATGGGTGTCCCTGCTTTGGTGTTGCATGCAGGGCTTGGTGTTAGGATGGGTGGGTTGTGATAGTGGGACATATGTGATGTGGAGTGATGGGGTGAGGGGGTGGGAGGGGGTATGTGATGGCATGCAGGTAGGGTGGGGGATATAATAGTTAAGAGTTGACTTACCAGAGTCCATTCCTCCTGCTACTCCTGCGAGGCCCTCAGGATGCAGTTTTGCCAAGACTTGCTCCTTCCATGTTGTTAGTTGTGGGGGAGGAGGTGGGGGTCCACCGCCAGTCCTCTGTACTGCAATCTGGTGTCTTGAGACCACGGAACGCACCTTCCCCCGTAGGTCGTTCCACCTCTTCCTGATGTCATCCCGTGTTCTTGGATGCTTTCCCACTGCGTTGACCCTGTCGACGATTCTGTGCCATAGCTCCATCTTCCTAGCAATGGAGGTGTGCTGCACCTGTGATCCGAATAGCTGTGGCTCTACCCAGACGATTTCCTCCACCATGACCCTGCGCTCCTCCTCAGAGAACCTGGGGTGTCGTTGTGGTGCCATGGTGTGGTGTGGGTGATGTGTGAGGTGGTGTGTTTTGTGATGTGTGAGGGGATGTGTTGGTGTGTGTTGTTTGAGGTGCGTGGATGTTGTGTGAGTGATGATGTTGTGTGTCTGTGGATGCTAGTGTTGTTTCTGGTGGTGTCTCTCTCTGGCCTTCTTTCGGAATTTTTGGTAGTAAGGGTTTGTGGGTGATATGTGTGTGTGTTTTATATTGGATTGGGTGTGTGGGAGTGGTGTGTATGTGTATCAGTTGTGTGTATTTCTTTTGTCCAATGTGGCTGTGTTTTGTAAATGTCTGTGTATTTTGAGCGCAGCGGTGTGTACCGCCAATGGAATACTGCGGTTGAAAGACCAACACGTGGATTCGTTGGTCGTGATAGTGTGGGCGTATTCCTGTTGGCGTGACGGTGGAGGTTTTGTTTTTGCCAGTTTATCACTGACCTTTGGTGTGGCGGACTTGTGTGGGTGTCTGTATTATGGCGGATTCCGAGCTGTGGGTCGTAATACCTGTAGCGGAATTCCGCAGCGGTGTGTTGGTGGTCTTCTGCACGGCGGTAAGCAGCATTTACTGCCAATGTTGTAATGAGGTCCTGAGTATTGTCTTTACTTGTGTATAAGTACTGTGTAACTATAAGTGGTATTGCATGAGCTTTGCATGTCTCCTAGTTCAGCCTAATCTGCTCTGCTATAGCTACCTCTATCACCCTAAGCTGCTAGAACACTACTACTTCATTAATAAGGGATAACTGGACCTGGTATAACGTGTAAGTACCCAAGGTACCCACTACAAACCAGGCCAGCCTCCTACACTTACCTAGTGGACCTGGGCACTAGCAGGACACCCAAGAGGATGATCCATGTTAACTGCCTCAAACTCTACAATGACAGGGCAGACATAACCATGCTGATGGTTACTGATGAGGATCAGGATGCAGATAGTGAACCTCTCCCTGACCTCCTCTCAACCGACCCTAAAGATGGCCCAGTAAATGGAGTTGTCTACTCAGACACCCTCTCTAGCCAACAGCAAGTTGACTGCAGGCAAGTCCTACAGCCGTTTGCTGAGCTCTTTTCTTTGACCCCGGTCAGACACACCTCTGTACCCATGATGTGGACACAGGAGAAAGTCTACCTGTCAAGAATAAAATATTCAGACAGTCTGACCAAGTTTAGGAAAGCATCAAAGTGGAAGACCCTGCGACCAGGTCCCAGCACCAGTGTTCTATCCCTAAAACTGTACCTTTGTCTCCACAATTGGCATAGCCCTGGCACCTAGGTAAGTCTCTTGTAAATGGTACCCCTGGTACCAAGGGCCTTGTGGCCAGGGAAGGTCTCTAAGGGCTGCAGCATGTATTATGCCACCCTGGGGACCCCTCACTCAGCACATGCACACTGCCTCACAGCTCGTGTGTGCTGGTGAGGATAAAAAGACTAAGGGCCTCATTCTGACCCTGGCGGACGGCGGAGGCCGTCCGCCAGGGTCCCGCCGCTGAATGACCGCACCGCGGTCAAAAGACCGCGGCGGCCATTCAGACATTTCCTCTGGGCCGGCGGGCGCTCTCCAAAAGAGCGCCCGCCGGCCCAGAGGAAATGCCCCTGCAACGAGGACGCCGGCTCAGAATTGAGCCGGCGTAGTTGCAGGGGTGCGACGGGTGCAGTTGCACCCGTCGCATATTTCAGTGTCTGCTTAGCAGACACTGAAATACTTTTCGGGGCCCTCTTACGGGGGCCCCTGCCGTGCCCACGCCATGAACAGGATGGCGGTAGGGGGTGTCAGAATCCCCCATGGCGGCGCAGCAAGCTGCGCCGCCATGGGGGATTCTAAGGGCAGCGGTAAACCGGCGGGAGACCGCCGGTTTGCCTCTTCTGACCGCGGCCGAACCGCCGCGGTCAGAATGCCCTGCGGGGCACCGCCGGCCTGTCGGCGGTGCTCCCGCCGACCCTGGCCCCAGCGGTCTTAGACCGCCGGGGTCAGAATGACCCCCTAAGTTGACATAGCACTCCCCTCAGAGTGCCACGCCCACAACCCACTGCCAGTGGCACAGGTAAGTCACCCCTCTAGCAGGTCGTACAGCCCTAAAGCAGCAAGCACTATACTACGGGTGAGGGCATAGCTGCATGTGCACTATGCCCCTACAGTGTCTAAGCCATTGTAAGTGCAGGGTAGCCATAAAGAGTATATGGTCTGGGAGTTTGTCAAACATGAACTCCACAAATCCATAATGGCTACACTGAATACTGGGAAGTTTGGTATCAAACATCTCAGCACAATAAATCCACACTGATGCCAGTGTGAGATTTATTGAGAAATGCACTCACAGGGCATCTTAGAGATGCACCCAGCATGCCAGCCCAACTGCTAGTGCTAGGCTGACCGGTCTCTGCTAGCCTGCCACTTCCAGACTAGTTTCTGGCCACATGGGGTGAGTGCCTTTTTGCACTCTGTGACCAGGAACAAAGCCTGTCCTGGGTGGAGGTGCTTCACACCTCCCCCTGCAGGAACTGTAACACCTGGCGGTGAGCCTCAAAGGCTCAAGCCTGGTGTTACAATGCCCCAGGGCACTCCAGCGAGTGGAGATGCCCGCCCCCGGACAGAGTCCCCACTTTTGGCGGCAAGTCCAGAGGAGATAATGAGAAAAACAAGGAGGAGTTATCCTTCAGCCAGGACAGCCCCTAAGGTGTCCAGAGCTGAGGTGACCCCTTCCTTAGAAAATCCTCCATCTTGCTTTGGAGGATTTAGCCCAGTAGGATTAGGGATGTGCCCCCCTCCCCAAAGGGAGGAGGCACAAGGAGGGTGTATCCACCCTCAGGGACATTAGCCATTGGCTTCTACCCTACAGCCCTAAACACACCCCTAAATCTAGTATTTAGGGGCAACCCTGAACCCAGGAAATCAGATTCCTTATGACCTAACAAGAAGAAGGACTGCTGACCTGAAAACCCTGCAGAGAAGAAGGAGACGACAACTGCTTTGGCCCCAGCCATACCGGCCTGTCTCCAGATTCAAAGAACCAGTATTAGCGGAGCATCCAGCGGGCCCAGTGACCTCTGTTGACTCAGAGGACTGCCGTGCAAACCCAAAGGACCAAGAAACTCCAGTGGACAGTGGCTCTGTCCAAAGCAACAAAGAAGAAAACATTTTTAAAGGGACTCCCACCTCACTCCTGAAGTGTGAGTCCCCACCACTCTGCACCCGATGCCCCCGGCCCGTGTCCAGAGAAACCAACACTGCAGAGAGGACCCCCAGGCAACTCCAACGATGTGTCCACCTTGAGGCAACTGCCCGGTAACAAAGAACCCGATGCCTGGAAGAAGCATTTCACCCACAGCCCCCAACCGCAAGAGGAACCAATTACCGGTGCAGGAGTGACCAGCAGGCAGCCTTCATCTCTGCCCAGTCGGGGCTGGCCAGAGAAGCCCCCTGTGCCCTGCCTGCATCGCCAGAGTGAACCCGGGTCGCTCCATTGATTCCAATACAAAACCCGACACCTTGTTTGCACACTGAACCCGGCTGCCCCTCTGCCGCTGAGGGTTATTTTGTGTGCCTGTTTGGGACTCCCCCCAGTGCTCTACAAAACCCCCCTGGTCTGCTCCCCAAGGACGCAGGTACTTACCTGCTAGCAGACTGGAACCGGAGCACCATTAGTCTCCATAGGCACCTATGTTATTTGGGCCCCTCTTTGACCTCTGCACCTGACCGGCCCTGTGTTACTGGTGCTGGGTGTTTGGGGTTAACTTGACCCCCCAATGGTGGGCTGCCAATGCCCCGGAGACTAAACTTGTAAGTGCTTTACTTACCTGACAAATTGACCTATACTTACCTCTCCCAGGAACTGTTGAATTTTGCATTGTCCACTTTTAAAATAGCTTATTGCCATTTTGTGCTAAACTGTGTACGTGTACATGACTGTTTTAATTCAAAGTCCTGCATTTACCTATGCCAAGTACCTTACAATTTATGCATTTACTTGATATCTGAATATTGTCGTTCAAAAATAAATATAACAACCTATTGGCCTGGAGTTAAGTCTTTGAGTGTGTGATCTCATGAATTGCCTCTGTGTGTACAACAAATGCTTAACACTACCCTCTGATAAGCCTACTTGTAGGAGGCTGGCCTGGTTTGTAGTGGGTACCTTGAGTACTTACACCTTACACCAGGTCCAGTTATCCCTTGTTAGTGAATGCAGTTGTGTTCTAGCAGCTTAGGCTGATAGAGGTAGCTATAGCAGAGCAGCTTAGGCTGAACTAGGAGACATGCAAAGCTCATGCAATACCACTTATAGTTACACAGTACTTATGCACAAGTAAAGACAATACTCAGTGTTACCAAAAATAAAGGTATTTATTTGGGTGACTGTAAGGAAATGCCTCCTTGGCATCGTTACCCCCTGACTTTTTGCCTTTGCTGATGCCAAGTTATGATTTGAAAGTGTGCTGAGGCCTGCTAACCAGGCCCCAGCACCAGTGTTCTTTCCCTAACCTGTACCTTTGTCTCCACAATTGGCACGCCCTGGCATCCAGGTAAGTCCCTTGTAACTAGTACCCCTGGTACCAAGGGCCCTGATGCCAGGGAAGGTCTCTAAGGGCTGCAGCATGTCTTATGCCACCCTGGAGACCCCTCACTCGGCACAGACACAATGCTTGCCAGCTTGTGTGTGCTGGTGGGGAGAAAATGACTAAGTCGACATGGCATTCCTTTCAGGGTGCCATGCCAACCTCACACTGCCTATGGCATAGATAAGTCACCCCTCTAGCAGGCCTTACAGCCCTAAGGCAGGGTGCACTATACCATAGGTGAGGGCATAAGTGCATGAGCACCATGCCCCTACAGTGTCTAAGCAAAACCTTAGACATTGTAAGTGCAGGGTAGCCATAAGAGTATATGGTCTGGGAGTCTGTCAAACACGAACTCCACAGCACTATAATGGCTACACTGAAAACTGGGAAGTTTGGTATCAAACTTCTCAGCACAATAAATGCACATTGATGCCAGTGTACATTTTATTGTTAAATACACCCCAGAGGGCATCTTAGAGATGCCCCCTGAAAACATACCCGACTTCCAGTGTGGGCTGACTAGTTTTGCCAGCCTGCCACACACCAGACATGTTGCTGGCCACATGGGGAGAGTGCCTTTGTCACTCTGTGGGTAGTAACAAAGCCTGTACAGGGTGGAGGTGCTTCTCACCTCCCCCTGCAGGAACTGTAACACCTGGCGGTGTCACCCCCTTTGTTACAGCGCCACAGGGCACTCCAGCTAGTGGAGATGCCCGACCCCTCCAGCCACAGCCCCACTTTTGGCGGCAAGGCCGGAGGAGATAATGAGAAAAACAAGGAGGAGTCACTGGCCAGTCAGGACAACCCCTAAGGTGTCCTGAGCTGAGGTGACTCTGACTTTTAGAAATCCTCCCTCATGCAGATGGAGGATTCCCCCAATAGGATTAGGGATGTGCCCCCCTCCCCTCAGGGAAGAGGCACAAAGAGGGTGTAGCCACCCTCAGGCTAGAAGCCATTGGCTACTAACCGCCCAGACCTAAAAACACCCCCCTAAATTGAGTATTTAGGGGCCCCCAGAACCTAGGAAAACAGATTCCTGCAACCTGAAGACGAAGAAGGACTGCTGACCTGAAGCCCTGCAGAGAAGACGGAGACACCAACTGCTTTGGCCCCAGCCCTACCGGCCTGTCTCCCTACTTTGAGAAAAACTGCAACAGCGACGCGTCCCCCAGGGTCCAGTGACCTCTGAAGCATCAGAGGACTACCCTGCATCTAAAAGGACCAAGAACTCCCGAGGACAGCGGCTCTCTTCCACAAAGACTGAAACTTTGCAACAAAGAAGCAACTTTTAAAGACCACACGTTTCCCGCCGGAAGCGTGAGACTTTCCACTCTGCACCTGACGCCCCAGGCTCGACCTGCGGAGAACCAACACTACAGGGAGGACTCCCTGGCGACTGCGACCCTGTGAGTAATCAAAAACAGTGACAACGAGGAAGATACTCATAGGATATGGGCGCTCACAGATAGTCCAAAGAATAAATAACACATTTAGTTCATGGCACGGTGCTTCTGACAAGAGGATCTCCCTCAATCCTCCAATGTTTCCAGAGAAACGCAATAGCATACAAACAAGAGTCGTAGCACTCGTGGTATAAAGACAGAGTTAGAAGTTGTTCGTATGTTCAGTATTCTTCGTAAATTATCAACCAAACTTTTGTTTATATCACAATCCGAGTTTTATTAGTACTGTTCAACAATCCTCCACAAGAACAGCTTATTCGAATGTTCAGATATCCTCCAAAAGAACAGCCATTAGTACTGTTCAACAATCCTCCACAAGAACAGCCTATTTAAATGTTCAGATATCCTCCAAAAGAACAGCCAACACGTGTTTCATCCTCTGAGAAGTATCTCTCATTGAGGACTTCATCAGGGCTTACTGTACTTCATAAGTTCAAAACTATCATATCGTTCAGTATTCTTCGAATATTGTCAGTCTCAGGCAGAGTCTCTACATAATAGCTATTCTGAACGGCATGTACGCCGCTAACTCATGTAACCCATGTCATGCACCTGACGCCCCAGGCTCGACCTGCGGAGAACCAACACTACAGGGAGGACTCCCTGGCGACTGCGACCCTGTGAGTAGCCAGAGTTGACCCCCCTGAGCCCCCCCAGCAACGCCTGCAGAGGGAATCCAGAGGCTCCCCTGACCGCGAGTGTCTGCTTCAAAGAACCCGACGCCTGGTAAAGACACTGCACCCGCAGCCTCCAGGACCTGAAGGATCCGACCTCTAGAGCAGAAGCGACCCCCAGGTGGCCCTCTCCCTTGCCCAGGTGGTGGCTACCCCGAGGGCCCCCCCCCTTGCCTGCCTGCGTCACTGAAGAACCTATTGCGAACCCGATGCCTGCTTGCACACTGCACCCGTCCGCCCCCGTGCCGCTGAGGGTCTACTTTCTGTGCTGACTTGTGTCCCCCCCGGTGCCCTACAAAACCCCCCTGGTCTGCCCTCCGAATTCGCGGATACTTACCTGCTGGCAGACTGGAACCGGGGCACCCCCTTCTCCATTGAAGCCTATGTGTTTTGGGCACCACTTTGACCTCTGCACCTGACGGGCCCTGAGCTGCTGGTGTGGTAACTTTGGGGTTGCCCTGAACCCCCAATGGTGGGCTACCTTGGACCCAACTTTGAACCCCGTAGGTGGTTTACTTACCTGCAAAACTAACAAATACTTACATCCCCCAGGAACTGTTGAAATTTGCACTGTCTAGTTTTAAAATAGCTTATTGCCATTTTTGCCAAAACTGTACATGCTATTTTGCTGATTCAAAGTTCCTATGATACCTAAGTGAAGTACCTTTCATTTGAAGTATTGATTGTAAATCTTGAACCTGTGGTTCTTAAAATAAACTAAGAAAATATATTTTTCTATACAAAAACCTCTTGGCCTGGAATTGTCTTTGAGTGTGTGGTCCTCATTTATTGCCTGTGTGTATGTACAACAAATGCTTAACACTACCCTCTGATAAGCCTACTGCTCGCCACAGTAACACAAAATAGAGCATTAGATTATCTCTTTTTGCCACTATCTTACCTCTAAGGGGAACCTTTGGACTCAGTGCATGTTATTTCTTACTTTGAAATAGTACACACAGAGCCAACTTCCTACAGTGACACAGTGCCAAAAATATCTTAGAGACAATACTCCTTCTGGAGATAAGTATTATACACAATATATACACTAGACACCAAAATTAGACAAGTAAATAGTCATAGAACAATGCAAACAGTAGGAAATCCTAATAGGTCTAGGGGCAACACAAACCATATACTAAAAAAGTAGAATTTGAATCACGAATTCCCCCCTAGACAAGTGTAGTGTGTGTAGAATCGCTGGGAGAGTAAGCATACAGTAAAGGTAATTAAATTACCCCACCCCAGTAAAGTACTGTGAGTTTCCTTAGGACATACTACACCTCGTGATTGGAATTATTGCAAGAAACAACCTAGCCTGCAAACAACAAACAGTGGATTCCTGGACCTGAAGACCTGCAAAAGAAGGGGACCAAGTCCAGAAGTCGAAAGAAGTTCCAGGAAGGGCAGGAGCCCCTGCCAACCCAGAAGAGGGTGCAAAAGAAGAGTCCCTGGTTGGACGAAGCCTGCAGAAATGCACCTTAGGAAGATGCCGGTGGGTTCCTGCATGATGCAAAGGATGTCCCATGTCGCGAAGTTGGATGCAGGCGAGTTTTGGCGCTGGGTTCCTCCAACAAGCCTTGGTTCCGGCATTGTCGCGTTCAGGAAGGTCAGGAGCCCCTACAGATGGATCTCCACAGATACAAGAAGAACAGTCACCCAAGCCCTCGTCAGCAGCAAACTTGCCTACGGAAACGTCCTCTACGCAGGAGCCCCGGCCAAACTCCTCAAACAACTGCAACGCATACAAAACGCCTCTGCACACTTGATCCTCGATGGCCACCGCCACAGCCACATCATTCTCTTTCTAAGAAACCTACACTGGCTCCCCGTCAACAAAAGGATAACCTTGAAGCTCCTCGCCCACGCACACAAGGCGCTCCACAACATCGGCCCAGCCTACCTCAACAGACGACTCAACTTCTACACCCCGTCCCACCAACTCCGCTCAGCCGACCTCGCCATCGCCACCGTCCCCCGCATCCGAAGAGCTACTACCGGAGGCTGATCCTTCTCCCAACTCGCCACCAAGACCTGGAACAACCTTCCCCTGCCCCTACAACAGACCGAAGACCTGCTGACTTTCAGAAAGCGGCTCAAGACCTGGCTATTTGAGCAGTAGTAGCACCACCCATCCCCCCCGCGCCTTGACACCCTCGCGGTGGGTGGTAGCGTGCTTTACAAATACACTGATTGATTGATTGATCGAGCCCTTGCCAACCCAGAAGAGGATGCAAAAGAAGAGTCCCTGATAGTTGAAGACTGCAGAAATGCACCCTAGGAAGATGCCAGCGGGTTTCTGCATGATGCAAAAGATGTCCAATGGTGGGAAGATCATTGTAGACAAGATTTCGTGTTGGAAGGCGCCAACAAGCCTTGGCTACGATAAAAGTCAGTTTTTCATGAAAATGGCGCTGGATGGACCCAGGAGGGACCTGGAGGCCTCAACTCTGTGTGAGGAGGAAGAGGGGGCTCTCTGCACTTTAGAGAGCCCACAGGATGCCAGCCAGCACCCCCAGAAGCCACAGGATCCGGGTTCAAAGGAGTTGCAAAATGCGGTTGATGTAGCACAACAAAAGAAGGTCCCACGCCCCCGGAGAACAACTCAGCGAGTTGAGAGTTGCAGGGTGGAGTGCTGGGGACCTGGGCCAGGCTGTGCACAAAGCAATTTTGCAAAGAGTGCACAGAGGCCTCAGGAGGTGAAGAATACACAATACACAGGGGTACCATCGTTCTCGGGGAAGGCAAGGTCTTACCTCCTCCAAATTGCATCAGCAGGACCTCAGGACAGTCTATGTCGATGATGTCCACCCTCTGTGTCCATATGATCACGCTCGTCGCCGTGAGAGGAGTCCCAGGGTACCAGTCGTCGCCTTGGAAGGTGCATGCTTGGAGCAGGGGAGTGACTCTGTCACTACACAGGAGATTTCTTCGGTCCTTCTTGTGCAGGATGAAGACAGGGAGTCCCCAGAGCATGCACATCATGGAAACTGTTGCAGTTGCTGACTTGGAGCTGAGGTTGCTGAATAAAAGTGTCTCTTGTAGACACTTTGTTGCAGTTAAAGCGTTTCTTGGAGAAGGCTGCAGTTGATCCGAGGTCAGAAGAGTCTGAAGTTGTTGCAGAGGATTCCTGAAGGAAACTTGCAAGCATAATCTGAAGAGAACCATCAGGAGAGACCCTAAATAGCCCTGAGAAGGTGATTGGCTACCTTATCAGGTATGGACCTATCAGGAGGGGTCTCTGACATCACCTGCTGGCACTGGCCACTCAGAGCCCTCCACACCTTATAACGCAAGATGGCTGAAGTCTGGGGCACACTGGAGGAGCTCTGGGCACCACCCCTGGGGTGGTGATGGACAGGGGAGTGGCCACTTCCCTTTCCTTTGTCCAGCTTCCCAGCAGAGCAGGGGAGAAGGGGTCCCTGAACCGGTGTAGACTGGTTTATGCAAGGAGGCCACCATCTGTGCCCTTCAAAGCATTTCCAGAGGCTGGGGGAGGCTACCCCTCCCCAGCCAGTAACACCTATTTCTAAAAGGAGAGGGTGTAACACCCTGCTCTCAGAGGAAATGCTTTGTTCTGCCTTCCTGGGACTGGGCTGCCCAGACCCCAGGAGGGCAGACCCTGGTCTGTGAGGTGGCAGCAGCTATAGCTGCAGTGCAAGCCACAGAGAGCTGGTTTGGTAGTACTGGGGGTCAACGGTGGAGCCCCCAGGATGCATGGAATTGGCTCCCCAATACCAGATTTGGAATGGGGGACAATTCCATGATCTTATACATGTTACATGTTCATATTCGGAGTTACCATTGTGAAGCTACATATAGGTAATGAGCTATATGTAGTGCACTCGTGTAATGGTGTCCCCGCACTCACAAAGTCTGGGGAAATGGACCTGAACTATGTGGGGGCAAGCTTTGCTAGTGCAAGGGTGCCCTCACACTTAGTAACTTTGCACCTAACTTTCAGCAAGTGAAGGTTAGACATATAGGTGACTTATAAGTTACTTAAGTGCAGTGAAAATGGCTGTGAAATAACATGTGCGTAATTTCACGCAGGCTGCAATGGCAGGCCTGTGCAAGGGTTTGTCTGAGCTCCCTATGAGTGGCAAAAGAAATGCTGCAGACCATATGGATCTCCTGGAACCACAATGCCCTGGGTACCTAGGTACCATATGCTATGGACTTATAAGGGAGGTCCAGTATGCCAATTGAAATTGGTAAATGAAGTCACTGGCCTACAGTGACAAATGTAAAAGCAGGAAGAGTATAAGCACTGAGGTTCTGGTTAGCAGAGCCTCAGTGACACAGTTAGGCACTACACAGGCAAACATTATGCCACAAACTATAAACACTGGGGTCCTGGCTAGCAGGATCCCAGTGAGACAGGCAAAACACACTGACATTGGTTTTTGTCTATGAGCACTGGGGTCCTGGCTAACAGGATCCCAGTGACACAGTAAAAACACACTGACACACACTCACAAACAGGCCAAAAGTGGGGATAACCATGCTAGAAAGAGGCTACTTTCCTACACTACTGCTCGACCACACCACCACAAATAGAGTATTAGTATTATCTATTATTGCCACTATCAACCGCTAAGGGGAACCCTTGGACTCTGTGCACACTATCTCTCACTTTGAGATAGTATATGCAGAGCCAACTTCCTATACGAGGTCATGACTCTACTTCCTTCAGCAACGTGGCACCTGTCCTTGAGAAGACCTTTGTCATGTTTGGGCTACCCAAAGAAATCAAAACAGACAACGGGCCCCTGTTTTAAGGGGCACAATTCCACGAGTTCCTGAAAAACCTGGGAATCAGACATCGCCGAATCACCCTGCAGTAGCCCCCAACCCAATGGCGATATCAAGCGCTTCATGCGCATGCTCAACAAAGTCCTCCAAATAGCCACGTGGGAATAGAGTAACCAGGAGCTCTATCTCCATTGATTCCTGCACCACAAAACAAGCCCCATGGTCCCTCATACTCCTAGGGGCCAGGAGAGACACCATACCCACCTGTCCAGGGTGGCAACCACCCCGGTAGTGCCCCAAAGAGACTCAAATGAGACAGAGAGAGACAAATGACTGGGCACGTCGAAGTCTCACATGCGACAATCTGGTGCCTACAGACTGGATACCAAGGACCAAAGGACCAATAACCCCGCTGGAAGTTTCGCACACCCTATGAGCCAGGGGAATGGGTCATCAGAAGGGTGGCCGGCACCATGATAACGGCCCAGACAGCAAATGAGACAGTGTCCTGAAACATCTCCTGGTTCCGGAAGATGACAAGAAGCCCCTAACTGCAGAACCAGACTTGATCTATCCTCACCCAGAGTCTGAATCAGACAGTCCGGAACCCCGAAGCGCAAGGGACGGGGGGCCGGCGAATGGAGCAGGCACAATGAGCTCCCCAGAAAACACCCAGCCTGAGACAAAAGCCGAAGAGCGGAGGTCCCAGACCCAATGATACAATCCCAGACTAAACCCGATGCCAAGCCAAAGACTGAAAGACTTTGTCCCTCATTATAACTTTGGCGGTAAAAACCGCCTACCACCGCGGTGATGGCTGTCAAAAGACCATCGCCACAGCTACCAGCCGTCCGCCATATTATGACCACAGCCGGATTCCCGCCACAAGAATGGTGGAAATCTGGCTGTGGCCATGCCGGCAGATGGTGGTAAGGTGGCGCAGCTACCACTAGCAGCGCCACGCCAGTAGACCGCAGCCGGCCATATTATGAGAAATAATACGGCCTGGCAGTGTTCTGTTGGTGGGCGCTGCTGGTGGTGGCAGGGCCTTGTCCTGTCTCCTGCCAGAGGACCCCCTGCATCCAGGTAAGTCGGGTCTCCGACAGGGGAGGGGGTGTTGTGTGTGTGTGTATGGGGGGTGAATGTATGTGTGTGCATGAATGCGGGTGTGTGTTGAGTGTTAAATGCGTATGTGCATGTACAGACATGTGAGTGAGTATATGTTGTGAAATGTGAATGCATGTCTGCGTGTATGTTTGGAAGTGTGTGCAGATGTGTGTGTGTGCGGATGTATGCATGTGTGTATGTATGTGTGAATGAATGAGTGTATGCGTGTGTGTGTGTGAGTGTAGGGGAGGCGTGGATGTAGGGAGAGTGGGGGGGTAACTGGAGAGGTGGGGGGAGACCCCTATCAGTGACAGGGAAAGAATTCCCTGTCACTGATATGGCCTACCACCATGGTTTTCGTGTAGGGGGGGTCATAATCTTGCAGGTGCAACAATGGCAGCCACTGGGCTGGAGATGGATATCTCCAGCCCGGCGGCTGTTAACGCTGTGGCAGTTGGAGTGATACATTGGCTTCAGCCAACCCGCCAATGTCATAATGTGGATGTAAGTACCGCCAGCCTCTTGGCAGTACTTACCGCCACATTATCGCCGACCGCTGGGGTCATAATGACCCCCTTTGTGTGGCATCTCCGTTATTTAGTTCAAATAAAGTTGGGAGGGGATGTAATGGCATGAATCGGTCTAGTGTCACACCAGGGAGTGGTCATGACTCGTAGACCCTAATGCCAGCAAAGGACTTCTTCTGGCTAGGAGGCCAGGGGTCTATAAATAATTGGGGAGAACCGAGTTGGAGGTTCTTATGCCCCGACACTAGCACTTGTTTTGTCTGTGTTTTGTTGCTGTGGCAAGTGCACGCATGCCTAGTGAAGGGCCCCCCAAACGTGCGCCATCACAGGCACCAAGATCAGAATTTACAGGTCCACTCATTATAGGGGTCTAGGTTGAGATAATGCTTTTATTTGGACAAAGTATTACTCATCTGTCATGACACTACTCAAAAAGTCAGTTTATTTTCAAATTAAATTTAGCTAAAATTTAAATTGACAAGCAACATGTATCTTTTGTAATATTTTAAACATATATGGGTATATTGAGAGTAAACAAATATTTTTTTTTAAAACAGTTCAATATACATATAAACATTATTAAATATAAAGAAAACTGATTAGAAAGGTAAAATGTTCAGACATTTGTAAATGTTGAATAAGATGTTAAAATGCAAATGTGTTATACTATTTTAGAGAACAATAAAGCAATTTTGTACATAAAGTAAACAGTTTTAAAATATACATTATATTGACAAATAATATAAATTATAAAAACACTCCAGAAAATGTATAGAAAAAGTATTGTATTTAAAAAGTATTTAGAATTTTAAAGCTTTGCATGCCGCCTTTTGGACACTTCAGAGTAGTGACAGGGAAAAGATACAACCTAATGATGGGAAGGGAAACTGAGAGTATGGTTGTATAGGGTAAGTAACTATGTCCAAAATCCTCAGTTGTTGACTCGTGCTCTGCGTTGAGTGAAGTCATAGGCAACTTAGAAGTGTTTAATTCACAAACATTTTTTGAGCAACCAGTAGTTGAGAGATTTCCAGATTGTGATCCTTGTACAGCCAAAGTTCTGCCTCTGTGTTTCAAACTCTAAAAAGACTGTTAATCAGATTAATGAGATTTGAGTGGTGGCATCTGGCTGAGATACAAGGTGGTGTTGGTTTCTAAAGATCCTTTGCTACAGTATACTTTATGGACGGTGCACAGATTCAGGAATTTAATTCCAGAACCTACTTAGAGGTAATGGCATGCACATATATACCATTCTATAACAGAACAACAGATAACCAATCATGTGATGTGTCTGAAGATGTCTTGCCCCTAGGTGAACTTGGGGGCAAGAAGGTTTTGAAAGTGAGTTCAGCATCAAAATGAGCCCCTAAATTTCTTCTTTTAGTAAGGAGGTTAGAAGGGTCCTGAAGCGGGGGCATTTAAGGTGTTGTTAATTGAACACTATGTCACTGATTACTTGAATCTTGTTATTGGCACAATTCATGCACATGAAGCTCTCCTTCATCAAATGGAACCCATAGTCTAAGCATGAAGCAGATTTGATTCTCCGACCTATTTTCCAAGCTGACATACATTTGTGTGTTAGCATCATATTTTTGAAAACTCACTTGTTACAGATCAAGAAGCTATATTCGGTGCTTACGAACAAAATTAAAAGTTGACACAATAAGGGAAGGTACGCCACAAAGCACTGGGCATGTGGACAATCTCTAATCCTGCCTTTCTGGCAGCATCTAGTGAGAGATAGTTTGATCCACTGAAGTGCAGATCTATTGGTTGCACATTTCCAGAGCCTTTCCAATAGAATTTCACGGTTGACACTGTCAGAGAAAAAGAACAGTTTTAGGGTCATTGTCTCAGCAAAGAAGGAATTCTTGCCCGATGTTGGCCAAGACTGTTTTGCTTTCCCTCAGAGGTCAAAAACCAGATGGGTAAGATTGGGAAAGGTTTTTCAGTTCCACATATTTTTTAGGCAGTTTTTTCAACTCTCTTTCCATAATTCTGCAGAGTAAGCAAAGGTTGGACATTTATCAGTATTAATGGGCTGGCATAATGAGATTTTCAGAAGTGAAGGGGTGATAGCATCTTTCAGAGGGTCAGGAATCATTCCAGAAAAAAAGAAGGTATTGATTAGGTTAGCTGTATCCACTGCAACACAAGAGAACTTTTTGAGGCATGCAGCTGAGCAAGGATACACTGGAGATTTAGATACCTTTTTGATGGTCAAACTTAGAAAAGGATAAGTTACTTACCTGTAAATCCTAGTTCTCTTCCAGGGGTATCCTCATCAAAGTCATAAACATTGAATATTCCCGCCCTCGTGCGGGGACCCCGGAGCATACATAAAATACACACATATAAAAGTATGAAATATGCACGAAAAAAATATATATAGCATTTTTAGTAGACAAATTTTCATACTAAGCTCATATCTACGTGTGTATAACAGCAATGCAGACTATATTCATAAACAGGCTAAAATGCTTTATTTCTATGGAGTTTTTTTTTTTTTTTTAAACAGACCTTTTCAAAATTACAATAAGAGAAAAAACTTTCCAAAGCCCCCTAGCTGGGCCCTGGGAAAGAAGCAGTAGCAACATCAGTGAAAAAAAGAGAAAAAAACTACATTGAAAACAAAGGAGCATTATTAGCCAATAGGCTGCATGCAGGTTAACACAGGAGAACCATAAAATTCTGGCACCGTGCCTTTAAGACCCTGAGCACCTCCAGTATCCCACCATGCCTCAGGGGTGAAGGAGAGGTGACAGTTGGTTCACAGTTAGGTCAGTACTTTTTTACAGTGACAACTTGTCCAGCAGATTCGAAAGATAGTGGGGGTCATTCTGACCTTGGCGGTCCATGACCGCCATGGCGGAGGGCGGCGGAAGCACCGCCAACAGGCTGGCGGTGCTTCCTGGGCGATTCTGACCGCGGTGGTAAAGCCACGGTCAGAAAAGGGGAGCCAGCGGTTTCCTGGCGGTTTCCCGCTGGCCCAGGGAATCCGCCATGGCGGCGCTGCTTGCAGCACCGCCATGGGGATTCCGAGCGCCTTCCCGCCAGCCTGTTTCTGGCGGTGTCCAGAACCAGGATGGCGGGAACGGCTGCCGTGGGGCCCCTGGGGGCCCCTGCACTGCCCATGCCACTGGCATGGGCAGTGCAGGAGCCCTCTAACAGGGCCCCACAAAGATTTTCAATGTCTGCTGTGCAGACAGTGAAAATCGCGACGGGTGCCACTGCACCCGTCGCACCCCTTCAACTCCGCCGGCTCCATTCCGAGCCGGCTTCATTGTTGAAGGGGCTGTCCCGCTGCGCCGGCCGGCGGTCTTCTGGCGGTCGCCCGCAGGCCCAGCGGGAAAGCCGGAATGGCCGCCGCGGTCTTTCGGCGGGAACCGCTTGGCGGGCGGCGACCGGCGACCGCCGCGGTCAGAATGACCGCCAGTGTGTCCTGCACTTCTAGGAGACTTGCATCCGGGGAGGCGGGTGGGTTGTTTATGACTTTGATGAGGATACCCCTGGAAGAGAACTAGGATTTACAGGTAAGTAACTTATCCTTCTCTTCCAGGGGATCCTCATCAATAGTCATGAACATTGAACAGATAAGCAAGCCCAACCCTTAACTCTGCGGACTGTCTAATAGAAGTGCAGGAAGAGATATGCATTATGCAAATACATTTCTCAGAGATGCTTGCCCAACTTGGGCGTCTGCTCTGGCATCTGAGTCCAAACAGTAATGCCTAGTAAATGTATGTACAGACTTCCATGTAGCAGCCTTACAAATTTCAGAGATTGGAACATTATTAAGGAGGGCAGCAGTAGCCGCCTTTCCTCTTGTCGAATGAGCCTTAGGCCTAGCCAATAGCTGTTTGTTAGCCAATTGATATGCAGTAACAATACATGAAACTATCGATTTAGATATGGTTCGTTTTGAGGCTGCCTCGCCTGTTCTCAAATGACCGTAATTTACAAATAAGTGGTGAGATCGTCTAATTAGTTTGGTCTTATCCAAGTAAAATTTTAGCACTCTTTTCAAATCCAGGGAGTGCAAAGCTTTCTCCGCCAGAGTATCCGAATTGGGGAAAAAAGTTGGTAGTGAAATAGTCTGATTGATGTGAAAATCTGACACCACCTTCGGTAAGAATGATGGATGAGTTCGTAGAACCACTCTATTCTCATGGAAGACCGTGTATGGTTCTTTGGAGGACAAAGCCTGAATTTCACTGACCCTCCTCGCTGAAGTAATGGCTACCAGAAAAGCTGTCTTCCACGTAAGGTGTTGCAAAGAGGCTTTGTGGATAGGTTCGAAAGGAGGGCACATGAGTCTCGATAGTACTATGTTTAGCTCCCATGGAGGAGAGGGTTTTCGAATGGGTGGAAAGACTTTTTTCAAACCTTCTAAGAAATCCTTGACTACTGGCCTTATAAAAAAGGATTCCTGAGAAGGTGACTTACGATAGGCTGTAATGGCAGATAAATGTACCTTAATAGATGACACTTGCAGACCCGATTTTGCCAAATGGAGCAGGTAAGACAGTATGACCTCCTCCTGAGCCAGTATAGGATTCTGACCTTGCTGACGACACCATATGTAGAACCTCTTCCACTTGAACGTGTAAGAACGCCGCGTGGAAGGTCGT
Source organism: Pleurodeles waltl (assembly GCF_031143425.1). Classification (NCBI taxonomy): domain Eukaryota; kingdom Metazoa; phylum Chordata; class Amphibia; order Caudata; family Salamandridae; genus Pleurodeles; species Pleurodeles waltl. The sequence continues at coordinate 140,988,150 of NC_090446.1, read as the reverse complement.
CTGGACTCCTTTAAGATGTTCATGCACTCCTGGGCGAGACCTAGGTGCCGGTACTGCAGGAATTCAGGAGCCATGCCGTCAAGCTCAGAGAGGGAAGGTTGGGATGAAGTATCCTGCCTCCCAGCCTGCAAAGGAGATCCGGTTTGCACGGCAGCCTCCTGCGAGGCTGTTCTGATAGGTTAAGGAGATCTGTGTACCAGAACTGACGAGGCCATTGGGGAGCTATGAGGATCATTCTGGTGCTGGATCTGTAGAGTTTGTTTATCACCGCAGGTATGAGGGGAATCGGTGGAAAAGCGTAGAGAAATATCCCTGACCAGCCAATCAACAGGGCATTCCCTCGAGATCCCGGAAGGTAAAACCTGGACGCGAAGTCTGGGCATTTCTTGTTTTCCTCATCTGCGAAGAGATCTAATTGAGGCCGACCCCATTGACCGAAGATGTCTTCGACGACCTTGTCGTGAAGAACCCAATCGTGGGTGTCCTCAAGAGTTCTGCTTAGGAAGTCCGCCTCCACGTTCTGTTGCCCTGGTAGGTAAACTGCTGTAAGAGACATTCCCCTCGCTAAGATCCAATGCCAGATGGCCTGAGACTCCCGAGATAGGGGAAGGGATCTTGTTCCTCCTTGTTTGTTTAGATAAAACATTGCCGTCGTATTGTCCGTTTGCACTAGAAGAGATTTCCCTTGAATTGATGGAGCAAAAGACTTGAGAGCCAGATGAACTGCTCTGAGCTCCAGCAGGTTGATGTGGTACTCTCTTTCGTTGTCGGACCACAGGCCCTGAGCTTGAAGGGAACCCAGATGAGCTCCCCATCCCTGAAGCGACGCATCCGTTACCAGAGTGTCGGACGGATTAGCTGGTGAAACGGAACTCCTACTGACAAGTGATGTCTGTGCATCCACCATCGTAACGATTTTCGTGCTCCGATCGGAAGACGCATTCTGTCCTCCCATCGGCCTGTGCTCTGGTTCCAGTTGTTTTCCAGCGCCTCTTGAAGAGGCCTCATATGTAGCCTGGCATTCGGGACAATGAAAATGCACGAGGCCATGGAGCCCAATAGAGATGTCACCTGACGGGCCGTAGGTGCGTCGGACCTCAGAAGGTCTTGACACTTCCTCTTTATTGATAACAGTCGTTCCTCCGAAGGATACACTCATTCGAGCTCTGTATTCAGTATTGCTCCCAGGTAGTGGACGTTTTGCGTTGGGATCAGGGTGGACTTTTGGTAGTTGACTTGTAGACCTAGAGATCTGAAAACACTGAGCACAATGTCCAGATGGCTTTTCGCCTGCTCCGGAGAGGAGGCTTTCAGTAGCCAGTCGTCTAGGTATGGGTAAATGAAGATTTTCTGCTTCCTTAGATGCGCCGCTACCATTGCTACGCATTTTGAGAAAGCGCGAGGGGCAGATTTTAGGCCGAAAGGAAGCACCTTGAACTGATAGTGTTGGGAGGCTATCAGGAAGCGTAGGAATTTCCGATGCTTGGGAATGATCGGGAAATGAAAGTACGCGTCTTGCAGGTCTATGGAGCACATCCAGTCTCCTCGATGCAGCTGAGGGAAAATCTGGTGGAGAGCCAGCATCCTGAACTTTTGCTTTTTTATGTACTTGTTCAGTAGTTGTAAGTCCAGAATCGGTCTGAAAACTCCTTCTCGACCTTTTTTTGCTACCAGAAAGTAGCGGGAGTACACTCCTTTCCCTCTGTGCGCGACTGGGACTTTTTCTATTGCCTTTTTCCGTAAAAGAGCGTGAGCCTCTTTGCGTAATAGGCTCATGTGAGCCGGATTGCATTTGGTTGGTGGCAAGTGAGGAGGAGGTTGTCGGAAAAGAAGAGAGTACCCATTCTCTACAATGTTCAGCACCCATTTGTCTTTTGTTATGCCACGCCACTCGTGAATGAACGCTGTGATACTTCCTCCCACCGGAGTGGTGCACGGTGTTAAGGGAAGCGAGTCCTCATTGTTTAGCAGGAGCTTTGGGTGTGGACTGCTGAGGTCTGCTTGACCCTTGGTCTCTCGTGGCCTTACGAGATTGGAAGAGTGGATGCCCTTATCTCTGTTGTGGCCTCTGGGACCAATGCTGCTTGAACCCTCGGCTGGAATGGGCGCCTGTCGTAAGGTCTATACCTTCGCCTGAAGTGTTTCCTTTTCTCCAGGCCCACTGCCCTCATGGTGTCCACTTCCGCCTTCATATGCGCCATCTCCTCATCTGTGTGGGTTCCGAAAAGCGAGTTTGCGTTGAACGGAATGTTTAGGATACGCTGCTGCGCTTCCTGCTTCAATCCTGTGAGTCTCAGCCAGGAAGACCTTCTCGCACAAATCCCCTCTGCGTAACCATGTGCTGCTAAATCTGCCCCATCTGCTGCTGAAAATCCTGCCTGTCCTCCCTAGGCAGCTTTTCTGTGAACCTGCTCAGCGAGTCCCAGAGTGATCGGTCGTATCTGCCTAGGAGTGCGGAGGCGCTGGAGACCTTCATCATGGAAGCGGCCGTGCCACACATCTTCCTCCCCAGAGAGTCCAGCTACCTGCTCTCCTTGTCTGGTGGAACCGTGGAGGATGATGCCACTGAGTGCGTCTTCCGGGCTGCGGCCAGTATGACTGAGTCCGGCGGTGGATCAGTCCTGAGAAACAAAGGATCTTGCTCAGGTGCCTTATATTTCTTTAAGATCCTAGCAGGAGCTGATCTGAGGGTGGCTGGTGCTAAAAAGGTGTCCATGGTTGGTTGTAAAAGACCTAGCACCAGCGGTAACAATTTCTTTGAAACAGCTCTGTGTTGCAGGGTCTCAAAGATCACGGATGAGGAGATTGAAGGTTCCGGGACCTCAATATTCAGCTTTTGTGCTCCCCTGAGAAGCACCTCGTTGAAGGTTGTGATATCGTCCACCGGGAAAACTCTAGCTGGTGGAAAATCTGTTAGAATCGGGGAGTACTCTTTTACTGAAGACCCCGATGATGACCAAGAAGGAGACCTTCTGCGACGGCGTGACCGTGATCTAGATCTTCTCTGGGAGCGTGACCTGCTCTGAGATGTTGTAGCGGCACGTCGAGGCCTAGTAGCCGACTGGCGAGACGCAGAACGCCCGCGCTGTTGGCGATGGTGTTCTCGGGAGAGAAGCCGAAGGTGAGTACATCCTTGAGTATTGCGAGTCTGGAGAGGCAGTCGTTCTATTAAGGCTCTCCAACCACCTTGGCGACAAGTTGATGGGCGAGACATGCCCAGACGATGCGGCTCTCGACCGCCCAGATGAACCACTCCTTATGGAGACCACCGGAGTTGTTGGAGTGGTCTTGTCCACCGGCGGTAGCCGACGCTCTTCTCCTTGTAGACAGGCAAAACCTGTGTCGACGTCGACAGTTGCAACGACGTCGAAGGGAGTGACGTGGGTTGCTCTGGTCTCAACGTTGAGCGCCTCGACAGTGACCGGTGACCCCTTGACCGCGACCTGCTCAACGTCGTGTGCCTCGCCGTCGAGAGATGGGCTGGCGACGGCAGATGTCTTTGCTCTCGCCGTTGAGGCGATTTCGACATCGTCTTTCGTGCCGTCGAGGGGTGCGAGGCCTTCGACGGCGAATGGGCACGGCGGTGCCGGCTCGACGTCGATCGATGGGTTACCGTTGACGGAGATCTGCCCCTGTGGTGGCCATGTTCCTTCGACGTCGTATCCTTCGACGTCGGCCAGGTCGCCGTCGACGGCGATCTATGGCGATGTGACGGTGGCAACGATGACGTCGACGGGGAACAAACAGGTACCTTCCTACCTGTTGACGTCTATCTAGCCTGTCTCTCCTGAGAATGGCTTGTTGGCTGTCTGGGAAGTGAAGAGGACGATGTCTTCTGCCTCTCATGAAGACCATGAAGTCTGATCTTCTCCCTGTCCTTCAGAGCCCTTTTTGACATGTTCTTGCAGTGTCTGCAAATGTCAGGGCAGTGACTCTGAGGCAAACACACAATGAAAGAGAGTGTGGATCTGGCTGGGCCTTCTTCTTCCCACAGGAAGGGCACTTCACAAAAAGAGAAGGCATTTTTCAGTCAGGAAAAAATCTCTTGACTCAAACAAAGGTGTAAAATGTCGAGTAAAAGTAGAAGAAACGCTGTTTTTAAGTATTTTCCTGAGAAAAACTAGAAAAACTGAGAGCTCAATGCTTCAGGATCCTCTCAGAAGAAGCCGGAAAAAAGAACTGACCTAACTGTGAACCAACTGTCACCTCTCCTTCACCCCTGAGGCATGGTGGGATACTGGAGGTGCTCAGGGTCTTAAAGGCACGGTGCCAGAATTTTATGGTTCTCCTGTGTTAACCTGCATGCAGCCTATTGGCTAATATTGCTCCTTTGTTTTCAATTTAGTTTTTTTCTCTTTTTTTCACTGATGTTGCTACTGCTTCTTTCCCTGGGCCCAGCTAGGGGGCTTTGGAAAGTTTTTTCTCTTATTGTAATTTTGAAAAGGTCTGTTTAAAAAAAAAAAACTCCATAGAAATAAAGCATTTTTGCCTGTTTATGAATATAGTCTGCATTGCTGTTATACACACGTATATATGAGTTTAGTATGAAAATTTGTCTACTAAAAATGCTATATATATATTTTTCGTGCATATTTCATACTTTTATATGTGTGTATTTTATGTATGCTCCGGGGTCCCCACACGAGGGCGGGAATATTCAATGTTTATGACTATTGATGAGGATCCCCTGGAAGAGAATCAAGAGTTTTCAACGTTTTAAGTATCTGAAGATAGATTATAACTTCACATGTAAACAATCCCAGGAAACTGGTAATGGGTTCAAGGATATTGACAATGTTATACTTGAAATTTAAATATTTTTTACTGTGTTGTTGAAATACGTTAGGATTACATTTAAGGGCACCTTGAATGTACAGTTCTTGGGAGACACTGAAAATCCCCTTTGTTTGGTTGAATTAGAATGGCATGGTGAGACATGAGATGAAAGCAACATCTTAACTTCTGATTTTCATGACCCTTATGTTTTCATGGTGAAGCTGCTGTTAATAAATTAATTAGTTAACAGAAGCTTGTTTCAAGTTTCATTTCTTTATGGGATATTATTGCTTTATTAGAATTGGCATATTATGGTTGTTCTGTGGTTTTAAGATAGTGGTTATTTTGGCCTGTATTGAATTGTGATGTGTGCTTATATATCTATATCTACATATATATATATATATCTATATATATATATATATATATATATATACATATATACATATATATATATATATATCTAGGTTGGTGTACGTTCTGACATGATATGAGTTGTATGGAAGTATGATGGTGGATGTGGCAGAGTATACCGGTGGATATTTTAGCAGCTGATGTTGGTTGTATGTATGTGTGATGGGTGTATAAGCATATGATAGTGAATGTGTTTGTATATGATGATGGTGGAACACATTGTGGGTTTGTTGTTCTATGATGGTTATTCTGTTGACATTGATGGTTGGTATGTAGACACATGTTGTGTTTAATAAAAAATGGTGAGTGTGTTGGAGATTGATGGTGGTGTGAGCTTGAGGTTGGCGTGTTGGTGTACGAAGCTGCCTGCATAGATATAAGATGGTGGGTGTGTTGGAGTATGAATATGTGTGTTTCGTAGTATGACATTGGCTGTGTAGCTGCATAAGAATGAGTATGCTTTGCATGAAAGGGGTTGTGTGGATGTACAAGGAAGGGTCAGTGTACCTGTAAGCTTGCTTGGGTTGACAAATGGTGGTCAATGAACTGGCTTATGTTGAGGCTTGTGTGGATTCATGATAGTGAGTATGTTGGTGCAGTACAATAAAGAGCCTATGCATAAACTGCACTTTGTAGCATGTCTAATACTAGTACAATATTGCTGCTAATGTACCACAAAATGCTACTCAGAAACCTACATGAGGAGATCTTTGTCTCCGTCTTGCCTATCTTTTCTGTGTGGGGATCTGTTCCCCAACTGCGGATACCTCCCCACATGTATGTCTACATTTTATTAGTAAATATGGGAGGAACAGGAGAGTGTGGCTGTAAAAATAGGATATACTACTATTAAAATAAAACACAATGGGGGTTATTCTAACTTTGGAGGAGTGTTAATCCGTCCCAAAAGTGACGGTAAAGTGACGGATATACCACCAGCCGTATTACGAGTTCCATAGGATATAATGGACTCGTAATACGGCTGGTGGTAAATCCGTCACTTTTCCGTCACTTTTGGGACGGATTAACACCTCCTCCAAAGTTAGAATAACCCCCAATATGTCAGGAAGTCAAAACTCTAAGATGCGTTTAATGTAAAAATTAGGGACCAGCACAGCAAATAATCAAGAGACAAAAACCATTCCAAAAAGGACCCAAAACAGTTATAAATGTACTGACACCAACACATGACTACCAATGGTATTGCAACACCCTCCCATAGAAAATAATGACGGTAGGGGCTATAAATAAAACCCATAGGAACTAATGTTAGTATAAATTCAATTTTTTTAAACGATTTAAAATATAAATCCATAATTAAAAAAAATATTTCATACTTTTTTTTTAAGTTAAAAAGTATGTGGGATTAATATTTATTACAAAAAATGGCACTACTTTCAATTAATTTGATACATCATTTTAAATAATTGTTAATTCATTATAAAAATATATTGTCTTACTTTAAATGTATTTGTGTAAAATGTAAACTTTGAAAAAATATATCTTTAATTTAAAATATATACTTGACTATTTTTTTCCAAATTATTTGTACTGTTTTATTGGCCATAAAAAAATAATTCAAACATAGCAAAGTATCACATGCACATGCTTAATCTGGTCCACACTACACCCACCCCTCCTCCCACATCCCTGTTACTAGTCCACTAGGGAGAGTATCAGTTGTCCTTTCAGTCCTCACGTTATCTGTTCAGCTTCACATTTGACAGATACAACAAGAAATGTACTATAGCCTTATAAAGTGCTGCTGAGGGCAGTACTGGTTGTTAACAACTGGTATAGCCTGAGGCAGAATGGCTATATGGCTATTATAATATTCAACCCACTAAGGGTACAATATTCTAAATTAAAAAGGGAGAATCAAAAGAACAAACATTTGAATGTTGGAGCAGAAGGCTCATACAAACCATTATATTCCCAGAGCCCCTCCATTGTCTTCAATGGAGCTCTCAACATTCCAATGTTCTAATTATTGTTATGGCCTTAATCTTCCAGAGACCAATTAGGGGTAGGCCTCACAGTGTATTGGGGAATTGCAGTGTAGGATTCCCCCTGCTGGGGTAGTCAAGAAGTGGCTGTCAAGTCCCTCCAAATTTCCATCATTCATTTCTTACATCATACATCAACATCTACAAAAACAATGTCCGGGGATTCTCTTCATTTCAATGTGCCACTTGCTCCTGTTTAGCTGCCAGCAGCATGTGCAATTTTACTGTTCATTATCCCCTTCTCAGACACTTTCATCAGCAAGCCTATTTCCTCTTTGATATGACCGAGCATTTCTTCTCAGAAGGTTTTGAGATTTTTACATCCTACCCAGATGTGTAGCGCAGTTCTCTTCTCTGTGAATCTTCTCTAGGATTTGCTGACCATTTGGGGAACATTTGGTTTAGTTTGTGAGGGGTTCTATACGAGTGATATACAATTCTATGCCAAATTTCCCTGCCCTGAATGTTCCTAACATTTTTCAGTATGTTCCGCTACAGTCTGTTCCACTCTTTCAAGTAGATCTCTCATGCTTGTGGGGACATTTGTGTTTCCCAGGCAGGGTTTTCAAGGTAGCGTAAATTGCTGCGATAAGGTCTTTGGTTGTATCTGAGGTGAGGAATTATTTTTCAAAACTTGTTAATTCCCTGATTCCTGCCTATTTGTTCAGTGGATGTAAGCAGCAGTGGCGTAACTGACAATATCCAAGTCTACTGTTTTATGTAATTTTAAACTTTATTTTGCACTGGTTGAATGGCTTGAAATCCTTGCCATGGGAAAAGTCAAAGTTGATTTTTTAGAGTATTTATCCTACCCATTCAAGAGATGAACATGGGTCCAGATCTAGCTAAGTAATTTTTAATTTAAGTAAAAACGGGTATAGTTTCATTTGAGAAGGTCTTTTTACAAACTCCACCTCCTATTTCAGGGGGTGAGGACATGTAAGTCTACACTTTTGAGTAACTTTACACTTGTAAATGGTGAACAGTCAAAAGTAGTACAGTTACTCAAAAGTGTAAAAGTAAACTTACCAGAAGTAAAATCTACATGTGTAGATTTAGCTTTGTGAACCCTAAGGGACAGATGTATCAAAGAACTTTGCATTCGCAAACGGTGCGAATCGCAAAATTCCACCATTTCCAAATGAAAAATAGCCGTTCAGGATTTATGAAAGGCGTTCGCAGTGCAATTTAAGGAATCGCTAAAATAGGGATTCCCTAATTAGGTAATCACAAAAAGGGAATACCTATTTGCAATTACCAATGTACCTGTATCATGCGTTTCCCAAATGTGAACTGGGCATTTAGGCAAATTCAATTACCACAAATTCGAATTTGGTGGTAACCATGTCCAATTTTTTAAAATGCATTAAAGATGCATTTTTAAAAGTGCCATGTAGCGCTCCCATGCCCCTAGGGCATGTGTGTACTTCACATGTGCACAATTTCTTTGGGGGGGGAGGGAGGTACATCAAAGGAGGCCTTAGGCCCCCAGCACCCTTGGATTTGCATTACCTAAGTTTCGAATTTCTAACAGGAATTCGCAAATCAGGAAATGCAAAACCATTCGCACCTGATGGCCTTCAGGCCCATAGGTATGAATGGAGTCCCATTCCCTAGTAGCAATTTCCTAACAGCAACTGCGAATTTTAAGAAATCGCTATTAAGGATTCGCTATTTTCTTACATCCCATTTTGCATTTCTCAAATAGCGATTTCTTAAAATTCGCTACTTAGAAATGCAAAACGGGTCTTTGATACATCTAACCCTAAGTGTGCTAACAATAGTGGGTGTACTGATGTATGACATTCGGTGTGGTGGATTATGATGGTGGATGTGTTGGGATAAGATGTGAGTTGTGCAGCCTTATGACCATAGGTCTGGTAGCATATTATTCTGGTTGCCTGAATGTAGGTTAGTGAGTATGTTAGTGTATGTTAGTGGTTGTATTGACATATGACGATGGTTGAGTGGGTATATGATGCTGGCTGTGTCCCTACATTCCTGCAGTTCCTTTGTGTGCTGACATGACCCTACGGTCCCTATACATGTCCCCTGGAACCTTTGTTCTCTCTGCTTCCCCTGCAGATCTTCTCTGTGCCCCACTCCAGTGCAGCCTGTGTGCTGCCCTGCTGTCCGTGCCTCTCTGTACACCCCGTGCCTCCCGCAGCCCGTGTGCTGCACTGCCTCACCCCGTAGCCCTTCTATGTGCCCCTGTCCCTTAGTTGCCCCTTGCCTATCCTCTATGTACCCAGCACCCACCCCTCTGTAGCCACTCTGTCTTGTTTGGCTTGTGACTTAGCAAGATCTATTGGCACAGATGATGCCTTTTGTTCTAGAAATCTCAGCTGGTGCTCGTAACAATCAGGAAAAATTATTATAGCAAAACTGAGTCAGGGGATTAGGGCAAGCTGTTCTTTACAACCTCCAAATCTCCAGATAAAAAAACTCTCTTGATGTTTGTGCATATCAGGAGTGATTTGCCCATGGGATAGGGATCGTTTAAAAGCTTGTAGGCTTGCAAGCTTGCACTCTATCCTGGGTGCCAGCGAACACGTTCCTCCATGACCTATCCACAATTGAATGCTACGAAAGGGCTGGTCACCTGCAATTTGCCCCTGTATGTTGCACATAATTTGGAACATGGCACAGGAGTGGGTGGCAGCTTGCCCACTCTTAGTTTACTTTTATAAGTTCCCCCATTGTATCAGAAAGATAAAGGGGGCACAATGGCATATGGTAGCCCCACTCTTGGGCAACACAGAGTATATTATGTTTCAAACCTCCATGCGCATGTACTATCCAGAGAGATGTTTTAAGGCATGGGAAAAGTGGGCTCTGGCCCAGGGCACCCATCTTTCAAGAGGGCCCCCTTGTGTGCTTTTGCGACAGTGCTACACTGTACAGAATGTTTTAAATAACTTGTTTATTCACGTACTTTTTGTTAACAGCCCAGGCTGCCCACCCATTCCGGCCCTGCTTGAGAAATAGTGAGGGTTAAATCAAAACTACCTGTTAGATGCTGGTAAGATTCAGCAAGAATTTAATATTTAAAAGTGTTATATGGTCAGTACAATTGCACCAGCCTTTGCCTGTATGCAGTATGTGCCAATCTTGCTGTGCAAGAAAGACTGGCATTGTGTGCTCCCTCTGTGAAAAGGATTGTTTTTTTAAGAGCTACTGCCAGACAGGTGCGATACAAAGCCTAGCACCACCAGACTCTGAATACCAGCCCCGTGCAGCAGAGGCAGTGCAGTACACCACACGTTCTGGGTAGAAGGCATGGATGGGCCATTTATTTTTTTGGTGCAGTAGGATGCCAGGGTAGGCCACAAGTACAGGCTACATGTCAATGTCAATGCAGTGCAGCATTATATGCTCCCTTCCTGACTGAACTGTCCGTGTCGAGCCGCTGCTGAGCCATTGCAATCACAGCAGAGTGCCTGCTGAGTCAGAATTCCTGTTCTTCATACAGCAGGGACTGGAGTGCAGTAAACAAAAATACATCCCCTATATGTACAGGCCGAAATGGTGAGCTATAACTCCACAGGAGCATATGCTTCGGGCTTGTTCACACCACTAGTCTTTGTTAGGCCTAGGCGGAGTTTGTGGAGTTGCACTATGCAGAGCTCCGCAAAGTGCCCAAAAAACTCCACCATGCTATGTGGAGTTCCGAAAGCGGCAGAGTGCATTAGGTTGCGCCGTTTATGCTGATTTTTAGTGCCAGGTGTTTGTACCACACTGAAAAATCAACACAACGGCTCCCTGCGCAGCGCAAGAGGGCGCTGCTTCTTTCCTCCCGCTTGAGTTGATTTTCTAATCGAGCGGCAGCTACCTCAACGTGAACGGAAGATTTCTCAATGCGAGCGGTCGCAACCATCTGCAATCGTTCACGTTGAGAAACTTTGCCAGGAGGTGGTCTTGAGTAAGATTTTCCTTGCCCGAGCTCGGCAACTCACTGCTGACATGCGCGAGCGAGGAAAAACCTTCGCTCCACAGAGTTTTTCGGAACTCCATGCACTAAGCGGAGCGTGGAGTGGCAAAAACTCTGCAAACTCCACGAGCAGAGTGGAGTTCACTGCCCACCCCTAGTCTTTGTTCTTTAATGGAGTTGGCCAGCCAGCAAGAAACTGTTTGATGCATCGTTGGCCAGGGTAAGCTGCCCATGGAAGAGGTTTGACAATGATCCCACTATAGTTGCTGAGATTGTGAATGAGTGTAAAATCTATAATAAATCCAGAGTTGTTACGAGCAGGGGTCCAAAATTATCTTTGGCCCGGGGCTCCCAAAATCCTTTGACGTCCCAGCCTCCACAGTCTTCAGCTAGGCAGGAGTAGTATTTAATAACCAGCTCACTTGACCTTGTTCAAGGCAGGAAGATGAGGCCTATAATGCTCACCATTTTCTGGCCTCAGGGTTAGAAGTGTTCAAAAATAACACCCCACCCATCCTCATGTTCAATTTCTTAAAATTTGATGTGGGGTGATCTAGTATGCACCTGAGTGGGCATTACAAGGATCCACCCTCCCTGTGTTGCCCAAGGGCAGAGGGTTTGCTTATGTAATAGATAGGAGAATATCTTACCTGTGCTGAAGAAATAAAATAAGCTGCAGGATATAAGCAATAGGAAACTCAATAAGAATTCACGGAAAGGAAAATAACTATATAGATAGGGTTGAACAAAACTCCACTCAAGAGGGAATTTCTTCCATCAACTTTCTTAGCACCCTCTTCCTCGCAACACAAGAAATAAAAATAACCCATTTTAATCATACCTCTGAGGTGAAACCAGCACTGGCAAATCCAATAGTTCTTGGCTTACCAAGTTATTTGGCTTTGCCAATATGCCTTTTGCCAATTGTGCATGCATGACTGGCTATCTTGAAATGACTTTTGTATTTAACATAATCCATTTCATATGACTAGGAGTAGAATAACAACAGACCCAGAACTCGTCCACCTTGGGTATGTCAAATTTGTACCAGCCCACACTTGTAGGTATGTAGACATGGCACTGCTTAAGGCTAAGCGGAGAGAAGCTATGTGCTGGTGTGGTAATGTGGGTCCCAACCACGGATGACTGGTTACGAGAATGAATTACTGGTAATGATAAATCTGAGTTGTATACTTCCCTCCACCCTATCACATCCAGGACCAAATACATCTTGGCCCAACTTACAACATACCTGGCACAGCACGATTTGAACAACGCTAAACCCAGACTACATTACGTGAAGACACACTGAACCACCCAGGAGAGTATTTCTTGATACTTTGAAGAAAGTTTGAGGCTGTTTTCTTCTCTCCCCCTTATAAGAGACCAGCTATATGTTTTTGTCACGGTTATGTGTGATGACTTACCTACAGCTCAAGGCACTACTGGATCTTTCCGCATGTACATGTATTCATACGCTGAACGATATACATGCATTGCTTTAACTGCTTGAATGTTATTCATACTATGTAATGACTTGCTACACTACAGTTAATACAAATCTATTAACAAAATCCATTTCAAGATGGACACCAAGGTGCACATTTGCATTGCAATACATACATGTGTATGTGTCTTGACAAAGGCAGCCATCAGCAGTTGGTCATATTAGAATTATTAGAATGGTGTATTAAAATGTAAAAAATGAGAGAGGACAAATAGAGGGTGAAAGTAAGGAAACACATGCACTCCAACTGAGTGCTGAAAGTAAAGTAAAACAAGCATTGACAAAGGACTGGCCTTTTACCAAAATGAACTATCACAAGTTACTTGGAGTGTACTTCAGCAGTATTTCTCAAGTCAGATGCAAATGCTTGAAAATTTGCATCTCAAAGCTGCAGTATCTCAAGATGATGTTTCTATTTGACCCTTTTGAGCCAGATGTGCCTGCTTTGACAGTCCTTGACAAAACTTTAGTACTGCAAGACAACCTTTCAAGTCAGATGCCACTGTTTAAAAAGTTTTTTACAAGATATAACAGCTTGATGAGTTTTTCACAAAGCTGTACTACCACAATGTATTATTAGATTTCTCTATCGAGTTAGGTACAGCTGTTTGGAACATCTTTAAAAAAGCTGCAGCACTGTCAGCTGTTACTACAAGTACCCCTCAAGCAGGCACAGCTCCCCTCCCCCACCAGCAGCAGCAACTGCAAACCTTTTACTACAAAAACGATGATAAACTGAACTTATTATTGTTTTGTAGTAAAAGGGGTGAGGCCACGGGCTGTGACAGGGACAGAGGGGGAGTGCTTAGCACTTCCTCTCCATGCACATGTATGTTTGGCTGGCCGTCTTTGTAGTAAGGTAGCCTCTTTCTAGCCTTGTTACCCACACTTTTGGCCTGTTTGTGAGTATATATCAGGGTGTTTTTACTGTCTCACTGGGATCCTGGTAGCCAGTGCCCAGTGCTCATAGTGAAGACACTTTGGTGGTCATTACAACCCTGGCGGACAGCGGTAAAGCTAACCGCTGGCCAACAAGCCGGCGGTAGAAAATTGGAATTACGACCGTGGCGGAAATTGCCAACAAAGACAGCCACTTTAACACTCCGACCACCACGGCGGTACAAACAAACAGCACAGCGGTCACCGCCAACAGACAGGGGGAGGACAAAATACCGCCCACAGTATCACAACCTACCAATCCGCCACCTTTTCCGGGGCGGATTCACTGCGGACAAAAACACGGCGGAAACAGGACTTCGAAGGGAAAACGCTCACTTCTACACACCCCACGAGGAACCAGGACGCCATGGAACCAGAGCTGCAGATCCTGCCAGCCCTTATCTTCTTGCTCCTCTACCAGGAGCACGAACGCCGGCGGCGAAGACCACGGTGAGTACTGCACCTACGACACAGGGGACGGGGGAGGGAAAAAACAGGGACACACACATGCAATACGCAACACCCCCACCCTCACCCACGACAACACACACACTAATGCATCATGATACATTATAGTTACACCCCCTAACCCCCCGGAAGAATGCAAAGACCAAAGAAAATGAGTGTAACCATTGTAATATATGAAAATTCAGTACGCAAAAATATACACATATACACTATAAACAAAATATACACCAAGAATAGTAGTCCAGGTAGTGCTCCATTGAAGTCCGTGGAACACTGGGCCCACATGGTATGGGCGAGGCCCACACAAGATCCCCGACCATGATGGAGAGAACACTGCAGGGGCATCAGATAGCAATAAAACAGGCACCTCAGGGGGAGGGAAAGGGGGGGCACCTCAGCCGGTTGAGTGCATGATGCCACATGCCCACTGTTCAATCCTGGGGAGTGCAAAGCCACAGTCTCTCAAGTCTCTACAGTGGGTGGGTTGCCCACTGCTTTATCCTGGGGAGTGCAAAGCCACAGTCTCTCAAGTCTCTACAGTGGGTGGGTTGCCCACTGTTCAATCCTGGGGAGTGCAAAGCCACAGTCTCTCAAGTCTCTACAGTGGGTGGTTTGCCCACTGTTCAATCCTGGGGAGTGCAAAGCCACAGTCTCTCAAGTCTCTACAGTGGGTGGTTTGCCCACTGCTTTATCCTGGGGAGTGCAAAGCCACAGTCTCTCAAGTGGATGACAGTTTCCATTGGTTCTGGAGGGGGCTTGGTGCCCAGAGTGCTTCATCCTGCCAAGGACTGAGGTAGTGGATGGATCTCTCCACTGGTTCTGGAGGGGCTTGGTGCCCAGAGTGCTTCATCCCGCCAAGGACTGAGGTAGTGGATGGATCGCTCCACTGGTTCTGTAGGGGTTTGGTGCCCAGAGTGCTTCATCCCGCCAAAGACTGAGGTAGTGGGTGTATCTCTCCACTGGTTCTGGAGGGGACTTGGTGCCCAGAGTGCTTCATCCTGCCAAGGACTGAGGTAGTGGATGGATCTCTCCACTGGTTCTGGAGGGGGCTTGGTGCCCAGAGTGCTTCATCCTGCTCGTGACGGACGCAGTAGCGTCAGTGCCCTTGGCGCTCATGGGCCAGCGGTGCATGTGGCAGCGGTGCCCTGTTCAGCGGTGCTTGTGGCGGCGGTGCCCTGTTCAGTGGTGCTTGTTGCGGCGGTGCCCTGTTCAGCGGTGCTTGTGGCGTCGGTGCCCTGTTCAGCGGTGCTTGTGGCGGCAGTTCCCTGTTCAGCGGTGCTTGTTGCCGCGGTGCCCTGTTCAGCGGTGCTCTGTTCAGCGGTGCTTGTGGCGGCGGTGCCCTGTTCAGTGGTGCTTGTTGAGGCAGTGCCCTGTTCAGCTGTGCTTGTTGCGGCGGTGCCCTGTTCAGCGGTGCTTGTTGCGGCGGTGCCCTGTTCAGCGGTGCTTGTGGTTGCAGGGTCCTTTGCAGTTACTCAGCTGCCGGCGGTCCTTCATGGCCCAGCAGGGCTGGTGTTGGCGGTCCTCTCTGGCCCAGCGGGGCTGGTGCTGGCGGTCATGTCTGGCCCAGCGGGGCTGGTGCTGGCGGTCCTCTCTGGCCCAGCAGGGCTGGTGCTGGCGGTCTTCTCTGGCCCAGCAGGGCTGGTGCTGGCGGTCCCCTCTGGCCCAGCGGGGCTGGTGCTGGTGGTCCTCTCTGGCCCAGCAGGGCTGGTGCTGGCGGTCCTATCTGGCTCAGCAGGGCTGGTGCTGGCGGTCCTCTCTGGCCCAGCGGGGGTAGTGTTGGTGGTACTCATTGGCCCAGCGAGGCTGGTGCTGGCGGTCCTGTCTGGCCCAGCGGGGCTGGTGGCAGTGGCCTCTTGGGCAGCAGGGCAGGTGCTGGCGGTGGCCTCCTGGGCCGCGGGGATGATGGCGGTGACCTCCTGGGCAGCAGGGCAGGTGCTGGCGGTGGTCTCCTGGGCAGCGGAGATGATGGCGGTGGCCTCCTGGGCAGCAGGGCAGGTGCTGGCAGTGGCCTCCTGGGCAGCGGGGATGATGGCGGTGGCCTCCTGGGCAGCGGGGATGATGGTGGTGGCCTCCTGGGCAGCGGGGATGATGGCGGTCTTCTCCCCGTGCTGCTCTTCCCAGACCTGCTGACTTTCTTGTGGCCCTTCCCCACCTTGGAAGGTGTCGCAGCTGACTCCACACTCCCACCTGTACCCCTGGGAGCAGCTTTGGTGGCTGGAGTCTTCCCCCTCTCCCGCCGGGCACTGGCCAACTTTTGAAGCTTCACAGGTGGGGGACTGTCCGTGCTGTGGCTCTGTGCCACACTGGCTGCCCTGGTGGCCGGTGCACTCCAGATTCCGGTGACTACAGGCACCACTGGTCCCAGAGATGTTGTGGCTGAGGTGCTAGGTTGGGACCTGGAGAGTCGGGCCCTAGGAGATGGATGGGGTGGGGGAGGTGTGGGAAAAAGGTCAAGGTTGGACAGGAAACGTTTTTTGGAAACACTGGGACGGGTAGCTGGAGGGGGTTTGGGAGTGGAGGAAAAGGTTTTGGTTGTAGGAGGTGTTTGTTTGGTGACTTTGGGTGAAGATGCATGCACGGGAGGCTGTCGTGAGGTGGATGGCTGTTGGGTGGGTGTGTGCCTGCGTTTGTGTATCTTGGGAGGTGGCGTCACAGACACACTGGGAGAGGGCACAGGGGACGTGTGAATGGCAATGGGGGTGGTGACTGCACGTGAGCGGGGTGTGGTGGTGTGTGTGCTGGTGATGGCAGTAGTGGCTGTAGATGTAGTGCATGCAGGTGTGAGTGTAGACGAGACTGGGAGGGAGGAGGGAGACGAGGAGGAGGGGGACACAGTGGAGGCAGTGGATGTTGGTGTGTCTGCATGTGTGTGATGCTTGCGTGAGTGCCTGTGGGATGTGTGGTGCTTATGTTTGCCTGAGCTTCCCTTGTGTGTTGACATGTGTGCATGCTGGTCTGAAGGTGTGCTTGGGATAGGCTGAGGTAGAGCGGATTGGGTCTGGGTGGAGGAAGTTGGAGGGGGGAAGCTAGACACAGGGACAATGGCTGCCATCAGTGCTGAGGCCAGAGTCTGAAAAGCTCGCTGAAGGGCCGTCTGACCAGAATGAATGCCCTCCAGGAATGCATTTGTTTGTTGCAACTGCCTTTCTACACCCTGGATGGCATTCAATATGGTAGAGTGCCCAACAATGAGGGACCTGAGGAGGTCAATGGCCTCCTCAATGAGGGCAACAGAGGTGACTGGGGCAGGGGCTGAGGTGCCCGGGGCAAAAGTGATGCCCACCCTCCTGGGTGAGCGGGCACGGGCCAAAGGCTGAGGGGCTGCTGGGAGGTTGGTGCTGGTAGGGGGTGGCGGCTGTACCTGTAGATGCAGGGGGCACAGATGTTGCCGCCACCACAAGGGAGCTCCCATCAGAGGACGAGTCCGTGTCACTGGTGTCAGCTCCTGTCCCCGTCGTGGAGCTCCCCTCGCCCTCCGTCCCACTGGTGAACTCCAAGTCCGTAGTTTCGCCCTCCAGGGCCATGTGGGATGCAGCTCCCTCCTGCTCCGGTGCCACTGCTTCGCCGCCTGATGATGCTAATGCACACAAGAACAGGGAAACCACAAAAAGGGGGGGACAACAGAAGAAAGACATGTTGAGTGCATGCACTACGGCTACCGTTGGCGGACACGACAGACACAGAAGCCCCCTGCACTACGCCGCGCACTTGGCCTCCACTGTTCAATCCCTGGGACATGGCCTACAAAGCTATGGACGACATCTGCACACATGGATGACACAGGAGCCTGACAAGGTGTACTTGGCACTGTACACAGGTGTGGTGGGGTGGCACAGGGTCTGCCAGAACAAGGCGGCCTTGCCTACTAAACTCGCCCTGGCCTAGGGAAACCCACAGCCCACCTCACCCACCCAGACACCTCCACTGCGTGCAAAATCAGCAGAAGGAGAGTGTACTCACCCCCTTGTGGCTGCTGTGATGCCCCCAATCGCCCATCCAACTTCAGGTACGCCACTGCCAGGATTCTGAACATCAGGGGGGTCAAGGTGCGACGGGCACACCTCCCACGTTGGGAGGCCATCCCCAGCCTAGGCCTCCGCCGTCATCTTGCTCCAGCGGTGAATGTCCTCCCATCTCTTACGGCAGTGGGTGCTCCGTCTGTGGTAGACCCCCAGGGTCCGGACGTCCTTGGCGATGGCACGCCAAATATATTTTTTCTGGTGGGCGCTGACCTACATGAATTGTACAGGGGGAAAATAAAGGTTATTACCAAATGCACCGTCACAGTCATTGGCCCCCATCCCTACCCTTGCCATGATGCACATGCACTCACCGTTGTTTCATGCACGCCTCAATCCCCCCCCATCTTTCATCCATCCCACTCCACACAGGCATAGCCCATACAGCATGCTCCCAGTGTATTTACCTGTTTGTCTGGAGGACCGTAGGGTAGCGTGTACTGGGAGAGTACCGCATCCACAAGTTTCTCCAACTCCTCCGATGTGAAGGCAGGGGCCCTTTCCCCAGACGCACGAGCCATTGTCTCTTCCAGACCGAGGTCACAGCAGCACTTGCAGTGTAGGTCCTCTCCTGTCGAAGATTAGGTATTGAGTGATTGAACAGATAGAAAATGGCGGTCACGTCCGCGGCGGTGCGTACCGTCACCGCCGGCGTACATCGTCATTGGTTCCTGGACCCATAGGGTCCAATGTTAACCAATGCAGCATTGCGTCGCGGTCTTCGACTGCCTACTGAAACGGTGTACACCGCCAGCGCAGTTACCTCACATCCCATTGTCCCACTTTACAGGTCAGGCAGCCGCCATTTCAGGGGCCCACATGGCTTAATTTTTAACTGCGTCCCACATACCTAGGCCTAGCCTCAACACACATACAGGCCAATTTTCAGATTATGATTCATGTTCTGTGTAAGCTGTGGGTACATACCTCTGAGTTGTTTGTCTCTGTGCTCGCTGTTGTACTTCATAGGCACTGTCCGCTAGGACATGTGAGGAGATGGCGGCATCCTCCGGTGTACAGACTGCTGGTGGACCGGTCAACAATGGAGGAAAGACATGTGATCATCACCTATAGGCTTGACCGTGCCACAATCCAGGAACTGTGTACCCAGTTGGAGTCAGACCTGATGTCAGCTATCCGCCATCCCACAGGAATCCCCCCTCAAGTGCAGGTGCTGTCAGTACTCCATTTCCTTGCAAGTGGGTCATTTCAAACAACAGTGGCCATAGCATCAGGGATGTCCCAGCCTATGTTTTCCAACGTGTTGTCCAGAGTGTTGTCTGCCCTGCTGAAACACATGCGGAGCTACATCGTTTTCCCTCAGGTGTAGGATTTGCCTTCAGTGAAAGGAGACTTCTATGCCCTGGGACATATCCCCAACATCATAGGTGCCATTGATGGGACCCATGTGGCTTTGGTACCCCCCCGCAGGAGTGAACAGGTGTACAGAAACCGGAAGAGTTATCATTCCATGAATGTGCAGATGGTGTGTTTGGAAGACCAGTACATCTCCCATGTTAATGCCAAGTTCCTTGGCTCAGTGCATGATGCCTACATCCTGCAGAATAGCAGCATCCCCTATGTGATGGGTCAACTCCAGAGGCACCGTGTGTGGCTAATAGGTGAGCACCTGGAAGCAAGTTAGTGGGAATGGTTGTCTGGGTCTGGGGATATCCCTACAGGTTAGTGTGTGTCTAACAGTTGTCCCTCGCCATTTGCAGGTGACTCTGGTTACCCCAACCTGTCATGGCTACTGACCCCAGTGAGGAATCCCAGGACAAGGGCAGAGGAACGCTACAATGAGGCCCATGGGCGAACTCAGCAGATAATAGAGCGGACCTTTGGCCTCCTGAAGGCCAGGTTCAGGTGCCTCCATATGACAGGTGGATCCCTATTCTACTCACCAAAGATGGTGTGCCAAATCATCGTGGCCTGCTGTATGCTTCACAACTTAGCTTTGTGATGACAGGTGCCTTTTCTGCAGGAGGGTGATCCAGATGGCGGTGTTGTTGCAGCTGTGGAGCCTGTGGACAGTGAAGACGAGGAAGCAGAAGAAGAGGACATGGGCAACAGGAAGTTGGTGATCCAGCAATATTTCCAGTGAGACACAGGTAAGAATACAAACCTGCCTACTACATGTACTTTAACACTACTACCTCTCTACTGTCTGTCGTTTTCACCCAGTGTATGGTCACTGAGTTGTCACTTTCCTTTAAGATTTCACAGATGTGTGTCCCACAGTGTGATATCTGCTTTGTTTCCTCATGGACTAGAGCTGTGTGACATAGGTATGTTCACATTACAATTGAAAGAGCATTTTGCCACTGTAATTACTAATACACTATTTCAAAATCACAGACTGACTCCAGATTGTTTTGTGCTTCAAGTGTTTATTTAAGTGCTTATTATTGGAGGGGGTTGTAAAATGGTGAGGGGTGATGGTGGAGGAATGTCCATGGCAGAGTCCATTCTATTAGTCTCACAGGTGCATTGCCCAAATGGGCATAGGAAGTGGAGCTGGGGCAGTTTGAGGATGGACAGGGTGACAAAGTGGGATAGTAAGCTGACAATCAGGGTGATCTCATTTCTTGGTGGGGGTCTTGGCATCGTTCTCTGTCTTTGTCCTGGATCTCAGGGACCGTTTGCGGGGTAGTTCTCCCTCTGCAGGGGGTGGGGTGCTGGTGTGGTGGTCCTGTGGCGGTGCCTCCTGTCCACTAGTGCCAGCGGAGAAGGGAGCCAGTTCATCGTCCATACTAGTGTCAGGGACCCCTTGTTGTGCCACAGTGTCCCTCCTGGTGTTGAGTACTTCCTTCAGTACCCCTACGATGGTTCCCAGGGTGGAATTGATGGCTCTGAGTTCCTCCCTGAAGCCCAAATACTGTTCCTCCTGCAGGCGCTGGGTCTCCTGAAACTTGGCCAGTACCGTTGCCATCGTCTCCTGGGAGTGGTGGTAGGCTCCCATGATGGAGGAGAGGGCCTCATGGAGTTCCCTTGGCCTGTCCTCCCCCTGTCGCACAGCAGCCCTCCCAGTTCCCCTGTGTTCCTGGGCCTCCGTCCCCTGGACCGTGTGCCCACTGCCACTGCCCCAGGTCCCTGTTGTTGTTGGGGTGGTGGGTTAGCCTGGGTTCCCTGCAGTGGTGGACACACTGCTGCTTGACGTTTCCTGGGGACAGAGATATGGGCCTGCTGGGTGGGTGCTGTGCTGGTGTTTCCAGAGGGGAGAATGTCTGCAGTCTCCTGTGACTGTGTGAGGGGAACCGACTGTCCCGAGGTCCCCGATGGGCCGAGCTGGTCATCTAGATCCAGTTGGACAGAGCTGCTGTCATCACTGTGGGCCTCTTCTGTTGGTGGTGTGGACATGTGTGGACCCTCCTGTCCGTTGACGTTGGGTAGGGGTCCTGCAGGGGTATAAAAGGATGTTTATTGCATCTGTGTGTGCCATGGTGTGCAATAGGTGGGTGACCGTGTACCCCAGTGCTTGCATTCATGTGTGGGACCTTGTGTGATGGTGGTTTAGGGGGGTGTATGGGTATATGCAGTGGCCATGCTTTGGTGATAGGTGTCCATGCTTTGTTGTTGCATGCAGGGCTTGGTGTTGGGATGGGTGGATTGTGATAGTGGGACTTTTGTGAGGAGTAGGAGTGATGGGGGTGAGGGTGGGGGTATGTGATGGCATGCAGGTAGGGTGGGGGATGTAATAGTAAAGCTTTGACTTACCAGAGTCCATTCCTCCATCTACTCCTGCGAGGCCCTCAGGATGCAGAAGCGCCAAGACCTGCTCCTCCCATGTTGTTTGTTGTGGGGGAGGAGGTGGGGGTCCGCTGCCAGTCCGCTGAACCGCAAGGTGGTGTCTTGAGACCACGGAACGCACCTTCCCCCGTAGGTCGTTCCACCTCTTCCTGATGTCATCCCGTGTTCTTGGATGCTTTCCCACAGCGTTGACCCTGTCGACGATTCTGTGCCATAGCTCCATCTTCCTAGCTATGGAGGTGTTCTGCACCTGTGATCCGAATAGCTGTGGCTCTTCCCGAACGATTTCCTCCACCATGACCCTGAGCTCCTCCTCAGAGAACCTGGGGTGTCTTTGCCGTGCCATGGGGTGGTGTGGGTGAGGTGTGGGGTGATGTGTATAGTGATAAGTGGGGTGATATTTAGTGGTGTGTTGTGTGAGGTGCGTGGAAGTTCTGTGGGTGATGGTATTGTGTGCCTGTGGATGCTTGGTAGTTGTTTGTGGTGTCTCTCTCTGGCATTCTCTCGGTAATTGTGGTCGTAGAGGTTTGAGGGTGATGTGGGTGGGTGTTTTATATTGTAATGGGTGTGTGGGAGTGGTGTGTGTATGTGTATCAGGTGTGTGTATTTGAAATTGTCCAACGTGGTAGTGTTTTGTAAGAGTGTGTGTATTTTGAGCGCGGTGGTGTGTACTGCCAATGGAATACCGCGGTTGAAAGACCGCCGCGTGGATTCGTGTGTTGTGATAGTGTGGGCGTATTTCTGTTGGCTTGATGGTCGAGGATTTGTTTTCGCCAGTTTATCACTGACCTTTGGTGTGGCGGACTTGTGTGGGTGTCTGAATTTTGGCGGATTCCGAGCTGTGGGTCATAATTGTATTGTATTGTATTGTAATAGTATTTATATAGCGCTTACTACCCCTGACGAGGCGTTGAAGCGCTTTTCGGCGAGTAGCAGGCTACTCCGGAACCCAACAAGAATTAGTGATGGATTAGTATCGGGAAATATGAGTACAGTTTTAGTATTATTATGAGTTAATTTGAGCCGCGGATATGAGAGTTTGTTAGTTAGATTGACTGGAGTAATGGAGGGGTGGAGGAGGAAAGAAATCCAGAAGTGTTAATTGGGAGCATATCCCTCATTTACTCATCCCAAAGGCTTGGGATGAGTAAAGGGGGATGGAGGAGGGAAGGGTTGGGGAGATCATAGTAGCAGGGTGAGATAAATGAGGGAGAACTTAGTAGGGTTGTTTGGGAGGTCATGGTAGTAGAGTGAGGTTTGGTGAGTTAGATGTGGAAGCAGAGGGAAGAGGTTAGGCAGAGTTATTTAGGAGATGAAAGAAGTAGAATGGATTTGGAATGAGTAAGAGTGGGAATGGAGGATAGATTGATAGAGACATGACATATGATGATGGGTAGAGAAGTGTGATAAGATGATAGCAGGGATTCATAGATAACTAGTATAACAACCCAGCCAGGAGCCATGCAATGACCCACGAACATGCCAAGCACAGAACAACATACACACACACACACACACACACATACACATATATATATATATATATATATACACACACACACATACAAACACACATGAATACACACACACACACATGCACACATATATGTACATACAATACATAATTAGAACCATGGGTACATATACTTAGTCAAACAGGTTTAAAGAGTGTGTGTGTATTTTATTGTTATGACATTAACAATACATATTTTCTAAAGAACTATACATAACTAGAAATAGACACATAATCAGAAAAAATATTTATCAACATAGGCATATGCGGTCCATAGTTGTTTGAATATGGTGGTTATGAAGGAAAGAGCCAACTCTTGACTAGTTTTCTGAAGACAAGAAAGTTATCTGTGGCTCTTATAGTTGGGGGTAATGAATTCCATAGTTTGGCTGCTTTAACAGGGAAGGATGTACCACCAATAGTCTTTCTTGTATGGTGGTGTTCTAAGGCCGGGTGCCAATCTTGAGCAGAGGTTTGTTTGTTGGATGTATTTGGTTATTTAGTTTCTGATAAAAAGCGGTCCTGTTCCATGGATAGCTTTGTGGGTGGTACAAAGCAGCTTGAAAGTGCATCTTCTGGCAACAAGTAACCAGTGTAGTGCTCTCAAGGCAGGGGAGATATGGGCTTGCGGCTTTACATGTAATAGTAGCCTGGCTGCGGAGTTCTGAATACGTTGTCGTTTTTTCATAATAGATGGAGATGATCCATGGTAGAGGCCATTGGCATAATCCAGTTTGGATAGTACAAGTGAGATAGTAGCTTGCACCTTGTGTGGAAATCCGAGGTGGGGGAAGATACGTTGTAGAGTCTTCAAGGTGATGAAGCTTGTTCGTGCTAATTTGTCCACTTGGACATTCATAGTTAACTTGGAATCCATGGTGATTCCAAGGTTTTTAACTTCCTTGGATAATTGAGGAGGTGGTCCGAGATCGTCAGGCCAGACGCACAGAAGGTCATAATTTTTTCAGTCACCACATATGAGTATTTCTGTTTTGGAGGTATTTAGTTTGAGATGGCTCCAGGTCATCCACTGATCAACGGCTCTGAGGCATCTGAAGATTTCTGAGTCTGATGTTTTTGGGGCATTCTAATTTAAGTAGTATTTGTGTGTCATCTGAATAGTTGTAGCATGTGAGATGGAAAACATTGATCAGTTCTGGTAATGATATCATGTAGATGTTTAAAAGCAAAGGTGAGATGATTGATCCTTGGGGGACCCCTGCTTTTGTGAGGTAGGGTTTGGACGAGAAGGGGGGGCGAGTAGATGATATTAGATCTTTTTTGCAGATAGGATGTAATCCAGTCGAGAGCAGTCCATTGTATGCCGGCTTCGTGGAGTCTTTGAATTAGGGTGTCATGGTCAACCGTATCAAAGGCAGCCGAGAGGTCCAAGAGAAGTAGTGCAGCAACTCCATTGCGGTCGACTGTGTTTTTAAGATCATCCCAGATTGCTATGAGTGCCGATTCCATGCTGCTTCCTGAGCGGAATCCAGTTTGGAAGTCTGAAAGTATAGAATTGTCTTCAAAGAATTGTGGCATCTGGGCGAATGCTGCTCTTTCTATCAATTTGCACAGGAAAGGTCCATTTGTGATTGGTCTGTAGGTGTTGGGGTCTTGCAGGTCTAGGTTTGTTTTCTTTAATAATGGTCGTATGTATGCCTTTTTCAGGTCTATAGGAAAAGTTCCTGTAGTTAAAAAGTTGTTGATGATTCTTCTTACAGGTGTGGCAGCAGAAGTAGATAGAAGAATGTTTTTGAAGATTTGTGGTGGGCAAGGGTCAGAAGGGCAACCAGAAGGTCTGCTTGCTTTGACCAAATCCATAAATTCACCATGGAATATTTGTTGGAAGGACTGTAGAGGCTGGGTTGGTTTATTCTTAGAGGGTATTTTAGGAAAGGATTGGTGCTGATGGTTTTCTTCTGTTTTAAATAGGAGTCCAATGTGTCTGCCTTGGTTGCGTAGTGAGTTGCCAATTTGATTGTGAAATCTTGAGTAGTGGGATGACTTCCTTCCATGCATGTAGGTTTTCAAAATTCATTGAGAATTTTATAAAATTCTTTGGTTGTAGATTGAGCATTTTGAATTCTGTCTGAGTAGTACCTTTTTTAGCCTTTTTGACTGATGATTTGTATATTCTGTTAAGTTTGTGTAGCTGCAGTTTGTCTTGACTGTTTGTTTTAAGCCAGGTCTGCTGCAACTTTCTGATTTGTCGCTTTATCTTTTTAAGTTCTGTGTTTCTCCAAGGTGTTGGTTTTCTTTTGTTGTAGCCACTCAAAGTTTTGGAACAGAATTAAATGTATGTAGATCTGTGTTGGCTGTTAGTTGTGTTTCTAAGTCATCCAAATTGAGTTTGCTCCATGGTCGATAGGTGCATGTATGTAAGTAGTTGTGGGTTGGGTTTATTTAATAAAAAAATATATATAATGATAGCTGTGGCAGAATTCCACGGCCGCAGCGGTGTGTTGGTGGTCTTCTGCACGGCGGTAAGCGGCTTTTACCGCCAATGTTGTAATGAGGGCCTATGTTGTCAGTATGTTTGATATGTGTCACTGGGATCCTGCTATGTGTCCAGGACCCCAGTGCTTATAGGTTTGTGGCCTATTTGTTTTCCCTGTGTGGTGCCTAACTGTATCACTGAGGCTCTGCTAACCAGAACCTGAGTGTTTATGCTCTCTCTGCTTTTAAAATTGTCACTGCAGGCTATTGACTAATTTGACCAATTCTGATTGGCACACTGTGTAGGAGGCTGGCCTGGCTTATAGTGGGTACCTTGTGGTACTTACACCTTGTGCCAGGTCCATTTATTCCTTATTAGTAGAATAGAGGTGTTCTAGCAGCTTAGGCTGATAGAGGTAGCTATAACAGAGCAGCTTAGGCTGAACTAGGAGACATGCAAAGCTCCTACTATACCACTTATATCATATAGCACTATATCACTAGAAAACACAATACTCAGAGTTACTAAAAATAAATGTAATTTATTTTAGTGACAATATGCCAAAAGTATCTCAGAGGATACACTCCCTTAGGAGGTAACTAATATACACAAATTATATGTACACAAACCAAAATCAGATAAGCAACAGTTAGAAAAGTAGTGCAAACAA
Organism: Pleurodeles waltl; assembly: GCF_031143425.1. Lineage (NCBI taxonomy): Eukaryota > Metazoa > Chordata > Amphibia > Caudata > Salamandridae > Pleurodeles > Pleurodeles waltl. Next base: position 140,961,720 of record NC_090446.1, on the reverse strand, counting down.
TGTAGAATCACAAAAGAATGCAATAGGGAGAAATAGGCCTCGGGCAACACAAACCATATACTCCAAAAGTGGAATGCGAACCACAAATGGACCCCAGGCCTAGTGTAGTGTGTAGAGGGTCGCTGGCAGTGTAAGAAAACCCTAAGGGTGTCCAAGATACCCCACCCCAAGACCCTGAAAAGTAGGAGTAAAGTTACCCTACTACCCCAGAAAGACAGTAAAGTCGAGATAGGGGATTCTGCAAGAACAACAACTGCCAGCAAAACACTGAAGACGGATTCCTGGACCTGAGGACCTGTAAAGGAAGGGGACCAAGTCCAAGAGTCACGCAAATGTCCAGGGGGGGCCGGAGCCCACTAAACCCCGGATGAAGGTGCAAAAGGGCTGCCTCCGGGTTCAAAAAGCCGAAGTTTCTGCAACAACGGAAGGTGCCAGGAACTCCTCCTTTGGTCAGAAGATGTCCTACGGCGCGCTGGAGGAGGCAGAGTTATTTCCACGCAGAAAGACCGCAAACAAGCCTTCCTAGCTGCAAGAGTCGCGTTCGAGGATTTTGGATGCTGCTAAGGCCCAGGAAGGACCAGGAGGTCGCCCCTTGGAGGAGGAGACAGAGGGGGTCCCTAGCAACTCAGAGAGCCCCCACAGAAGCAGGCAGCATCCGCAGAAGTACCAGAACAGGCACTTAGAAGATCTGAGGACAGTGGTCGACTCAGAGTCACAAAGGAGGGTCCCACAACGTCGGAGTCCAACTCAGCAAGTTGGGCAATGCAGGATGGAGTACTGGGGACCTGGCTAGGAATTTCCTCTGAGAGAGGGTGCTACACCCTCTCCCTTTGGAAGTAGGTGTGAAGAGCTGGGGAGGAGTAGCCTCCCGCAGCCTCTGGAAATGCTTTGAAGGGCACAGATGGTGCCCTCTCTGCATAAGCCAGTCTACACCAGTTCAGGGATCCCCCCAGCCCTGCTCTGGCGCGAAACTGGACAAAGGAAAGGGGAGTGACCACTCCCCTGACCAGCACCTCCCAGTGGAGGTGCCCAGAGCTCCTCTAGTGTGTCCCAGACCTCTGCCATCTTGGATGCAGAGGTGTTGGGGCACAATGGACAGCTCTGAGTGGCCAGTGCCAGCAGGTGACGTCAGAGACCCCTCCTGATAGGTGCTTACCTTTCTCAGTAGCCAATCCTCCTCTGTGTGCTATTTTGGGTCTCTCCTCTGGGCTATTCCTCAGATAGCAAATGCAAGAGCTCACCAGAGTTCCTCTGCACTTCCCTCTTTGGCTTCTGCCAAGGATCGACCGCTAACTGCTCCAGGACGCCTACATAACCGCAACAAAGTAGCAAGAAGACTACCAGCAACATTGTAGCGCTGCATCCTGCCGGAGTTCTCAACTGTTTCCTGGTGGTGCATGCTCTGAGGGCTGTCTGCCTTCACCCTACACTGGAAGCCAAGAAGAAATCTCCCGTGGGTCGACGGAATATTCCCCCGGCCAACGCAGGCACCAAACGTCTGCATCACCGGTCCTCTGGGTCTCTTCTCATCCTGACAAGCGTGGTCCCTGGAACACAGGAGCTGGGTCCAAGACAGTCCAGTGGCCCTTCTGTCCAAATTTGGTGGAGGTAAGTCCTTGCCTCCCCATGCCAGACAGTAATCCTGTGTACTGCGTGAACTGTAGCTGCTGAGGCTTCGTTGCACTTTTGCAATACTTCCTTCATGCACAGCCTAGCCCAGGTCTCCAGCACTCTGTCCTGCATTGCCCAACTCGCTGAGTTGGACTCTGACGTCGTGGGACCCTCTTTTGTGACTCTGAGTTGACCGCTGTCCTCAGATCTTCTAAGTGCCTGTTCAGGTACTTCTGCGGGTGCTGCCTGCTTCTGCATGGGCTCTCTGTGTTGCGGAGTACCCCCTCTGTCGCCTCCTCCAAGGGGCGACCTTCTGGTCCTTCCTGGGCCCTAGCAGCACCCAAAATCCTCAACCGCAACTCTTGCAGCTAGCAAGGCTTGTTTGCGGTCCTCCTGCGTGGAAACAACTCTGCATCCTCCAGCACGCCGTGGGACATCTTCTGACCAAAGGAGAAGTTCCTGGCACCTTACGTTGTTGCAGAATCTCCAGCTTCTTCCACCCGGAGGCAGCTCTTTTGCACCTTCATCCGGGGTTTAGTGGGCTCCGGCCCCCCCGGACGCTTGTGTGACTCTTGGACTTGGTCCCCTTCCTTTACAGGTCCTCAGGTCCAGGAATACGTCTTAAGTGTTTTGCAGTCAGTTGTTCTTGCAGAATCCCCTATCTCGACTTTACTGTCTTTCTGGGGGAGTAGGGTAACTTTACTCCTACTTTTCAGGGTCTTGGGGTGGGGTATCTTGGACACCCTTAGGGTTTTCTTACACTGCCAGCGACCCTCTACACACTACACTAGGCCTGGGGTCCATTCGTGGTTCGCATTCCACTTTTGGAGTATATGGTTTGTGTTGCCCCAGGCCTATTTCTCCCTATTGCATTCTTTTGTGATTCTACATTGTTTGCACTACTTTTCTAACTGTTACTTACCTGATTTTGGTTTGTGTGCATATCATTTGTGTATATTACTTACCTCCTAATGGAGTGTATCCTCTGAGATACTTTTGGCATATTGTCACTAAAATAAAGTACCTTTATTTTTAGTAACTCTGAGTATTGTGTTTTCTTATGATATAGTGCTATATGATATAAGTGGTATAGTAGGAGCTTTGCATGTCTCCTAGTTCAGCCTAAGCTGCTCTGCTATAGCTACCTCTATCAGCCTAAGCTGCTAGAACACCTCTATTCTACTAATAAGGGATAACTGGGCCTGGCACAAGGTGTAAGTACCACAAGGTACCCACTATAAGCCAGGCCAGCCCCCTACAGTCTTGGGCTGGCCAAACACACATGCAGTAAAATAATCAAATTGCCCCAGGGGAAAGCCAAAACAATCATCCCCCACACACACACACAATCAATGAATCTCTCTAAAGATCAGTCTAAAAACAAAGGAATCTAAAGTATATATTTAATATAATCCCAAATAAGAACACAAATACTAATATACACAAAACTAAACCACCAATCAAAATTATCAATAAAACCAAATAAAATTAATTCAAAGGGAGACAATAGAAAAGACATATACAATAGTCTATTAAAATCAAACTGTCCCAATTCCGGTAAGCATAGGCCTATCGATTGCTGTCATCAATCCGTATTCAATAGCGGCCTCCTCCTGTGGGTCCAGTAAAAATATAGCGTGCACATGCACACTGTGCTATCTTCAGCCCGGCACTGTGATGCCAGGTAGGCACAGGCTCCCAGTCTGCATGGGAGCACCCTGGCTGGGCGCTCAGGCCAATCAGAACGCTGCTGTCAGCAGCGTTTGGATTAGCTGCAGGGCAGGCTGGGAGCTTGTGCCTGCAGCTGCAACAGAGGAGCGGCACAGCAGCAGCGATGCATGTGGGTTTTTTTCTTTTTGTTTTTTAATTAATTTCCCACCCCCACATGCACCACCCTGCCTCTACAAAGCGCTGCGAGCCGCTCCTACCCTCAAGTCACATGCAAATGCTTGAAAGTCTTTGACAATGCAGCAGTAACACTAGGCATTACTAGATGTCTCTTGTGAGTCAGCATCAACTGCTTAAAAAGTCGTTCACTGGTAAGATACAACTGTTTAAAAAATCTTTCATAAAGATGCAGTACAGCAAATCTTTACTAGATATCCCAATTGAGTCAGAAGCAATTGCTTGAAATGTTTTCCATAAAGCTGCAGTAAAGCAAAGTCTATGCATTTATAGAAAAGAGAAGTGGGAAAAACAGGATTTCTCCAACTTACATAACAAAATAAAAATCCTGGGACAACAAACACACAATAAAAAGAGTCCAATGAGCACACTGATGTCAGTCACATCTCAGCACATAAAAAGACAGACCTGTCCTATTGGTTAATGTGCGGAGTCCTCTCCCTCATCTGCATTGTCTGCAGTCTTAAACACAGCCGTGGGAGAGAACTGCACACATAAAAAGATGGGCCAGTTCTATCTTTTGATGTGCAAAGTTCTCTGCTCTGACTGCAGAGTCTCTGCAGTCGTAACTTAATATTACCTCAGAGTTAATGAATAGCAAAAAATAGTAAACTTACACAAAAGTGTAAGCTTACCTTTGTAACGCCCTCAGGGTGTAAACTTGCTACAAAGGTGTAAGTTACATGTCTCCATCCCAGAGTAAAGCAATGGGCTTACTCTTGTGTGGTTTGGTGACATCCCTCCTTAAGCCTCTCCCTGACACTCCCTAAACCCCTCTTACTCCTCCCTTAGTTCATCCCCTTTAGAAGTAAGTCTACCCCTTTTCCCACCCACACCCGTTTCTCTCCAATATTTACTACTAAAATCTATAATTACGTGTGAGGAGACTCCAGAGTACAGTCGGTAAGTATGGGTAATCGTACATTTTGTAGTAAATTTTGTACTACAAAATGTAGTATTGGGAATCAGGCCTAAAGTGGCTACAGTTTTTGAAACTCTGGTGAACTATTTTTAAGTGAATGTACACATGTGCAATCGTAAAAATTCAGATATTTAATTGGGCCAATAGATGAAAAGATGAAAGGGTTGAGTGTAAGCTTCTCTATTTATAGACATGTTAAACCTGTCAGCTCTTGGCATGGTTTCACCTCTCTTTTTGATTCTGACCTCTTGTTTTTGATCCTGTGCTGAATTTCGTTTTTGCTGGCATTAGGCCTCCGGGCACTGTACCACTGCTGACCAGTGCTAAAGTGCAAGTGCTTTCTGTCTAAATTGCATTGGTGATTGGCATATTTGATTTACTAGTAAACTTGTAGTATAGTGCACCATGTGTGCACAGGGCCTGTAAATCAAATGCTACTAGTGGGCCTGCAGCACATCGTGCCACTCACATGAGTAGCCCTATAAACATGTCTCATACCTGCTACCACAGAGTCTGTTTGGGCAGTTTTAAACTGCAATGTCGACCTGGCAAGTGCATCCACTTGCCAGGCCCACGCCTTCTCTTTTACTACATGTAAGTCACCCCTAAAGTAGGCCAAAGGCAGCCCAATGGGCAGGGTGCAGTGTATGTAAAGGTAGGACATGTACTGGTGTGATTTACATGTCCTGATAGTGAAATACTGCTAAATTTGTTTTTCACTATTGTAAGACCTGTCTTTCTCGTAGGGTAACATGGGCATTGCCTTGAAATATCTTTTAAGTGTAATTTCCCATTGGGAGCAGATAGAGATCTGGAGTTTGGGGTCTATGAACTCACAATTTAAAAATACAATTTTTGGTGAAGTTATTTGAAATGTGCATTTGAAAGTGTCACTTTTAGAAAGTAGGCATTTTCATGCTTAACCATTCGGTGCCTCTGCATCTCTGCTAAATACATGTCTCGCCACCGATGCTGCATCACTTCCCCTGCACCCATAAGAAACCAACGCCTCACCTCCACTGCCTAGCAGTAAGGAAGTGATGTCTTACCTCCCCAGTAGCAGTAAGGAACCAACGCTGCACCAGCTCCAGTGACGCCTCACCTCCTCAACTACATGCAATGTGTTTGTTTCCGCCTCGTTTTCCAAGGTACTGTACCTGGGGTCCTTGCGACTCCATGACCAGCCCACACTCCCTCATGAGTAGCATCTGATTTTCCGAAGCAACTCCGTCAAGACGCCGTGATAGCCCCCCTTGGAGCTATTGTGTTTCTAAGCGCAATACTAACATTTATTCTTTGAAAAATCTTATCTTTACTTGTGCATGTTGGATTTTTGTTGTATTGGTCTTGTTTTACTCAGATAAATATTGCCTATTTTTCTAAACTGTTTCTGCAAAGCTACCATGGGGGTTAGCAGGGGTGATCTTAGCTGTGTGGCTCCTTTACCTTGATTAGAGTGAGGACCCCTACTTGGACAGGGCGCAAACCACTACAAACTAGAGACCCCATTTCTAAAAAGATATTTATGTATCTTGTATTTCATTACAAAATCTTTTTAAAACATGAGGCTAACAAGACCCCACAAAGCTGCATCACAGCAAGATGTCATTACATCCTCCCAAGTCAGATACAGTTGCTTAAAAAGTGTTTCACAAAGCTGAAGTATATCAAGTCATTACTAAATGTCCTAGACTTAGAAGCAACTGCTTATAACAGTCTTTCACAAGGCAGCAGTGCTACACTGCAGTCTGAATTCTGATGTCCGACACAAGTTCTGATTGTAGTTACTGTTCCAATGCCTCTATGGTGTTGCAGCTTAGCCTATACTTAATGATGTATCTTTCCTGCATGGCATGTGGATCTGGAGGTGGTTTGTACAGAGATTCATTAGATTGACATAGCCTCCATCTTTCCTTGGGTGGATGATGAACATCTCCGCCAAATATGAGTGGAATGTAAAAATGCTCAGACTAATGCATAATTAAAGCCAATTTCCTACAGATAGGCCCTCATTCTGACCTTGGCGGGCGGCGGAGGCCGCCCGCCAAAGTCCCGCCGTCAGGTTACCGTTCCGCGGTCGAAAGACCGCGGCGGTAATTCTGACTTTCCCGCTGGGCTGGCGGGCGGTCTCCTTCAGACCGCCAGCCAGCCCAGCGGGAAAGAGGCTTCCACGATGAAGCCGGCTCGGAATCGAGCCGGCGGAGTGGAAGCTGTGCGACGGGTGCAGTTGCACCCGTCGCGTATTTCACTGTCTGCGCAGCAGACAGTGAAATACATGTAGGGGCCCTCTTACGGGGGCCCCTGCAATGCCCATGCCAGTGGCATGGGCACTGCAGGGGCCCCCAGGGGCCCCGCGACCCCCCCTACCGCCATCCGGATCTCGGCGGTCCGACCGCCGGGATCTGGATGGCGGTAGGGGGGGTCGGAATCCCCGCGGCGGTGCAGCAAGCTGCGCCGCCGCGGAGGATTCAATGGGGCCGCGGTACACTGGCGGGACCCCGCCAGTGGTGCCGGTCCGACCGCGGCTTTACCGCCGCGGTCGGAATCCCCATTGGAGCACCGCCGGCTTGTCGGCGGTGCTCCCGCGGTCCTCCGCCCTGGCGGTCAATGATTTAATATAATCCCAAATAAGAACACAAATACTAATATACACAAAACTAAACCACCAATCAAAATTATCAATAAAACCAAATAAAATTAATTCAAAGGGAGACAATAGAAAAGACATATACAATAGTCTATTAAAATCAAACTGTCCCAATTCCGGTAAGCATAGGCCTATCGATTGCTGTCATCAATCCGTATTCAATAGCGGCCTCCTCCTGTGGGTCCAGTAAAAATATAGCGTGCACATGCACACTGTGCTATCTTCAGCCCGGCACTGTGATGCCAGGTAGGCACAGGCTCCCAGTCTGCATGGGAGCACCCTGGCTGGGCGCTCAGGCCAATCAGAACGCTGCTGTCAGCAGCGTTTGGATTAGCTGCAGGGCAGGCTGGGAGCTTGTGCCTGCAGCTGCAACAGAGGAGCGGCACAGCAGCAGCGATGCATGTGGGTTTTTTTCTTTTTGTTTTTTAATTAATTTCCCACCCCCACATGCACCACCCTGCCTCTACAAAGCGCTGCGAGCCGCTCCTACCCTCAAGTCACATGCAAATGCTTGAAAGTCTTTGACAATGCAGCAGTAACACTAGGCATTACTAGATGTCTCTTGTGAGTCAGCATCAACTGCTTAAAAAGTCGTTCACTGGTAAGATACAACTGTTTAAAAAATCTTTCATAAAGATGCAGTACAGCAAATCTTTACTAGATATCCCAATTGAGTCAGAAGCAATTGCTTGAAATGTTTTCCATAAAGCTGCAGTAAAGCAAAGTCTATGCATTTATAGAAAAGAGAAGTGGGAAAAACAGGATTTCTCCAACTTACATAACAAAATAAAAATCCTGGGACAACAAACACACAATAAAAAGAGTCCAATGAGCACACTGATGTCAGTCACATCTCAGCACATAAAAAGACAGACCTGTCCTATTGGTTAATGTGCGGAGTCCTCTCCCTCATCTGCATTGTCTGCAGTCTTAAACACAGCCGTGGGAGAGAACTGCACACATAAAAAGATGGGCCAGTTCTATCTTTTGATGTGCAAAGTTCTCTGCTCTGACTGCAGAGTCTCTGCAGTCGTAACTTAATATTACCTCAGAGTTAATGAATAGCAAAAAATAGTAAACTTACACAAAAGTGTAAGCTTACCTTTGTAACGCTCTCAGGGTGTAAACTTGCTACAAAGGTGTAAGTTACATGTCTCCATCCCAGAGTAAAGCAATGGGCTTACTCTTGTGTGGTTTGGTGACATCCCTCCTTAAGCCTCTCCCTGACACTCCCTAAACCCCTCTTACTCCTCCCTTAGTTCATCCCCTTTAGAAGTAAGTCTACCCCTTTTCCCACCCACACCCGTTTCTCTCCAATATTTACTACTAAAATCTATAATTACGTGTGAGGAGACTCCAGAGTACAGTCGGTAAGTATGGGTAATCGTACATTTTGTAGTAAATTTTGTACTACAAAATGTAGTATTGGGAATCAGGCCTAAAGTGGCTACAGTTTTTGAAACTCTGGTGAACTATTTTTAAGTGAATGTACACATGTGCAATCGTAAAAATTCAGATATTTAATTGGGCCAATAGATGAAAAGATGAAAGGGTTGAGTGTAAGCTTCTCTATTTATAGACATGTTAAACCTGTCAGCTCTTGGCATGGTTTCACCTCTCTTTTTGATTCTGACCTCTTGTTTTTGATCCTGTGCTGAATTTCGTTTTTGCTGGCATTAGGCCTCCGGGCACTGTACCACTGCTGACCAGTGCTAAAGTGCAAGTGCTTTCTGTCTAAATTGCATTGGTGATTGGCATATTTGATTTACTAGTAAACTTGTAGTATAGTGCACCATGTGTGCACAGGGCCTGTAAATCAAATGCTACTAGTGGGCCTGCAGCACATCGTGCCACTCACATGAGTAGCCCTATAAACATGTCTCATACCTGCTACCACAGAGTCTGTTTGGGCAGTTTTAAACTGCAATGTCGACCTGGCAAGTGCATCCACTTGCCAGGCCCACGCCTTCTCTTTTACTACATGTAAGTCACCCCTAAAGTAGGCCAAAGGCAGCCCAATGGGCAGGGTGCAGTGTATGTAAAGGTAGGACATGTACTGGTGTGATTTACATGTCCTGATAGTGAAATACTGCTAAATTTGTTTTTCACTATTGTAAGACCTGTCTTTCTCGTAGGGTAACATGGGCATTGCCTTGAAATATCTTTTAAGTGTAATTTCCCATTGGGAGCAGATAGAGATCTGGAGTTTGGGGTCTATGAACTCACAATTTAAAAATACAATTTTTGGTGAAGTTATTTGAAATGTGCATTTGAAAGTGTCACTTTTAGAAAGTAGGCATTTTCATGCTTAACCATTCGGTGCCTCTGCATCTCTGCTAAATACATGTCTCGCCACCGATGCTGCATCACTTCCCCTGCACCCATAAGAAACCAACGCCTCACCTCCACTGCCTAGCAGTAAGGAAGTGATGTCTTACCTCCCCAGTAGCAGTAAGGAACCAACGCTGCACCAGCTCCAGTGACGCCTCACCTCCTCAACTCCATGCAATGTGTTTGTTTCCGCCTCGTTTTCCAAGGTACTGTACCTGGGGTCCTTGCGACTCCATGACCAGCCCACACTCCCTCATGAGTAGCATCTGATTTTCCGAAGCAACTCCGTCAAGACGCCGTGATAGCCCCCCTTGGAGCTATTGTGTTTCTAAGCGCAATACTAACATTTATTCTTTGAAAAATCTTATCTTTACTTGTGCATGTTGGATTTTTGTTGTATTGGTCTTGTTTTACTCAGATAAATATTGCCTATTTTTCTAAACTGTTTCTGCAAAGCTACCATGGGGGTTAGCAGGGGTGATCTTAGCTGTGTGGCTCCTTTACCTTGATTAGAGTGAGGACCCCTACTTGGACAGGGCGCAAACCACTACAAACTAGAGACCCCATTTCTAAAAAGATATTTATGTATCTTGTATTTCATTACAAAATCTTTTTAAAACATGAGGCTAACAAGACCCCACAAAGCTGCATCACAGCAAGATGTCATTACATCCTCCCAAGTCAGATACAGTTGCTTAAAAAGTGTTTCACAAAGCTGAAGTATATCAAGTCATTACTAAATGTCCTAGACTTAGAAGCAACTGCTTATAACAGTCTTTCACAAGGCAGCAGTGCTACACTGCAGTCTGAATTCTGATGTCCGACACAAGTTCTGATTGTAGTTACTGTTCCAATGCCTCTATGGTGTTGCAGCTTAGCCTATACTTAATGATGTATCTTTCCTGCATGGCATGTGGATCTGGAGGTGGTTTGTACAGAGATTCATTAGATTGACATAGCCTCCATCTTTCCTTGGGTGGATGATGAACATCTCCGCCAAATATGAGTGGAATGTAAAAATGCTCAGACTAATGCATAATTAAAGCCAATTTCCTACAGATAGGCCCTCATTCTGACCTTGGCGGGCGGCGGAGGCCGCCCGCCAAAGTCCCGCCGTCAGGTTACCGTTCCGCGGTCGAAAGACCGCGGCGGTAATTCTGACTTTCCCGCTGGGCTGGCGGGCGGTCTCCTTCAGACCGCCAGCCAGCCCAGCGGGAAAGAGGCTTCCACGATGAAGCCGGCTCGGAATCGAGCCGGCGGAGTGGAAGCTGTGCGACGGGTGCAGTTGCACCCGTCGCGTATTTCACTGTCTGCGCAGCAGACAGTGAAATACATGTAGGGGCCCTCTTACGGGGGCCCCTGCAATGCCCATGCCAGTGGCATGGGCACTGCAGGGGCCCCCAGGGGCCCCGCGACCCCCCCTACCGCCATCCGGATCTCGGCGGTCCGACCGCCGGGATCTGGATGGCGGTAGGGGGGGTCGGAATCCCCGCGGCGGTGCAGCAAGCTGCGCCGCCGCGGAGGATTCAATGGGGCCGCGGTACACTGGCGGGACCCCGCCAGTGGTGCCGGTCCGACCGCGGCTTTACCGCCGCGGTCGGAATCCCCATTGGAGCACCGCCGGCTTGTCGGCGGTGCTCCCGCGGTCCTCCGCCCTGGCGGTCAAAGACCGCCAGGGTCAGAATGAGGGCCATAGTGCCATGCTAAACAATAATATCAAATCCAAAGTCTATGAATTGGGAGCCATACCACATTTGGTAACTGATATAGGTGGAACTCATATTGCAGTGGTGCCACCCAATGATCAGGAGAAAGTGTCTACCATTAGGAAGCATTCAATCAATGAGCAGATCGTTTAAATTGCAGAGCTCTACATCACTAGTGTCTGAGCAAGATTCCCAGGTTTCAACCATTACGTACTGATGCTAAGGAACAGCTGATACCGGACCCAATGGCAGGCCTGGCACAGAAGAGGGACTTTACATATTACCTCTAAGTTAAGCCTGACTGTTTTTTGTGCCAAGCTATACAGGGTTAAGCACAGTTTAATTCAGTTCGTTTTTGTGGTTCACCCTGCAAGGGATTGTGGCTTTTGCTTGACCAGGGCTGACACTCTAGTCAAACAACATCCCAATTTCTCACACTAGTTAGATGAATACTCTGTTTGAATTTATACAATTATATATTTTTTAAAACATCATGACTATGCATGATGACCAGTCCCATAGTACAGCAGTTGTGGTTGGCTTGTAAAAAGGTAAGTAAAATCAACAAAAATCATTTGTGGATATTTTGGACTGTTGTGCAAATACTGGTTTTGGGGAGATCCACAGTGCAAGCTGTCTGACGACTGGAAGAATGGTTGGAATTCTGTTTGTGGTACACTTCCTCTCTGTAATGGAGTGATGCCAATGCACGAGTTTCATCAAAGATGTCTGACACATAGCGTGTGACTCAAAGTCTAGAACTCAGATTTGGTAATATCAGCTTACCCTATCCATAGAAGTTCGGTGTACCTTATGTCTCAACACAATGTCTGTGGGGAACAACAGGGTAGACAAATCTGTTGGTGGAGAGTATTATTTAGGCGTCTACTGCATTTAAAGGGATAGGTGTCACCAATAGGACTTTATATTTTCACAAAAGTTAGATGTCTTACAAAGTCTGCATTGGACAATTCACATTTCAATTGTCAACATGCTTCTTAAAAGTTTAAAATCAGATATGTACTTCTTAATGGTGAATCATCTCTGCAAGCTCTGTAGTTGGAAAAATGTATGCAAACATTGTTGACATGTGCTTCTCCCTTGTAGGCTTTTGGATACTTAACACATTTTAAATATATTTTTCCAACAAAATGTGCTATTGAATTAGCTACTGATATTAGTTTTACTATATTTGTGGCCATGAGATGTGCATTGTCTGTCTAGACTACATGATTGACAAATATTTACATTTTGATGTGAAGTGTTCATGTACCATGACAAACTAAATGTTCTGTAAAATAGTTCTAAGAGGGTTTCATGACCTTTGGAATCCTGATTGAAGAATAAGCAGGTTAATCCCACCTTCTTCACTTATAGGTGGCCTCAATCCCTGGTACAATGCTTCAGGACAGTAGTGAAAACCTTTTACAGAAAGGAAAAGAGGTTGGGAAAGATTGTTATTAGAAGGCCTGGACTGGACTCTCTAATTACAGGAGGGTACAGTGTTGCATGAGGACATTATGACTGTCAAGAGGAAAATGAAGACAGTGAGTAATGGATAACCAGAAACAGAGTTTTATCACAGGTAAGTATAATGGCAAAACTTTCATGCATCTTCCCCGGTGTCAGAGGAGGCATCACTGTAACTAGCCCTCAGGCAACCTTAGAAACCTTGCCAAAGAACCAAAGATGACATGCACACCTCTCTATCAGAAGTTAAAATTGTAGTAGACACACTAAAAAGGAAAAAGCTGAAGCCAAATCCAAAAAGCAGCTTCTTAGTTGCCAAAGCCTAATCACTGGGGATAAATAAGTGTAGGAAGTCGGCTCTGTGTATATACTATCTCAAAGTGAGATATAGTGTGCACAGAGTCCAAGGGTTCCCCTTAGAGGTAGATAGTGGCACAATTAACTAAAACTAATGCTCTATTTTGTGGTAGTGTGCTCGAGCAGTAGGCTTATCAGAGGGTAGTGTTAAGCATTTGTTGTGCACACACAGGCAATAAATGAGGAACACACACTCAAACACTAAACTCCAGGCCAATAGTTTTTTATATAGAAAAATATATTTTCTTAATTTATTTTAGAACCACAAGATTCAAGGTTTGAGGTAAGTACATAAAATGTAAGGTACTTCACAAAGGTAAGTAGAGAATTTGGATTTAAAAAAGTAGTACACACAGTTTAGGTAAAAATGGCAATAAGCTATTTTAAAAGTGGACACAGTGCAAAAATCAACTGTTCCTGGGGGAAGTACTTTTTGGTAGGTCTCTCAGGTAAGTAAAGCACCTACACAGTCAGTCTCCTGGGCATAGGCAGCCCACCGTTGGGGGTTCAAGGCAACCCCAAAGTCACTGCACCATCAACACAGGGCCAGTCAGGTGCAGAGGTCAAAGGAGGGCCCAAAACACATAGGCGTCTATGGAGAACAGGGGTGCTCTGGTTCTAGTCTGCCGACAGGTAAGTACCAGCGTCTTCGGAGGGCCGACCAGGGGGGTTTTGTAGAGCACTGGCGGGGACACAAACAGGCACACAAAACACACCCTCAGTCGCACGGGGTGGCCAGGTGCAGTGTGCAAAGTAGGATTTGGGTTTGCTATAGGAAGCAATGGAGGGACCCAGGGGTCACTTAGGCGATGCAGGCAGGGCACAGGGGAGCTTCTCGGGTCAGCCACTGACTGGGCTAGGAAGAGGGCCACCTGCTGGTCACTCCTGCACTGGAAGGTAGTTCCTCTCGGTCCTGGGGGCTGCGGGTGCAGTGCTTGATCCAGGCGTTGGGTTCCTTGTTACCAGGCAGTCGCGGTCAAGGAGAGCCTCTGGATCCTCTCTGCAGGCGTCGCTGTGGGGGTTCAGGGGGGTCGGCTCAGGGTACTCACGTCATCGTAGTCGCCTGGGAGTCCTCTCTGCGGTGTTTGTTCTCTGGAGCTCGAGCTGGGGGCGTCGGGTACAGAGTGAGAAGTTTCACGCTTCTGGCAGGAAAAGAGAGTTCTTTGAAAGTTGCTTTAAAGTTGCAAAGATGTTGCAGTTTTTGAACAGTGCTGCTGTTCTGAAGAGTTTCTTGGTCCATTTAGGTTCAGGGCTGTCCTCTGAGTCCTCAGAGGTCGCTGGTCCCTGTTGGATGAGTCCCTGTGCAGGTTCTTTAAGTCTGGAGACAGGCCGGTAGGGCTGGGGCCAAGTCAGTTGTCATCTCTGTCGTCTCTGCAGGGGGAAACATCCTTTTTTACGACTTTTTTATTACAAAAGTCGTGGTTAACGAAAGCGTAACAACGCTTTTTTTAACCACGACTTCGTATTTTTGTGCCTTAGCTACGTATGTTCTGAACAACGAACATGCGTGGTTAAGGTACAAAGAAGGGAGTTGGCGAAGGTAAGTGGTGGGTTTAGGTTTTGGGGTGGGGCGTTTTTGGTTTTGGGGAGGGGGTGGGGGGTTAGGGGGTTTTAGGTTTTGGGGTGGGGTTGGGAGGGTGGGGCGGGGCGTTTTTGGTTTTGGGGAGGGGGTGGGGGGTTAGGGGGTTTTAGGTTTTGGGGTGGGGTTGGGGGGGTGGTGCGTTTTTGGTTTTGGGGAGGGGGTGGGGGGTCAGGGGGTTTTAGGTTTTGGGGTGGGGTTGGGGGGGCAGGGCGTTTTTGGTTTTGGGGAGTGGGTGGGGGTTAGGGGGTTTTAGGTTTTGGGGTGGGGTTGGGGGGGTGGGGCGTTTTTGGTTTTGGGGAGTGGGTGGGGGTCAGGGGGTTTTAGGTTTTAGGGTGGGGTTGGGGGGGTGGGGCGTTTTTGGTTTTGGGGAGTGGGTGGGGGGTCAGGGGGTTTTAGGTTTTGGGGTGGGGTTGGGGGGGTGGGGCGTTTTTGGTTTTCGGGAAGTGGGTGGGGGGTCAGGGGGTTTTAGGTTTTGGGGTGGGGTTGGGGGGGTGGGGTGAGGGATGTAGGGTGAATGGTGCCTATTGCTAATGATTTTATCAGGAATGCCTTTACAACGAAATATCGTTGTTAAGGCATTTGTGGTAAAATCATTAGTAGTAAGGATGAGGTCGGTGTTCCGACCTCGTTGTTAAGGTTAGTAGTTGTTTTTAATTCGGTGTTCCGTCATATAATCCTCTGCAGGGCTTTCAGGAGGTTTGGCTACCAAGATAGGAGGATTGGCTACCAAGAGAGGTAAGAGCCTATCAGAAGGAGCCTCTGATGTCACCTGCTGGCACTGGCTACTCAGAGCAGTCCAGTAGGCCCCCCAACACATCTTTTTCCAAGATGGCAGAGGTCTGGGATACATTGGACGAGCTCTGGGCACCTCCCCTGGGAGGTACTGGTCAGGGGAGTGGTCACTCCCCTTTCCTTTGTCCAGTTTCGCGCCAGAGCAGGGCTGGGGGATCCCTGAACCGGTGTAGACTGGCTTATGCAGAGATGGGCACCATCTGTGCCCATCAAAGCATTTCCAGAGGCTGGGGGAGGCTACTCCTCCCCAGCCCTTCACACCTATTTCCAAAGGGAGAGGGTGTAACACCCTCACTCAGAGGAAATCCTTTGTTCTGCCTTTCTGGGCCAGGACTGCCTGGACCCCAGGAGGGCAGAAACCTGACAGAGGGCTTGGCAGCAGCTGCAGTGGAGACCCCAGAAAGGCAGTTTGGCAGTACCCGGGTTCTGTGCTAGAGACCCGGGGGATCATGGAATTGTCCCCCCAATACCAGAATTGGGGTGACAATTCCATGCTGTTAGACATGTTACATGGCCATGTTCGGAGTTACCATTGTGACGCTATATATAGGTAGTGACCTATGTATAGTGCACGTGTGTAATGGTGTCTCCGCACTCACAAAGACTTTCTCTAACAGTAAGAAGCCTATCCCTACCCTTTCCAGTGAAAGATAGCCACAAAATAGCAGCCCACTGCCTTTGAGGGACCCCCTGTGCCATACAGGCCCTCTCAAGTGCAGCAAACCACTTGTTGATGTCATCCCTCTCCTTGTAAGGGGGGACTATCTTGTGCAGATTCCTGGAATCATGCTCTCTAAAAGGATTACTATCAGGAATACTGCTGCTGCCACCATGGGGTCCTAACCCCAAACTCTGTCTTTCCTTCTCAATGTCTAGGGATTCCCTATCTAAGGCCAGCTGTTGCTGTTTAAGCTTCAGTCTGGTCTCTTCAACCCTCAACTTTTTGAGTTCCCTTTTCTAACAAGTTATCCTCAGTGTGGGTGGGTTGGGAATGCTTTGACACGGATGACAAATTGGAAACTTCAGAGGGGGACCTGTCCCTAACTGTCTGGACCCTGGTAACTTGGCCTCTAGGAATAAAGGATGCCCTACTGTGATGGGAACCTCCATTACTACCAATATTACTGGGTGTCCTGCTAGAGGGCAGATCCTGTTCAGCACCCTCCCCAGCTTCCTCAGGGGGGTCCTCTGAATCAGACTGGGAAGCTTCTATTAACCTCTCATTGGATGGACCCGACTGGTTCTGGTCATTCACCATAAGCATGTTATACAGAAACTCTTTTGTAGGGTTCTTTCCAATAACTAAACCTTTATCTAGGCAGAGACTCCTTAAGCTCTTGTAATTCAAAATGTCATAAGTAGCATTGACAGTTTTGGGAGAAGAATCTACCACAGACATGATAGCAAAAGGTTTAGAGATAGTGAGAAGAGAGAAAAAGTTTTAGAACTTTAGAAAGCACAGAGAAAAAAACTTTTTCTAACTTTTAGAAAACTTTTAGAAGTTTTAAGAAACTTTTCAGAAATGTGTAAAAAGTTTTAGAGAAGAAAAGCAAACTTTTTTGGTTAAGTGTACATACACTGAACTGTTTGGTATATGATTCTCTTATGAAAAGTACAAAATGACAAAGTGATAAGTAGTTACAAGAACTTATCCCACTGCTGCACAACCAATGTAGGAGGCTGGCCTGGCTTGTAGTGGGTACCAGAGGTACTTACACCTTGTGCCAGGTCCAGTTATCCCATATTAGTGTAGAAGAGGTGTTTCTAGCAGCTTAGGCTGATAGAAGGTAGAAATGGCAAAGCAGCTTAGGCTGAACTAGGAGACATGTAAAGCTCCTACTATACCACTTATATCATATGCACAATATCATAAGAAAATACAATACACAGAGTTACTAAAAATAAAGGTACTTTATTTTTATGACAATATGCCAAAAGTATCTCAGTGAGTACCCTCAGTAAGAAGGTAAGTAATATACACATGTTATATGTACACAAACCCAAATCAGGTAAGTAAGAGCTAGAAAAGTAATGCAAACAGTGTAGAATTACAATAGGTTGCAATAGGAACACATAGGTATAGGGGCAACACTAACCATATACTCCAAAAGTGGAATGCGAACCACGAATGGACCCCAGACCTATGTGAGCTTGTAGATGGTTGCTGGGACTGTAAGAAAACAGTCAGGGTTAGAAAAATACCCCACCCCAAGACCCTGAAAAGTAGGAGTAAAGTACACCTACTACCCCCAGAGGGCACAGAAGTCGTGATAGGGGGATTCTGCAGGAAGAACAAACACCAGCAGTGCACTGACAATGGATTTCCGGACCTGAGTACCTATAAGACAAGGGGACCAAGTCCAATAGTCGCGGCAGTGTCCAGGGGGGGCAGGAGCCCAGAAAACCCCAGCTGAAGGTGCAAGGAAGCTGCCACCAGTTGGAAGAAGCTTGGAGTTCTGCAAGAAAGAAGATGACTAGGAACTTCCCCTTTGGAAGACAGATGTCCCACGTCGCGATGAAGCTTGCAGAGGTGTTCCCACGCAGAAAGACAGCAAACAAGCCTTGCTAGCTGCAAGGGTCGCGGTAGAGGTTTTTGGGTGCAGCTGAGGACCAGAAAAGACCAGGATGTCGCCTTTTAGAGGAAGAGACAGAGGGGGCACTCAGCAACTCAGAGAGCCCTCACAGAAGCAGGCAGCACCCGCAGAAGTACCCCAACAGGCACTTGGAAGAAGAGTGAACCGGAGTCCATGTGAAGTTACAAAAGGGAGTCCCACGACGTCGGAGGACAACTCAGAAGGTTGTGCACTGCAAAAAGTGCTGGGGACCCAGGCTAGGCGGTGCACGAAGGAAATCCTGGAAGAGTGCACAGGAGCCGAAGCAGCTGCAAATGACGCGGTACACAGCTTTGCAGTCTAGCGTGGGGAGGCAAGGACTTACCTCCACCAAACTTGGACTGAAGAGTCACTGGACTGTGGGAGTCACTTGGACAGAGTTGCTGTGTTCCAGGGACCACGTTTGTCAGGATGAGAGGGGACCCAGAGGACCAGTGTTGCAGTCTTTTGGTGCCTGGATTAGCAGGGGGAAGATTCCGTCGACCCATGGGAGATTTCTTCGGAGCTTCTGGTGCAGGGTGAAGGCAGGCTACCCCCAGAGCATGCACCACCAGGAAACAGTCGAGAAAGCCAGCAGGATTAGGCGCTACAATGTTGCTGGTAGTCGTCTTGCTACTTTTTGCGGTTTTGCAGGCGTCCTGGAGCAATCAGCGGTTGATCCTTTGGTAGAAGGTGAAGAGGGAGATGCAGAGGAACTCAGGTGAGCTCTTGCATTCGTTATCTGAAGAATTCCCCAAAGCAGAGACCCTAAATAGCCAGAAAAGGATGTTTGGCTACTAAGGAAGAAGGATTGGCTACCAAGAGAGGTAAGAGCCTATCAGAAGGAGCCTCTGACGTCACCTGCTGGCACTGGCCACTCAGTTTCCAAGATGGCAGAGGTCTGGGACACACTGGAGGAGCTCTGGGCACCTCCCTTGGGAGGTACTGGTCGGGGGAGTGGTCACTCCCCTTTCCTTTGTCCAGTTTCGCGCCAGAGCAGGGCTGGGGGATCCCTGAACCGGTGTAGACTGGCTTATGCAGAGATGGGCACCATCTGTGCCCATCAAAGCATTTCCAGAGGCTAGGGGAGGCTACTCCTCCCCAGCCCTTTACAACTATTTCCAAAGGGAGAGCGTGTAACACCCTCTCTCAGAGTAAATCCCGCAGTGGAGACCCCAGAAAGGCAGTTTGGCAGTACCCAGGTTCTGTGTTAGAGACCCGGGGGATCATGGAATTGTCCCCCAAATACCAGAATGGTATTGGGGTGACAATTCCATCACCTTAGACATGTTACATGGCCATGTTCAGAGTTACCATTGTGACGCTATACATAGGTAGTGACCTATGTATAGTGCACGCGTGTAATGGTGTCCCCATACTCACAAAGTCCGGGGAATTTGCCCTGAACGATGTGGGGGCACCTTGGCTAGTGCCAGGGTGCCCACACACTAAGTAACTTGGCACCCAACCTTCACCAGGTGAAGGTTAGACATATAGGTGACTTATAAGTTACTTATGTGCAGTGGTAAATGGCTGTGAAATAACGTGGACGTTATTTCACGCAGGCTGCAGCGGCAGGCCTGTGTAAGAATTGTCAGAGCTCATTATGGGTGGCAAAAGAAATGCTGCAGCCCATAGGGATCTCCTGGAACCCCAATACCCTGGGTACCTCAGTACCATATACAAGGGAATTATATGAGTGTACTAGTATGCCAATTTGAATTGGTAAATTTAGTCACTAGCCTGTTAGTGAAAAAAATTGGAAAGCAGAGACAGCATGACCACTGAGGTTCTGGTTAGCAGAGCCTCAGTGAGACAGTAAGGCATCACACAGGGAACACATACAGGGCACATACTTAGGCAGGGCCCCAGTGACACATAGACTAATACAACATATATACAGTGAAATATGGGGGTAACATGCCAGGCAAGATGGTACTTTCCTACACAAATATGTTGCAGTTTCTGAACAGTGCTGCTGTTCTCTGGAGTTTCTTGGTCCTTCGGATTCAGGGCAGTCCTCTGAGTCCTCAGAGATCGCTGGTCCCTGTCCGATGCATCGCTGTGCAGGTTCTTTGAGTCTGGAGACAGGTCGGTATGGCTGGGGCCAAGTCAGTTGTCGTCTCTGTCGTCTCTGCGGGGCTTTCAGGTCAGCAGTCCTTCTTTCTTCAGGTTGCAGGAATCTGATTTCCTGGGCTCAGGGTCACCCCTAAATACTAAATTTAGGGGTGTGTTTAGGTCAGGAGGGCAGCAGCCAATGGCTACTGTCCTGGAGGGTGGCTACACCCTCTTTGTGCCTCCTCCATGTGGGGTGGGGGGCACTTCCCTATTCCTATTGGGGGAATCCTCCAATCTCAAGATGGAGGATTTCTAAAGGCAGGAGTCACCACACCTCAGGGCGCCCTAGGGGCTGTCCTGACTGGTGGGTGGCTCCTTCCTGCTTTCCTCATTATCTCCTCTAGCCTTGCCGCCAAAAGTGAGGGCAGTGGCTGGAGGAGCGGGCACCTCCACTAGCTAGGATGCCCTAGGGTGCTGTAACAAAAGGCATGAGCCTTTGAGGCTCACCGCCAGGTGTTACAGGTCCTGCAGGGGGAGGTGAGAAGCACCTCCACCCAGTACAGGCTTTGTTCCTGGCCACAGAGTTACAAAGGTACTCTCCCCATGTGGCCAGAAACTCGTTGGTTGTGGCAATCTGGCAGAAACTGGTCCGCCTAGCACTAGGAGTCGGACTGGTATTCAGGGGGCATCGCAAAGATGCCCTCTGGGTGTATTTGACAATAAATTCCACACTGGCATCAGTGTGCATTTATTGTGCTGAGAAGTTTGATACCAAACTTCCCAGATTTCAGTGTAGCCATTATGGAACTGTGGAGTTCGTATTTGACAAACTCCCAGACCATATACTCTATATGGGCTACCCTGCACTTACAATGTCTAAGATTTTGCTTACACACTGTAGGGGCATAGTGCTCATGCAACTATGCCCTCACCTGTGGTATAGTGCACCCTGCTTTAGGGCTGTAAGGCCTGCTAGAGGGGTGACTTACCTATGCCACAGGCAGTGAGAGGTGGGCATAGGCGCACTCTGGGGGGTGTGCCATGTCGACTTAGTCATTTTCTCCCCACAAGCACACACAAGCTGTGATGCAGTGTGCATGTGCTGAGTGAGGGGTCCCCAGGGTGGCATAATATATGCTGCAGCCCTTAAAGACCTTCCCTGGCAACAGGGCCCTTGTACCAGGGCTATTATTTACAAGGGACTTATCTGTGTGCCAGGGCTGTGCCAATTGTGGGAACAAAGGTACAGTTTAGGGAAAGAACACTGGTGCTGGGGCCTGGTTAGCAGGCTCCCAGCACACTTTCAATCATACCTGGCATCAACAAGTCAACAAATGTCAGGGGGTAACCATGCCAAGGAAGGCATTTTCTTACAATTAGTGGGAACAAAACAATAGCCAAGTTAAATACCAAAGTCAGTCCAAGACAAAGTGAAGTTCAATACAAGAACTAGGGAGGAGGGAAACTGAAGGAAGTGAAAAGGGAAAAAAAGCAACAAAGGTGAGGGCACAGAATCAGAGGTGCGAACTATAGCAATAAACGGAAGAGTCAAAACAACCAATGTTGCCAAACACTGCCTTCTATGTCTACTAAGGCTGTATGGGGATCTGCTCTCTCTGACCTGGAAGTAAACTTGTTGTTCTCTTGTGGTTGGGGAAGCGTGTCTTAGACCCAACCCCGGAAATTACTGTAATGCATCACTGTAGTCTCCTCTACCCCTTTCCATCGTCACCATATGGCACATTTCCTGATTCTCTTATGTGGTGCCTCACCTTGAACCTGACAGGATGTGTTTAAAGAACGAGTTACTTACCTTCGGTAACGACTTTTCTGGTGGATACATTAGCTACCTGTGGATTCCTCACCTGATGAATACTCCCATGGCGCCAGCATTCGACGGAAATCTTCTTACTAGTCTCTGCACGTCGACGAGGACGTCACTCTAGCCCACGCGACGCCGTCTGACGTCATACAGGCAATAAGAGGTCCTCGCCGACGTGCCGATGACAGTAACATTTTTTACGTGCATGAGAATAATAATAATAACCCAATGTAATGAAAGAGCAAAGCAACATCTCTTAATATTGTAAATCACACAACATTGCAATAAAATAGCTGTAGATTTAATATAACCTTCTTTTTTTTTTTTTTTTTTTTTTTAAACAAATAAATATATTTATACATACGAATCATGTATATACCCAATATATATATAGATTTATATATAAATATACACATATATACAAATATCATATATGCAGAATGTATTGCAACTTTGAAGACCAAAAGGAGCACACTCAAGGATTGCTTGGAGAGACCAAAAAGGCAACGGGGAGGCGGGTGGGACCGTGAGGAATCCACAGGTAGCTAATGTATCCACCAGAAAAGTCATTACCGAAGGTAAGTAACTCGTTCTTCTGATGGATACAACTACCTGTGGATTCCTCACCTGATGAATAGAGTCCCAAAGCAGTACCACGCCCGGCGGTGGGTGCCTAAATGGTCAAACCAAGAAATCCTGCAGCACTGACCGTGCAAAATGACCGTCCCTTCTGACCTCAGAGTCCAAACAGTAATGTTTCACAAAAGTGTGAAGGGACGACCAAGTTGCGGCCTTGCAGATGTCGACCACAGGAACACCCCTGGCCAAGGCCGAAGAGGCCGACTTAGCTCTGGTGGAGTGAGCCCTAATGCCCTCAGGCGGATCCTTCTTTGCCAAAGAGTAACAGATTTTAATGCAAAGAACAAACCACCTGGAGAGTGTTCTCTTGTGGACTGCCTTTCCTCTCCTCTTGCCCACGTATCCGACAAACAGCTGATCCTCCAGCCTGATATCCTTCATTCTGTCGATATAGAAGCTCAACGCCCTTTTTGGGTCCAGGCGATGTAGTCTTTCTTCCTCCTTTGAAGGATGAGGCGGAGGATAAAACGTGGACAAAGTGATTGTCTGAGCCAAATGGAAGGGTGAAACAACCTTCGGAAGGAAAGCAGCCTTGGTCCTCAACACCACCTTATCCCCATAAAACGTTATATAAGGGGGTTTAACCGATAAGGCCTGCAACTCACTCACTCTCCTTGCAGATGTTATAGCTACCAGGAATACTGTTTTAATAACCAAATACCTTAAGGGGCAAGAATGCATAGGTTCAAAAGGGGACCCCATAAGGAAAGTCAGGACCAAGGACAAATCCCATTGAGGCATAACGAATGGTTTTGGAGGATATTGATTCAGAAGACCTTTCAAGAATCTGAGAACAATAGGGGATTTAAATAACGATGGTTGGTCTGGAAGACAAATGAAGGCTGACAAGGCCGACAAATAACCCTTAATGGTAGCCACTGCACAACCTTTCTGCGCTAGAGACAGTGCAAAAGACAAAACATGTGACAGATGAGCATGTAAGGGATCAATCTGTCTCTCTCCACACCACATAACAAATTTAGACCACCTATTAGCGTAGATAGATTTAGTGGAGTGTCGCCTGGCCGCTAAGATAACATCCACTACATCAGGCGGGAGAGAGAAGGAACTCAGGTTGCCCCGTTCAATCTCCAAGCATGTAGGTGCAGACTCTGGAGGTTGGGGTGTAAAACCTGCCCCTGCGACTGCGAGAGGAGGTCTGCCCTGAGAGGGAGACGGAGTGGAGGGCACATTGAGAGTTGGAGAAGGTCGGAGTACCATACCCTCCTTGGCCAATCCGGAGCTATTAAGATGACTTGGGCCCGGTCTTGGCGAATTTTCCTCAACACTCGAGGAATCAATGGTATGGGGGAAACGCGTAAAGCAACTGGTCGCACCAGGTTATCTGAAACGCGTCCCCCAACGCTCCCTGCATCGGATACTGGAGGCTGCAGAATAACGGGCAATGCGCGTTCTCCCAAGTGGCAAACAGATCTATCCGAGGAAACCCCCACATCTGGAAGAATAAACAGACTTGATCTGGATGGAGACGCCACTCGTGGTCTGCCGAGAATTGGCGACTGAGACTGTCCGCACGTACATTCAAGACCCCGGCCAGATGATTTGCCACCAAGCAAATCTGATGGTCCTTTGCCCAGGACCATAGCCGAAGAGCTTCTCTGCAGAGAAGGTACAACCCTACTCCTCCCTGTTTGTTTATGTACCACATCGTGGTAGTATTGTCCGTCAGGACCTGTACCGACTGACCACGAAGGGATGGGAGGAAGGCCTTGAGAGCCAGACGTACAGCCCGTAACTCCAACAGATTGATATGAAACACCTGTTCCTCTGGAGACCAAAGCCCTTTGATCTCCAGATCCCCCAGATGAGCTCCCCATCCTAGGGTGGAAGCATCCTTTATGACCGTGGCCACTGGTGGCGACTGCGCGAACGGCTTTCCCTGTGAAAGATTGTTTCCCGCAATCCACCACTTCAATTCCACAGCAGCATCTCTGGAGATCTTGACAGTACCTTCTAAATCTCCCTTGTATTGAGACCACTGCCTTCGGAGGCACCACTGAAGAGCCCTCATGTGCCAGCGAGCATGCGTGACCAACAGAATGCAGGAGGCGAACAGACCGAGCAGACGAAGGACCTTGAGGACTGGAACTACCGCTCCATTTCGAAACATTGGAACCAATTCCTGAATATCTTGAATCCGCTGAGGCGGAGGAAAGGCTCGACTCAATGTTGTATCCAGTACTGCCCCTATGAACAGGAGGCGCTGAGAGGGCTCCAGGTGAGATTTGGGCACGTTCACCGAAAAGCCCAGGTCGAACAACAACTGGGTTGTTGACTGCAGATGATGCGACACAAGCTCCGGGGACTTGGCTTTGATCAACCAGTCGTCCAAGTAAGGGAATACTGCTATCCCCTTCCTTCTGAGCTCCGCCGCAACCACTGACATCACCTTTGTGAAGACTCGAGGTGCTGAAGTAAGACCAAACGGGAGGACCGCAAACTGATAGTGCTGCGACCCTACCACAAACCGGAGATACTTCCTGTGCGACTTGAGTATCGGGATATGAAAGTAAGCATCCTGCAAGTCGACAGACACCATCCAATCTTCCTTGTTCAACGCCAAAAGCACCTGTGCTAGGGTCAGCATCTTGAACTTTTCCTGTTTGAGGAACCAATTCAAGATCCTCAGATCCAGGATTGGTCTCAACTGACCATCCTTTTTGGGAATCAGGAAGTATCTTGAGTAACAACCTCGACCCTTTTCCTGCTCTGGGACCAACTCTACCGCGCCCTTTGAAAGGAGGACTTGAACCTCCTGTTCTAGCAACAGGAGGTGTTCTTCTGAACAATAAGATGGGCGGGGCGGGATGAGGGGCGGGAACTCCCGAAAGGGAAGGGCGTAGCCTTTCCCCACAATGCCGAGAACCCAAGTGTCCGTGGTGATAGACTTCCACTTGTGGAGAAAATGCTGTAATCTTCCCCCTACAGGAGAGGAGTGAGTGGGAAACGGTGGAAGCCTAAGGCTGCTTCCCCTGCTGCACCCCTCCAGAGGACGAGGAAGAGGCAGAGTGCTGTTGAGAGGCTCCTCTGGTACGGGCCCCACCCCTCCCCCTCCCTCTAAATGACCTATAGGGGAGGGAAGAGGCGGGTTGCTGGAACCTCCCCCGAAAGGAAGAGGAAGAAGAGCCACGCCCAAATCCCCGAAACCTCCTGAAAAATCTAGAAGAGGCAGAGGAAGAAGGAGCTTGCAGTCCTAACGATTTGGCTGTGGCTCTGCTCTCCTTAAATCGTTCCAAGGCCGAATCTGCCTTGGCTCCAAACAGTCTGTCCCCATCAAACGGGAGGTCCAGCAGGGTCGACTGCACATCCGCCGAAAACCCTGAGTTTCGGAGCCAGGCCTGTCTTCTTGCCACCACAGCCGTGCCCATCGCCCTGGCCACCGAGTCGGTCGTGTCCAGCCCAGACTGGATAATCTGGGTCGCGGCAGCCTGGGCGTCCGAGACCACATCCAAGAGACCCTGGGGAAGCTCCGTAAATGAAGACGAAATATCATCCATCAGAGCATGGATGTACCTCCCCAGAATGCACGTTGCGTTGGTGGCCTTCAACGCCAAACTGCATGACGAAAATATTTTCTTGGACTGCGCATCCAGTTTCTTGGAGTCTCTGTCTTCAGGCACCGTCGGGAAGGAACCAGGCGCTGACTTTGAGGAACAGGAGGCTTGCACCACCAAGCTCTCCGGCGTAGGGTGTCTAGAGAGAAAGCCAGGGTCAGATGGTGCAGCTCGATACCTCCTGGCCACAGCCCTATGAACGGCCGAAGAAGACACCGGCTTCTTCCACACCTCCAACACCGGATCCAGCAAAGCCTCATTAAATGGCAAGAGAGGCTCAGCTGCAGCAGAGGCCGGATGCAATACCTCTGTCAGCAAATTCTGCTTCGCCTCTGCCACCGGCAAAGGCAGGTCCAAAAAGCTCGCTGCCTTCCTCACCACAGCATGAAAGGAAGCAGCCTCCTCCGTATATTCCCCTGGAGATGAAAGGTCCCACTCAGGGGAAGTGTCCAGCCCACTGGCTGTATCCAGACCATGTAGTCCGTCTCCAGAGTCCTCAATCTCTCCCTCCTCTAAGACTCGCTGGTACTCCTGCTCTTCTAAAAGACGGAGAGCACGCCTCCTCGAATGAAGTCTCTCCTCGATACGCGGAGTCGACATGACCTCCGCCGACGTCGAAGAACGGCGCCGATCTCCAGAAGCATCTGACGCCGCGTCCGGCGCCACAGGCAGCTTCGGCGCCGAGGTAGGAGCCGCAGGACGAGGTCTTGGAGCCGATGGACCAACCGGAGTCACAGGGCAAAATCCTGACTTCGACGGAAGGGCAACCTCCGGGGCCGAAACATCCGAAGCCACCGGAGCGGCCACCGGCGCCGAGCCCACATTCCCAAAAGGGAGAAAGGGCATAAAGGGTGCCGGCCGAAGAGGCGCAGGATCACCCAACGAAAAGGCCAAGGGCCCCGAAGGACCAGCCGGAGCAGCTCCTGGAGCCATCTGCTGAAAGATGGTATACATCGCATTAAGAAACGCAGTACTATCGGCTCCAGGAGTGGGAAAAGCCGGATACTGGGGTGCCTGGATCGAGGGCGACCCCGACGCCGGCCTCGACGTCTGCGACGCCGGAGAAAACACAAGAGGCTGCACCACCTCAATCACTGACGCCTGACCAGGCGAAGTCGGTGACGCTGGAGAGGGCAACGGCGTCGATGGATGCGGCGTGACCGTGGGGCTGACCTCCCAAGTCCTCCGACGCCGAGCCGAAGGTGACCTCGAACGAGACTCCTTGCTGGAATGACGTCGTGAGTCTCTACGGGGCCGGGAGTCTCGATGACGCCGGTGAGACCTTGGCGAAGAAGACTTCTTATGATGTTTCTCCTTCTTCTTTGACTTTGCCATGAATAACTTGGCCTCACGCTCTTTGAGGGCCTTCGGATTCATGTGTTGACATGAATCGCAAGTCGAGACGTCGTGGTCGGAGCTCAAACACCATAGACAGTCGGAGTGAGGATCTGTAACTGACATCTTGCCCCCACACTCTCGACAGGGCTTGAAACCCGACTTCCTCTGAGACATTATTACCGCAGAGAAGACTACGCAGCAGACAATACACTGTAACCACGAAGGTAACAGTAGCTCCCTCGAAGATAACCGTTTCTAATGCACGGAAAAAAGGGAACTGTCATCGGCACGTCGGCGAGGACCTCTTATTGCCTGTATGACGTCAGACGGCGTCGCGTGGGCTAGAGTGACGTCCTCGTCGCCGTGCAGAGACTAGTAAGAAGATTTCCGTCGAATGCTGGCGCCATGGGAGTATTCATCAGGTGAGGAATCCACAGGTAGTTGTATCCATCAGAAGGCATTAGTTGTATTCAATATTGATTATATTGATATCCAACTATGTACAATTTGCAACAGTTTGGAGCGTGCAAAATTCTCATAAAAAAGGTAATATGGTTGTAGGATCAGAAAATTACAATTAGCTAAAAATTGTTCAGTATTCTTTTCCTTAAACAACAGTTTATGAATGGGCAGGGAAACATGTAGTCATCATCTGGATAAGAAGAGACAAGACATATTAGGACATTATTTTTTATGTCTGGAGTAGGTTAATTGGTGTTGTACTCAACTAGGCCAGATAAATGACCACTCTTAAGGGCCACTGAAGTGGCCTGAGTGTGAATGGGGGGTGGGAAGCTAGGTAGATCAGTGGGTACCAGCATCCTGCTTTCCAAAGTTTTACCAGCTGGAAATGGTTTTAGGGTCTGAGTTGGCAGCAGATGATGCTTGTACCCGGAATGTAGTACCACTCCAGAATGTAAAGTATGCACACTCAAGTGGACCACCTCCTGGTCAGCGTCTGCTGCCCTTTCCAGCTGCTCTGGCTGCGGCTGCGGCTGCGGCTACCTCTGCCTTTTGTTGGGACGAACTGAGAGTCTCCAGACTCTCAGACCGAAGCCCTCCTCCACCCGTAGGCTCCTCCCTGCATCTCATCCCTGGTAGTCTAGTGGCTATCACAACTAAGTATCTCTCTCTCTCGCTCTTTAACTCTTGCTTTTTCTGCCTATTTATATTTTTTCTCTTGTTTTTCCTTTATTCCTTTTTCCTTTCTCCACTCTTTCCTGTGCCCCCCTCTCCCCTGTGAAGCACCTTTCCCGCCCTCCAGCCTCCCAGCTGACCGCTTCCCCTGCCCCCTCCCCTTCTTAATGGTGGCCGCAGTGTTGTGAGAGGGCAACTGCACTGACCTCCTGGTCAGCGTCTGCTGCCCTCCCGAGCTCCTCTGGCTACTGCTGCCTCTGCCTTTTGCTGGGACGAACAAGAAGTCTCCTGACTCTAAGGTTGAGGCCCTCCTCCACCCACAGGCTCATCCCTGCGCCTCATCCCCGGGGTCTAGTGGCCATCACAAGTATCTCTTTCTCTCTCTTGCTCTTTCACTCATGCTTTTTCTGCCTATTTTCATTTTTTCTCTACTTTTTCCATTATTCCTTTTTCCTTTCCCCCCTCTTTCCTCTGCCCCCCTCCCCGTGAAGCACCTTTCCCGCCCTCCTGCCTCCCAGCTGACCACTCCTCCCACCCCCCTCCCCTTCTTGATGGCGGCCATGACGCTGTGAGAGGGCAACTGCACCGACCTCCTGGTCAGCGTCTGCTGCCCTTCCCAGCTCTCTGGCTGCTGCAGCTGCTGCTGCCTCTGTGTTTTTCTGGGATGAACTGAAAGTCTCCTGTCTCTCAATTTGAGGCCCTCCTCCACCCGCAGACTCATCCCTGCACCTCATCTCTGGTGGTCTAATGGCCATCACAAGTAAGTATCTCTTTCTCTCTGTTGCTCTTTCACTCTTGCTTTTTCTGCCTATTTCTATTTTTTCTCTTGTTTTCCCTTCATGAAGCATCTTTCCCGCCCTCCTGCCTCCCAGCTGACCACTCCCCCCACCCTCATCCTCTTCCCCCTTCCTAATGGCGGCCGCAGTGCGGCCGCACCACTGGCGTGCCAAAGGCAAACACATCTACACCCGTCCGTGCCCAGTGCCAGGAACCTGGATCTCCAATCAAACCACCCCCTGGACTGCCTCCGTTACGACTCCAAGACCCTCCTCTACCTCAACACTGGACGTCTCAGCAACTGCTGCACCATCTCCCCCAAGGACCCTTCACCTGCAGGAACTGCAACTTCAGTGCCAGCCTCAACAAGCTGAAGGTACCCTATGCACACAAAAAGACCAACAACCTCCACAACCCCATCAAATGCCTGCTCCTCAATAACCGCTCCCTCCACAAACACGCCACCAAACTCTGGGACTTGATCAACACCGCCCGACCGGACATCTCCTTCCTTACAGAGACCTGGACCAACCCACCTCGGGTCGAGACATCACAATCGCCATTCCCGACTGTTACAGCATCCTAAGGAGGGACCGGCCCTCCCGCCCGGGTGGAGGACTCGCCATCGTACACAAGTCCTCACTACATGTCAAGGCCATTCCAGAAGAACACTGCACCACCACGGAACACCTTCACTTCCTGGCCCACTCCAACCACAACTCCTCCATCAGCAGCACCCTGGTGTACATTCCACCTGACCCTCGCCCAGCTGTCATAGACGACGTCGTAGACATCGCTGCCCCCCCATGCCCTAGTGTCAGTATACTACCTCCTCCACGGTGACCTGAATTTTCACCTTGAGGATCACACCGACCCAAACACCAACGCTATAGTCGAGAACCTTGCCTAAGACAGTTGATCTCCGCACCCACACACATCGCAGGACAAACACTGGACCCCATCTTCACCCCAAGCAACCGGATCACCATCGTGATCATCTCCAACCCAGACTGGACTGACCACCGCTGTATATACTTCACAGTGACCGCACCCAGCAGCCGCACCCACACCTCCAGGACCCCCCCACAGGAAATGGAATGAAATCACCAATGAACAACTCACCTCATCGCTCACCAAATCCCTCCCTACGACGATGCCAACACAGCAGCACGCTATCTCACGCATGGATCACCAAATGCTCTGACACTCTAGCCCCTCTCCGTCTGACATCGGCCAAACGCGTACACAAGAAAGCCAGCTGGTTCACCACCGAACTCAAAGTATCAACGCAAACACGCAGACGTTCAGAAAAAAATGGAGGAACTGCCATACCACCGAAAACCTCGCCTCTTTCAGAGACTCAACCGCCCCCACTGATGAAAAATCAGGAATGCTAGGAAGGACACGATCCGGTAGCACATCAACTCCTCCACACACAACTCTAAGGAACTCTTCTCAGTCATCGAGTTCACAGATCCCCCTTCTGAAGCCACTAGCATCCCCCGTCACAGGACCTCTGTGACAAACACCTCCTTTTTCCACCACAATATCCAGAACATCTACAACAGCTTCCTCCCGGATAATCCTGATACCGGAACTTGTGACCGACCCACCCAGACCATCCACAACTAGCCCACTCTCACCACAGAAGAAACAGTCAACATCATGAACAACACCTACTCCAGAGCTCCCTAGGACAGCTGCCCGCACCACATATAAATCAGAGCCAGCGCATCCATCGCTCCCGAGCTCCAGAACACAATCAGCTGGTCCAACAACATGGGCACCTTCACGGAGGAGTGTAAATGAAGAAACCTCTGGCCGACCCATCAGAACTAAAGAATTTCCGGCCCATCTCACTTCTACCCTACCCTGCCAAAATACTGTAGAAAGCAATCAACGCACAACTACCGAGTTTCATAGAGGTCAACAACTCCCTGGACAGCTCCCAGTCCAGCTTCCGCAGTAACCATGGCACAGATATAGCCCTACTGGCCGCCACCGACGACATCAGATTACTCCTCGACCATCGCCACATCACAACACGCATACTCCTCCACCTCTCAGCAGCATTTGACGCAGTCTCCCACAGCACTCTGTGCACCAAACTTCATTAAATAGGAATCCGTGGAAAAGCCCTGGAATAGATCCACTCCTTTCTCTCTGGGAGGATGAAGAGGGTCAGACTCTTGTCCTACATTTCCAGACCCACAGGAGTCAACTGCAGAGCCCCCCAAGGATCCTCACCGAGTCCCACACTGTTCAACATATACATGGCCCCTCTCGCTGCCATCATCAGAAGGCACAGTATGAACATTGTGTCATATGCCGATGACACACAACTTAATATTTCCCTCACCGAAGAACCGGACACGGCCAAAAAGAACCTCCACTCAGAAATGGAAGCCATCACTACCTGGATGAGAGAAAGCTGTCTAAGGCTTAACTCTGACAAGACTGAGCTCATCATCTTCGGAAACGCAACCTCAGCTTAGGACGACTCCTGGTGGCCCACATCCCTCAGCGCCCCCCCTTGCACTGACTGAGCACGCCCGCAACTTAGGAATCATTCTCAATTCTCCCTATCCATGACCCGCCAGGTAAACTCTGACGACTCCTGCTGGCACACACTCCGCAAACTTCTGAAGATCTTCAGATGGATCCCAGCAGACTGTCACAGGACAGTCACCTGTGCCTTAGTCACTGGCAAGCTTGTCTAAGGCAATGCCCTCTACGACAGCACCTCAACCAGGAACATATAAAAACTACAACTCATCCAGATGCAGCCGCCAGACTCATTCTGGACCCCCCTCGACGAGAACACATCTCCCAACACCTGAGGACCCTCCACTGGCTACCGGTCGAGAAGCAAATCACCTTGAAGCTTCTCACGCACACGTACAAGGCCATATACAATGCAGGACGAGCCTACCTGAACCACAGCTTTTCTTTCCACACCCCTGCCAGATCCCTCCACTCTGCCCAGATGGCCCTGGCCACCATCCCTCGCATCCGCAAAACCACCGCCAGAGGACGATTCATCACCTACACTGCAGCGAACAGCTGGAACAACCTCCCCCTGCACCTCAGACAAACTCAGTCGTTCACCATCTCCTAAAGAACCTCAAGACGTGGCTCTTCGGATGCGGCCCCTCCCTTCCCTCCAGCGCCTTAAGACTCTGACTGGTGAGTAGCCACGCTTTACAAATACTGATTGATTGATTGATTGAGGATATGTTTTTGAGCTCTCAGGAGTTCAATAATTTGGCCCACATAACTGCACACAACAGATATTTAATTATGGTAGTGACACTGTTGACCGCCTCCTGAGCCTTCCTCTAAGCAGCAAGACCTTCCAAACCACCCTGTGACCTTGACTGGGTGGCCACAGGTGTAGTTTGTCCTGGCTGCACAGGAAATGTTATGGCTGTGGTTGTTACAGAAGCAAGGGCAGAGGCAGCCACAGCTGGGAGTGAGAGAGCCACAGAGAATTGTGGGGGTACTGCTGATGGTGATAGGGACAGGGTTCTCACGGATGTCTCAGTCTTGTGTCTTCAGCTAGAGTGAGAGGGTGAGGTCTAGGGTGCTAACCACCGAAGCCTGATAGGCTATGCTGGTCATCAAGATCGTCCTCATCAGAAGGAGTTCCACTCCCAAGGGAATCTTAGGATTGTGTATCCTAAGGCTGAGTGGGCACAGTCAAGGCAGATGACCGTGAACTTCGTGTATCACCTTGAAACAAGAAAACAAATACATAATGTGGCTTTCTGGAACAGAAAGTTATTATTATAGAAGATGCAATGGTATGCTATGTTAATGTTGACTCTTTATTTTTATTTGTAAGGTCAGACACATAATCACTTTTTTTCTTCATGCCACTGATGAAATGTAAGAACCTGGTGTTAATTTAAACTAATATACTCAAGATATATTGATTTGTCTATTGCTACAGAGTGCAGGCTTGTTGCTGAACATTTGCCTTACAATATATATTTGTTCTTTGTGACAAATGTGACGGATGTCCCGTCTGCCTTCTAGTCGCAGCTGGTATCGGGACATAGTGGCAGGGCGGGGGTGGGCAAAAAATAACAACACAAAAAAAGAATTACCTGAGGCATCGGCTCTTCACCCTACACTGTCCACTACAAGCATAGGCTCCAACCCTTTGGCTTATCCGAAAATGTTGGCAGCATGAGGGCAGCATCAGGTTTGGCCTGAGCGCCCTGGCTTTGCACTCCCAGAGAGACTGGGAGCCTGTGCCTGCTGTCTCTAACCCGGCAACACAGCTCGGATTGGTGACAGCTCAGTGCACATGTTGGCTTGGCTGTCCTGAGATGGCCAGCTAAACCCACATGCACACTGAGGGGAGTGCACAGCACTCCCCCTCCATAGCTTTTAGCCCCCATGGCGCCACCTGCTAGAAAAATAAAACAATAATAAACATAGTTTATTTTTGTTTTATTTTTCATGTTTTGCTGCTAATGCTGAGTGATGCCTCACTCGCAACTTAAAGTCTTGAGTACTGCAAATTGCACAATATATTAAGTACTGTGGTGCTCCGAATATCACTGTATCTAATATCTATTGTTTCTTATCATGGATAGTGGATGTGAATAGAGAGAGCAGAGGTGCCCTCAAAAGTGTGGAGGGCTGCTCCAGTGTTTCTCCCTTCCTTGCCCTTAATCCCTGTTTTCCCCGCAGTCTTTTGTATAATCTTTGGTTACAATAAAGTACTTGTACTCTGACTCAAGGGGGGTATGGGGTCGGTGTCAGCATCCATATTACTAACTTGTAGCAGTTGCAGTACTCCAGTAAGACAGATGTTGGAAGAAGGAGATCGGGCTCACGGGCTGAGGAAGCCATAAAAGATACCAAAATGAGATGGAAGAAAATACATCATCTAATAGCGCCCAGGGTTTCGTGTATGGGTAACGGTTCCATTCCAAAGCCAAGCTTAAATGGGACACATAAAAGTAATTTTCAATGTTTGAGATACCCAAGTCCTAATAAGAGGTATCTTGAAACAGAGTGTTTTTTGGCACCCTAGGAGCCTTTCCACTCCATACAAATACCAAAAGCCTCTTTTGAATCTGGGTCAAAATAGATTTAAGGATAGTGAGTGGTAAAGTTTGCAGTGCATATAAGAGGTGTGACAAAAAATTATTTTTCACACTGTTAATTTTACCCATTCATGTTATGTATAACTTCATCTACATCGTGACAAGTGGTTCCATAAGCAAGGCAAGTGGCAGGGGGGAGAGTGAACACCCCTGCTTCTTGATAACAGTAATTTCTGAAAAGTTGGTCATTCCTCTTGTTCTTCGCAAATAGTGTGATAGTGTTAAATAAAATACACTTCTTCTTGATGGGGCCAATTCCTCTACTGGCCAAGACCTTTGTGAGATACTGCCAAATGTCTCTTTTGAAGGCCTTCTCTGCATCTAGTGAAAGAAAGACATTCTCTTATCCTCTCTCACAGCTATGCCCATCAGGTTTACAGCTCGTTGCGTATTATCACTTATGTAACAGTCTCTAAAAAAACCCAGCTGACAGATGGAAGTCAGAGACGGCCATACAGGGACTGCTCCTCCGAAATGGCAGGGGAGCATCGCCCCACTGGCTAAGAGCCAGCAGAAGAAACATACAAGGATATTTGAATATCGTTTTATTTTTCTGCTGCTGGCTTAGCCAGCAGGTACAGGGAGGGGCAGGGCTGGGCCATGGGAGGCGGGATGAAGAATTGTGTTCACTAAGTGCGCATGTGTGTTTGGACGGCCTAAGATGGCCATCCAAACACACATACACACTTAGGTTTCTCCAGCCCAGCTGTGTACACAGCCGAGCTTGGAACTGCAGAGACCCGAGGGTTATGTCTGAGCAGCAGTCTGCTCAGACCAATCCTGACGCTGCTTACATGCTATGTTTATGGATCAAATCTGTTTATTGGTATTTAGAATATAAATAACATCTTACACAGCCACGCGCCTACTACCACTCGGGCGTTTCACATCCAAAATCAACAAGCCCCAGGCAGAGGCTCCAATGAAAGGGCTATACAGCCTCAACTAAGTTAAGGTCTTCCATCTCACCCAACGGGCCTCAACTTACGCAGGACCCAGCTAATGCTGAAGCCCCATCTAAAAATAGAAAAACAAAAGGGCACAAGGCTCAACCAATCATAACAAGAGAAAGACATAACAAACGCCTCACAGCAGTGCTCAGCTAGATCCCCCCCAAGCCCGCCCAAGCCCCCCCAGCCCAGACCCCATCTGCCCCTCATTCCCGGGGCCCCCCCTCCAGCTCCTTTCTAGTCATCTCCCAGTAACCTCAACACCCTCAAATAGATGGGGCATGTGAGCTCATTAAATTCAGTAGATAGAATCTGAATGAAAGGATGCCATAGCTCGGCTAATACATCTGCGCACTGGTAGGCCACTAGAGTTAATTTGTCCATGGGCAAAATATACCAAAGCTTATACAGCCAGGAAGTATAGCTCGGGACCCCATCCGTACCCCACAAACCCAGAATCACCTGATGCGCCGTGTTGAGGGCAAGGGCAATCTGCCAACCCCGCAAAGAACGAAGGGGGAAGGTGAAAGGGTTGGCTAGACCCAGAATGGTATATGCCGGAGCCTTGGAATCTCTGTAGAGAACACTCTGATAATCTCGTCTAGAATACCATTCCAATATCTCGTCAGCTTCGGGCAATGCCACAACAAGTGGACGAGCGAACCCGGATTCCCACAACCCCTCCAGCAAAGCCCAGACTTCGTAGAGTCCCATGCATGAATCCTTGTGGGGGTATAGTACCAGGAAGTAGCAATCTTATAAGCTGTTTCAACCCCCAGAACATGATGCGCTGCGTGGTGCACTCTAAAAAAGATGTCCTCCCACTCCTCCCCCGAAAGCTCTCTCCCCAGTTCCCTCTCCCAGCGCAGCTGCCCCTTCGTCCTGGCAACGGGTGCCGCCCCAAGAAGGAGGGCGTACAATTCCAACACCAAACGCTTATCATCATCCTTCCTGACTAGCCATTTCTCAAATGGCGTAAGCGCTCTAGCAACTAAAGGCCTGATCGCTGGCTGCAGCACCCAATGCCGAACCTGATAGTAAGACAGTCTATCCGCTTCTCTTAAGCCATAGATCTCCCGGAGCCGGTTAAAGGGAATAATACAATCCTCATCAAAGAGACACCCCACCCTTCTGTATCCCTTCAAGTGCAAGCGCTGGAGGCCCTCCGAGCTCAAACCAGGCTTAAACTCTGGATTCGCACATATCGGAGTCATAGGGGAAGGGAAGGTCGTCAAACCGCATCGGACCGCCACCGTATCCCATACCCCAAGAGTCACTCCCATAATAGGGGAGGAGGATAGACCCGCCGGTCTATGCCGGCGCCGCAACCAAGGCTCTCTCCACACATGGGAACCAGCCCCTACCTGGTTCATAAAGCACCAGTGCTTTTCGGTCAGCAGCTGGCTCCTCTCAACCAAGAAACAAAGCTGAGCCACCTGGTAGTATTTTAACAGGCAGGGCACCGCCAATCCCCCTCGGCTTTAGGGCGGAACAACGTGGTATGAGAAATCCGCGCAGGCCTCCCGTCCCAGACGAACTTCATGAGCGCCGCCTGAAGCGTTGCCACAGTACGAGGTGGCGGAGTAAGAGGAAGTGTCTGGAACATGTAGAGGACGCGCGGCAGGATCGTCATTTTAATGGCTGCTATTCTACCAAACCACGACAACTTAAATTTCCTCCATTTGTCCAGGTCCCTATGTATATCACTGGAGAGGGCCACATAGTTCAAACGAGCCGTCCTTGCCTCTCTCTTTGCCAGAATTATCCCCAGATAGGGAATATGCAACGCTGCACAAATAAAAGGAAACCTGGAGCGCAACTCTGTTGCATGGGCCGACGATACTGAAAGAATCAGGATCTGCGACTTCTGCATATTCACTTTGAACCCTGAGACCACACCGAACACTTCCAGAGCCTCCACAAGCAGCGGGAGCGAGACCATGGGCTCCGAGAGGGTCAGGAGCACATCATCCACGTACAGACTAATAAGATGATGATCCCCCCCGAACTTAATGCACGTGATATGTGGGGCAGCACAAAACCTCTGCGCCAGGGGCTCCATATAGAGCGCACACAAAAGCGGGGAAAGAGGACACCCCTGTCTTGTTTCTCGACCTATCAGAAACGGCAATTAAACTGTGCCATTGACCCGCACCACCGCGCAAGGTCGGCTGTAGACACACCTAACCCACGTCAGGAACTTCGGCCCTATACCAAAAAGCTCCAACACCGGGAAGAGATACAGCTAGTGCACCCTATCGAATGCCTTTTTGGCATCGATAGTAAGAAGAAGGGCCTCTCTACGAGACCGATGGGTCTTATCAATCAGGGGTAGGATCCGCTTAGTGTTGCCCCCACACTGTTGGTGAGGTATAAAGCCTGCCTGGTCCGGGTCAATAAGCCCAGGCATATAAGGGTTTAGGCGATGCAACAGTATACCCGTAAAGAGCTTGGCGTCAATATTAAGAAGAGAGATGGGCCAGTAAGAGCCACAATCCTCTGGGCTCCTGCCGGGCTTAGATGTAGCTGTGATGATAGCGTCAAGCATGCTAGGGACAAGCGTATGTGTCTCTGTGAAATAGTTGAATAATCGAGTTAGCACAGGAGCCAACTCCGGACAGAAAGTTTTATAAAAGAGTGGAGTAAAACCATCTGGGCCAGGTGACTTCCCGACCTTCAGGCGCGAAACAGCTGATATCACCTCTTCCAGGCAGATAGGCTCGTCGAGAGAAGCCGCATCATGCTCCAGAAGCGGCGTTACTGCGCAATCAGAAAGATAAGGGGAAGGGTCGCACACAATAGCTGCATCTGCCGCAAAAGGCCTCCGCCTCTTCTCCTTTTGGCGCCATCCGGGTCAACTCCCAACAGGGCCCCCTCCGGGGTACCCGTCCCTCTTCTCCGCCTCGTCCATCCCCAGGAGTGTTCTCACCTGTCTCCACTGATCGTTCCATCGAAACACCAGACGGAAGGGATGGCCCCAAGTATAGGACGTGGAAGTCGCCCAGAGATGGTCCGTAATAGGCTTGAACTCTCTGCGCCACTGCAGGGTCAACACAGAAAGATCTTGATAAAGCTGCAGGGAATGCCCCTGGAACTGAATCTGCAGCATATTCTGCACCTTCTGAAGTATTGCTTCCTTGACCTGAATGTTATGGACGCAGGCCAGAATATCGGATGGGCGCACCGCGGTGTTCCCTGCCGGCTCACTCTGTGAACTCTATCCAGGATGATCTCGGCCGAGCCCTCAGGCGACAGGAGGGAGCTAAACAAGGCCGTAACAAACTCTCGGATATTGTCTCCCTCAGCCCCCTGCGGGGCACCCCTGATGTGGATATTGTGGCATCGAGAGCGGTTTTCTAGAACGTCAGCCATTAGCTGCAACTGCTCCTGCTGTTCGCGTAGGCGGAGTACTTCCTGCTGAAGTTGCTCAACCTCCTCCCCTCTGGAGACCTCATTATCCTCG
This sequence comes from Pleurodeles waltl, assembly GCF_031143425.1. Classification (NCBI taxonomy): domain Eukaryota; kingdom Metazoa; phylum Chordata; class Amphibia; order Caudata; family Salamandridae; genus Pleurodeles; species Pleurodeles waltl. The sequence goes on along the minus strand of NC_090446.1, from coordinate 140,922,927 downwards.
ATGTTAGACACTCTTTCCCCCAAAGAAGTAATGTCAGATCTCAATTAGCGTACTTCCTGGGAGATATCCCTGCGAAGTTCCTGAAGTTCTACCCGCAGCAAGTCAAACAGAGAAGTAAGGAAGCTCTTTGTAACAGGGCCCTCACCCCTGATATCTGTGGCAGCTGCTGCTGAGGCCATATATTTCGTAGGCACATTACTAGGAGAGCTGTGAATATATGCACATCACAATTTAGGAAGACTATTGGCCGGTACGATGCACAAGATTATGGGTATTTGCCTGGTTTAAGAATAAGCGTTATAGTCTATTCTAGCACAGACTCTATTATCGAACCTGAAGCCACAAAATATTTGTAAGCCTTGGTCAATGGCTCAATGTATGCCTTGTAAAATGAGAAGCCACAATGGCTTTAAGTCTTGTGGCTTGATTAACACTTATGATGCTCTAACCTCTTGAATCATGATTGAAGTTTCGAGTGATCCAAAGTCAATTAAAATTCCTGATAGAATTGAGAATTCTTTTAAATAGTTCTCTTGCCATCTGAGTCTACACCCTGTGACTGATATAATGACAAACAGAACGAGTGAAAACCACCTTTAATAGAGGTAGCTTTAGTGAAATATGTGCCACCACTATCTACAATGGTTAGATGTAGCTTCTTGTCTGGATTCTATCAGCTTTCTCACCTTTTTATTATAATTCTGCTTACAATACTGCAATTTTTCTATTTCAGATTTTTTAATAATTGTTTACGTTTGCCCTGCATTTCTTTAGTTCTCTACTGGTCCTTTGGGAGCTGTGTGTTTTATGTCAGCTGTTTTAGTCAAGTTTCTTTTTTTCTGCTTGCATAACTGTATGAAAGTGGAGGTGTGGCCTACCAATTCTCCTGAGATAAAAACATTTCTGCATTTGTAATTTTTTTCAAAGTATTGTTCTAATATTTAATACCTGTCCCCCGCACGGCGGCGTCCCTAAACGCCATCTTGTTGATGACACAGGACATCTGTGCTGTTGAAAGAGTTAAGCAAATTAATGCATGATCTGATAGGAATTGGGGCCCTATGGGTGTGTCAAGAATTGTGGCTGCTGTAGTGCAATGTACAAGAAAATAATTTTTCCTGGCATGCGTTATATATGCATTTGACAAAAATTGTAATCTTTCTCACCTGTGCAGTGTGCCCTCCATGTATCTAGTAAGCTCATGCTCAATATTCACTGCAGAAGTGCTAGAAATAGAGGGGCGTTGTGTCAAATTAGACGCCACACATATCTATTGTTGGCACGGAGACTATGTAATTAGTCACCTCCCGTGATTAAAGTGCCCTTAGTAAACTGTGAAAATACGAAGCAGATGAGAGAAGAATTGTATAGTGCCATATACAGGAAAGCAATGTCATCAGAATCTAACATTCCTCTGATACCCTGTATCCGGCTACATTGGCTCTATATGTTCTGCTCAGCTTGCATGGTAATTCCAGCCAAAACAAGACCGTCACACATTTAGTTGTATTAGCTTTAGAGGTGAGAAACAGTGATAGATACCAACAAAATCGCAAACGTAGGGTGTTCAAAAGCATCAAATGGATCTCCTGTAACAAACCTGCTTATTTCAAGTTGAGCCATTTCAATAGGGCTTTCTTCTTCAGATGTGAATTATGCTCATCGGGATTAACTGTAAATATTACAGGGTCATAGAAAAGGGACCTTGCAATCACCTTAAAACATCATTGGCTTTCTGTAATTGAGGCCGATCGGCACTCTAAAAAATCTGCATTGCGGTCTGTAAGGAAATGCCTCCTTGGCATGGTTACCCCCTGAATTTGTGCCTTTGCTGATGCTAAGTTTTGATTGAAAGTGTACTGGGACCCTGCTAACCAGGCCCCAGCACCAGTGTTCTTTCCCTAAACTGTACCTTTGCTTCCACAATTGGCACAGCCCTGGCACTCAGATAAGTCCCTTGTAACTGGTAGCCCTGGTACCAAGGGCCCTGATGCCAGGGAAGGTCTCTAAGGGCTGCAGCATGTCTTATGCCACCCTGGGGACCCCTCACTTAGCACATGCACACTGCCTCACAGCTTGTGTGTGCTGGTGGGGAGAAAATGACTAAGTCGACATGGCACTCCCCTCAGAGTGCCATGCCAACATCACACTGCCTGTGGCATAGGTAAGTCGCCCCTCTAGCAGACCTTACAGCCCTAAGGCAGGGTGCACTATACCACAGGTGAGGGCATATGTGCATGAGCACTATGCCCCTACAGTGTCTAGGCAAAACCTTAGAAATTGTAAGTGCAGGGTAGCCATAAGAGTATATGGTCTGGGAGTTTGTCAAACACGAACTCCACAGTTCCATAATGGCTACACTGAAATCTGGGAAGTTTGGTATCAAACTTCTCAGCACAATAAATGCACACTAATGCCAATGTGGAATTTATTGTAAAATGCACCCAGAGGGCATCTTAGAGATGCCCCCTGAATACCAATCCGACTTCTAGTGTTGGGCTGACCAGTTTCTGCCAGCCTGCCACAACCAGACGAGTTGCTGGCCACATGGTGAGAGTGCCTTTGTCACTCTGTGGCAGGAACAAAGCCTGTACTGGGTGGAGGTGCTTCTCACCTCCCCCTGCAGGAACTGTAACACGTGACGGTGAGCCTCGAAGGCTCACCCCCTTTGTTACAGGGCCACAGGGCACTCCAGCTAGTGGAGATGCCCACCACTCCGGCCACTGCCCTCACTTTTGGCTGCAAGGCTGGAGGAGATAATTAGGAAAACAAGGAGGAGTCACCCACCAGTCAGGACAGCCCCTAAGGTGCCCTGAGCTGAGGTGACCCCTGCCTTTAGAAATCCCCCATCTTAGTTTTGGAGGATTCCCCCAATAGGATTAGGGATGTGCCCCCCTCCCCTCAGGGAGGAGGCACAAAGAGGGTGTAGTCATCCTCCAGGACACTAGCCATTGGTTACTGCCCTCCCAAACCTAAACACCCCCCTACATTTTGTATTTAGGGGCACCCAAGAACCCAGGAAATCAGATTCCTGTAACCTGAACTAAAGAAGAAGGACTGTTGACCTACAAGCCTGCAGAGACGACGGAAGATGACAACTGCTTTGGCCCCAGCCCTACCGGCCTGTCTCCTGACTCAAAAGACTGCAACCAGCGACGCATCCAACAGGGACCAGCAACCTCTGAAGCCTCAGAGGACTGCCCTGAACCCCAGGACCAAGAAACTCCTGTGAGCAGCGGCTCTGCTCAACAACCTGCAACAAACTTGCGACTTTTCTACAACTTTCAAAGACCTCACACTTCCCGCCGGAAGCGTGAGACTTCACACTCTGCACCCGACGCCCCCGGCTCGGGATCCAGAAAAGCAACACCACAGGGAGGACTCCCCGGCGTCTGCGATCCCGTGAGTAGCCCTAGATGACCTCCCTGGACCCCCACAGCGACTCCTGCAGAGAGAATCCAGAGGCTCCCCCTGACCGCGACTGCCTGTAACAAGGGACCCGACGCCTGGACCAAGCACTGCACCCGCAGCCCCCAGGACCAGAAGGAACCGAACTTCAGTGCAGGAGTGACCCCCAGGCGACCCTCTGCCTAGTCCAGGTGGTGGCTGGCCAGAGAAGTCCCCCTGTGTCCTGCCTGCACCGCTAGAGTGACCCCCGGGTCCCTCCATTGAAACCAATACAAAACCCGACGCCTGCTTTGCCTGCACCTGGCCGCCCTTGTGCCGCTGAGGGTGTTTTGTGTGCCTACTTGTGTGTCCCCCCAGTGCTCTACAAAACCCCCCTGGTCTGCCCCCCCGAGGACGCGGGTACTTACCTGCTGGCAGACTGGAACCGGAGCAACCCTGTTCTCCATAGGCGCCCATGTGTTTTGGGCACCTCTTTGACCTCTGCACCTGACCGGCCCAGAGCTGCTGGTGTGGTAACTATGGGGTTGCCTTGAACCCCAAACGGTGGGCTGCCTATGCCCAAGACCTAAGACTTGTAAGTGTCTTACTTATCTCACAATCTAACCAATACTTACCTCCCCCAAGAACTGTTGATTTTTGCACTGTCTTCTTCTAAAATAGCTTATTGCCATTTTAACAAAAACTGTATATGTTATTGCTCTAATTCAAAGTTCCTAACTTACCTGTGTGGAGTACCTTGCATTTTATGTATTTACTTCAAATCTTGAACTTGTGGTTCTAAAAATAAATCAAGAAAATATATTTTTCTATATAAAAACTATTGGCCTGGAGTAAAGTCTTTGAGAGTGTGTTCCTCAGGTATTGCCTGTGTGTGTACAACAAATGCTTAATACTACCCTCTGATAAGCCTACTGCTCGACCACACTGCCACAAAATAGAGCATTGGAATTATCTTATTTTGCCACTATCTTACCTCTAAGGGGAACCCTTGGACTCTGTGCACACTGTTTCTTACTTTGAAATAGTATATACAGAGCCAACTTCCTACACGGTCCCTCAAGCAGCACCCACCCAGTCTCATGAAAGTCCAATTTCTTCCTCCCCACCCATGTGTTAATAGGTCCTGCATGTGAAGTGATATTAACCCTAACCGGTAACAGAACCTTAAAAATGAAGAATAAAACAAAAACAAGTACATGCCACTTCTGCTTCATCTGCTGGGTCAAGATAAGAATAATGTGATCATTAAGAAGTCTCATAGGTAAGTGAGGGACAATCTCTGGCTAGGAAAGACAGGCCTCTCCAGCCTCCAACACCCTCAATCGAGCAAAAGGATAAGAAAAGGGAAGCCATTATAGAAATATAAAAGGCCGTTTGTAAAAAGAATATGTAACAAACAGAAAAGAGCTTCCACCCCCAAGCACGGTGATCACAAAACTGCTAACCTATAAGGATAGAGATACTATCCTTCAGGCGGCCCATCAAACTGGAGATCCCACATATGAAAACCATGAGATTCGAATATTCCCAGATTACAATAAGCAAGTGCAACAAATGCGGATGACCTTTGGGGGAGTAAAGCAGAAACTCAGGGCAATGGGTCATGCTCCTCTATCCCACCAAATTGCAAGTGCTCCATGCTAAATGCACAGATTTCTTCACCAGCCCCGAGGAAGTTTGGGACTGGTTGGAAGTGCATAATGCTGGCTGGATACCTGCACAGACACTTTGGGGTGCCGGAGACTGACGTTCTGGGACTCATCCACCGTGATCAGCTCACAGGAGAGGCCGGCAAGAGAACGGCCTTCTGCTCCTCCCGATCCTCCCAGAGGGTGGTGGTCCAAAAGAAAGCCACCCTACACTTGGAAAGACAGCGATCGGAGCATGAGGAGCGAGGAGCATCCCAGGGTACGAGAGTTCTCCTGTCACACTGCAGTCTACGGGGGCCTTTATCAGCCTTGACAGATTCTTGGTATCAGCTGAAATAACACTGACAATTACTAAAGTCCTGAGCATGGGCTGTTTTATCTCAGACCAGGCTCCGGTGATACTGGAGTGGGTGGAGTGCACCCGCGGGTTTCTGTGTGGTGGCTCCAACCCGAGATCCTTAAAGATACGCTATTACAAGAGGAACTCCACGATGCAACATCCCAGTTATCAGACACAAATTGGTTGTCCACAGGGGAGAGGGGACTGGAATGGGATATCTTAAAACTGGTCACCCGCGGGGAATGCAACTCTAGAATTGGTGGCACACAACAATGGCTGGAAAAGGAAACTCTGGCAAATTAACAGCGGTCACACACCGTGTAGGAGGAGCGCAATGAATCTCTGACACAGGTTCATTGCCAAGTCAGAGACATCTGGGACAGCCTGGACTGCCTAACCAATTGTGAATACCGGCAGTTGTTGCATCGCAAGGGAGATAAATATGGGAGGCTACTGGCGTGGCTGCTGCAATGGGAGCGTCCGCCCTCCCCCTTATCGCATTGTTGCGACACCCTGGCGGTTTAATTGTGTCCATGCAGGCTGAAATTAATGCACTTCTACAAGATCATATGGCGGGAGTATACTGTGCCAGCCCCCACATATTTCTAACAGTGCTCCAAGATTTCCTGACAGACTTAGAACTCCCACGCCTCATTGAGGCGCAGAACAAAGATCTCGACAAAGACCTTCAGCTGGAGGAACTCCAGGAGGCAGTTAGGGCTATGGTGCGGTGCAGAGCACCTGGCCCAGACAGCCTACCAGTGGAATACTATCAGATGTTTGCAGACCTCCTGCTGCCAAACCTACTAGAGACCTATAAAGAATCCAGACGTGTGGGTCTCCTGCGGCGCTCCATGCATGAAGCCCAGATTGTGATGTTTCTAAAACCATGTAAAGACCTGGAATCGCACTTGATATTGAAAAGGGCTTCAACACTCTGGGGTGGGAGTACCTATGGGTCATGTCGGAGAGGATGTTATTAGGCCCAGTATTTATTTCATGGGTCAACTCCTTTATGCCCACCCGTCGGTATGTGTTTGTTACGCCGCTGTGGTTTGGGAAACCATATCTATAGTGAGAGGAATGACACAGGGCTGCCCACTGTCTCCACTTCTTTTTGCTTTAGCTGTGGAGCCCCTCGTGCAGTGACGTGACATGACCCAATGGGGTGTTGTTGCGGGAGGCTCTACGCACGTAGCCTCCCTGTAAGCGGATGAAGTGCTAGTCTATATTAGCCACCCGGAACAAGGAGTGCCTCTATTTCTGGAAATTATGACAGCCTCTGGAGAGGTCTCCAGCTTGTGTGTCAACCAGCAGAAATATGTTCTCTTTCCTCTGGTGAGCATGGTGGAGGCAGATGATCTGCCCTGCCACAGATGGGGCTTGTCTGGGAGCATAACCATTTTTGCTATTTGGGCATACAACAGGCCCATCCAGACACTGATAATTATAATTTAAATCTGGGAGCTGTACTCGCACACCTCGAGGCATCAATTCACTTTTGGAATCGACTTCCGCTCTACATCAAGGAGAGGGAGGCGCTATGTAGAATGGTACTCCTCCCTTGTTGTCTATATATCTTGCGAAACTCTATGTGCCGCATTCCACTGGCTGCAATCAGTAAACTAAACAGCCTTCTGATATCCCTGATATGAGCAGGTCACCGGAGTAGAGTTATGTTAGACGTGCTGAAACTAGACATGGAGTTGGGGGGGGGGGTCTGGGCCTACCAGACCTGCAGATCTACTATTTGCAGGAATCTTGCAATATGCCATACAATGGTGCACAGAGGGCTTGGTGGGAGGAAGAAAAAAACTTCCTGGCGAACTGGGATGGCGTAGCAGACTTCTCTGGATACCTGATGAGGGGGAGCGGAGTGTCGAACTATACCCCTTTTATAGTACGGTAGTTTGCTGATGTGTGTGAACAAGCAGTCACACTAGTTCTACGAAAAGCACCCTATGTGAAACTACTACCACTGACACAGATGTTGGGATTTCGACAGATACAGGCAGTGATGGATTTATCCCAATGGTATGCCAGGGGTTGCTCTACTGCTGGAGACCTGTACCAAAATTAGGTTTTTCTCATTGCAGATGAGGCCAGGAAAGTTTTCAGCTTTCACCTGATTAATTCCTGCAATACGCCAAAATCTCCTCCACAGTCAACAGGTGCCTTTTCTGCAGAGACAGAGGAATTCCATACAATGCAACTTCTATTAGACCCTGGCACCACTACAGGAATGATATTCCGCGTATACAAGGCCCTAAAACTTAAACACAGAGTAGACGTGAAACCGATTCAGGATAGCGGTCAGAAGACATACCACTCCCCCTCACGGACATGTAGTGGCAACAGGCGTTTGCACAGGTGCAAGAGGTAGCACGTAACGCTCGGTTTAAACTTACAAACTTACAAGGTTCCATTACTTACATCGCACTTACCTAACTCCCCAGAGACTACAGAAGATTTACACAACACAATCATCCGGGTGCCCTCGATGTGCGATCGACCCTACAACATTAATCCACATGACCTGGGAATGTGTGAAATTAAAGGACTACTGGGCCAACACATGCTGCAGAGGTTACAGCTGTACAGATAGAGACACCAATTAAGCATTGCCTCTTAAGTGTGATCCTGTTGCCACAAAAGGGACCAAAATGTGGTATAAATTTGTCCCATTATGTTTGATGCAGGCAAAATGCTGCATCGCGATCTACTGGACCCGGCCTTGCCTCCCCCACATTGGAAAGATGGGGAGCAGACCTATGTGAGTAATAAACAGTATTGATGCACATTGTATTAAGCCCTGAGTGCGTTATATGTAGCAAATAAGGCAATATCTGTTCCGGTGTTGAAAAAAGAGGATCAATTTGTTGTTGATGACACCACAAACAAAATCTTTTCCACTTACATGAGTAAGTCTTGTTAGTACTAAATGCTCTGGCTTTGGATAGTATATCTCTGCACTCCTGCGGAATATTTAGGTGTGCAAACTCAAGGTCCACAGGAGCCATGCTGATAACTGCATTGACTGAGGGTTCGGATGGAAGATTTGTTTGTTGTTCATTGTTAGCAAATGCAGAGATATTCTCAGTGAGATGCAAGGCTTCATTGACAGGAGAAGAAGCTCCGCGAACCAATGTTGACGAGGCCAGTTCGGGGCTATTAATATTAGTGTGCATGGTTCTCTCTTCATCTTCGTTGGGACTCTCAGGATCAAGGGAATTGGTGGAAAAGCATATGCAAAGATTCCTGACCATGCTATGGAAAACACATTCTCCCATGATTCCCTCTGGTGATGCCAGCTTGTGCAGTATTGGCATTTGGTGTTTGACCAGCTGGTGAAGAGGTCGAGGTTGGGTGATCCCCACTGAGATAAAATGTGGTTGACCGTGGACTGGTCTAGTTCCCATATGTGACATTGATTTTTGCATGCTGAACGAGTCTGCTATCCTGTTCTGGATGCCCAGAAGGTGAACTGCTGTGAGGAGTATGCCATGCTGCACAGCCCAGTTCCAAATCTCCTGAGCTTCCCTAAAGAGAGGAAGAGATCTTGGGCCTCCCTGTTTGTTTAGGTAATGCAGTGTAGTGGTATTGTATGTTCTTATTACCACTTCTGAATTGGCAATCTTTGGGAGGAAAGTCTGTAAAGGTGGGCGGACTGCTTTCAGCTCCAGCAGATTGATGTGCGTTGTTTTCCACTCCGGTGGCCATTTGTCACTTTTTTGTAGGTCTTGTAAAACCACTCCCCAACCCTCCAGAGAGGCATCTGTGGTGATTGTCCATGGGGCTGGGCAATGAAGAAAAGACCGACCAATAGAAAGATGATGTTCCTGAGACCACCACACCAGAACCTTTGTGATTGCTGGAGTAATTTTTATCTGATCTTCGAAGCTTCCTAAAACCTGGAACTACTGCAGATTGATCTGGTCTTGCAGGGTGCGCATTCTTGAGTCTGTAGAGAGGAACTAGAGGTATGCATGAAGACATCATCCCCAATAAGGACTTTCTAAAGGCGTACTGAAATGTATTATTTTCTTTGTATTAACTTTGCAGAGATAGTTTATGTTGTCTTTCTACTGTGGGGCAGGCCATGGTGGTTTGAGTGTCCAGGTTTGCCCCTAGGAAAGTGATCGAGGGTGATGGTTGAGGTTTGGATTTCTCCCAGTTGATAGTCAGGCCTAAGCTGTTGAGTAAGGCAGTGTACTTTCTTGTCGACATGGGTGCTGCCGAATAGGTATTGCTTTTATCAGTCAGTCATCTAAGTATGGGAATACTTGATGTTTTCTTCTCCTGAGAAAGGCTGCAATAGGAGTTAAGCACTTCATGAATATTCTGGGAGCTCATTTTAGACCGAATGGAAGGACTCTAAATTGAAAGTGGCTTCCGGCTACCCTGAATCTCAGGTAGTGTCTGTGGGCTGGGTGAATTAAGATGTGGAAATACGCATCCTTTAGGTCTAGGATAGACATAAAGGGGGTCATTCTGACCCTGGCGGTCATCGACCGCCAGGGCCAACGACCGCGGAAGCACCGCCAACAGGCTGGCGGTGCTTCCTGGCCAATTCTGACCGCGGCGGTAAAGCCGCGGTCAGAAAAGGGAAACCGGCGGTTTCCTGCCGGTTTTCCCCTGGCCATAGGAATCCTCCATGGCGGCGCTGCAAGCAGCGCCGCCATGGAGATTCCGACCCCCTTCCCGCCATCCTGTTCCTGGCGGTTCTTACCGCCAGGAACAGGATGGCGGGAACGGGTGTCGTGGGGCCCCTGGGGGCCCCTGCACTGCCCTTGCCACTGGCATGGGCAGTGCAGGGGCCCCCTCACTCTACCTGTCCCCCCCCTCGCGCTTTCCCGCCGCGACCTCCTGCACGCCCCTGCCCCCAGCTCCCATTCGCCCCCAGCTGACCCCTCCCCCCCCTCCTACCTCATATGGCGGCCGCTGCGCGACAGTGGTAGCGACCCTTGACCCAAGGGTACGTCGCTCCCCCTGCCACTGCAGCTCCTCCAGGTTCCTGAGTTCCTGAGACCCACCTCACAGTAAGTACCCCACACCTCCCAGCCCCTCGCTCTGCCCCGCGCTACTCACCCTCTCTCCTGCTCCTGCTTCTTTTCTTCTTTTCTTCTTCTCTGTTCTTCCTCCTCGCTCCTCGTCTGTAATCTTCTTCTGTACTCTTCTTTTCCCCGTCTTCTCTCTTCTTCTCTCTTCTTCTGTGTGCTTCTCAGCCTCTCCTGTCGCCTCTCTTCTTCCTCATCTTCTTCTGTGGTCTTCTGCCCTCTGTTCTTCGTTTTCTGTATCTTCTTCTGTGTTCTTCTGTGTTCTTCTGTGTTCTTCCGGTCTTCCTTTCTTCTGTTCTTCTGTGTTCTTCTGGTCTTCCGTTCTTCTGTTCTTCTGTTCTTCTGTTCTTCTGTTCTTCCGCTCTTCTGGTCTTCTGTCTTCTATCTTCTGCCTTTGGCTCTTCTGCCTCCTCCGTCTTCTTCTCCCCGCGCCTGCCCTCCTGCTCCTGCCTCATCCCCCCCCTCACTCGCATCCCCCTTCTATCTCCCCTATCTAACCCGTTCACTATCTACCTCCCTCACTCCTCCTATCTACCTATCTTTCTATCTCTCTATCCCACTATCTAACTCCCTCACTCTCCACCTCCTCCTATCTTCCTATCTCTCTATCTATTTCTCTATCTATCGATTTCTCTATCTATCTATTTTCTCTATCTATTTCTCTATCTCTCCCCCCCTCCCGCCACCCCCTCTATTACCTATCTTCCTATCCTCTCACTCTACCTCTCACCCTCACCCACCTCTACAACCCCCCCTCCCCTATCTTCACAACCCTACTCCTATCTTTCTCCCTAATCTCCTAAACCTCCTAACACTCACCCCCCTCCACCCTTAAACCCCTCTCCCCCAGCTCTTCTCACTCTACCTGTCCCCCCCTCCCTCGCGCTTTCCCGCCGCGACCTCCTGCACGCCCCCGCCCCCCAGCTCCCATTCGCCCCCAGCTGACCCCTCCCCCCCCTCCTACCTCATATGGCGGCCGCTGCGCGACAGTGGTAGCGACCCTTGACCCAAGGGTAGGTCGCTCCCCCTGCCGCTGCAGCTCCTCCAGCTCCTCCAGGTTCCTGAGTTCCTGAGACCCACCTCACAGTAAGTACCCCCCACCTCCCAGCCCCTCGCTCTGCCCCGCGCTACTCACCCTCTCTCCTGCTCCTGCTTCTTTTCTTCTTTTCTTCTTCTCTGTTCTTCCTCCTCGCTCCTCGTCTGTAATCTTCTTCTGTACTCTTCTTTTCCCCGTCTTCTCTCTTCTTCTCTCTTCTTCTGTGTGCTTCTCAGCCTCTCCTGTCGCCTCTCTTCTTCCTCATCTTCTTCTGTGGTCTTCTGCCCTCTGTTCTTCGTTTTCTGTATCTTCTTCTGTGTTCTTCTGTGTTCTTCTGTGTTCTTCCGGTCTTCCTTTCTTCTGTTCTTCTGTGTTCTTCTGTTCTTCCGGTCTTCCGTTCTTCTGTTCTTCTGTTCTTCTGTTCTTCTGTTCTTCTGTTCTTCCGCTCTTCTGGTCTTCTGTCTTCTATCTTCTGCCTTTGGCTCTTCTGCCTCCTCCGTCTTCTTCTCCCCGCGCCTGCCCTCCTGCTCCTGCCTCATCCCCCCCCTCACTCGCATCCCCCTTCTATCTCCCCTATCTAACCCGTTCACTATCTACCTCCCTCACTCCTCCTATCTACCTATCTTTCTATCTCTCTATCCCACTATCTAACTCCCTCACTCTCCACCTCCTCCTATCTTCCTATCTCTCTATCTATTTCTCTATCTATCGATTTCTCTATCTATCTATTTTCTCTATCTATTTCTCTATCTCTCCCCCCTCCCGCCACCCCCTCTATTACCTATCTTCCTATCCTCTCACTCTACCTCTCACCCTCACCCACCTCTACAACCCCCCCTCCCCTATCTTCACAACCCTACTCCTATCTTTCTCCCTAATCTCCTAAACCTCCTAACACTCACCCCCCTCCACCCTTAAACCCCTCTCCCCCAGCTCTTCTCACTCTACCTGTCCCCCCCTCCCTCGCGCTTTCCCGCCGCGACCTCCTGCACGCCCCCGCCCCCCAGCTCCCATTCGCCCCCAGCTGACCCCTCCCCCCCCTCCTACCTCATATGGCGGCCGCTGCGCGACAGTGGTAGCGACCCTTGACCCAAGGGTAGGTCGCTCCCCCTGCCGCTGCAGCTCCTCCAGCTCCTCCAGGTTCCTGAGTTCCTGAGACCCACCTCACAGTAAGTACCCCCCACCTCCCAGCCCCTCGCTCTGCCCCGCGCTACTCACCCTCTCTCCTGCTCCTGCTTCTTTTCTTCTTTTCTTCTTCTCTGTTCTTCCTCCTCGCTCCTCGTCTGTAATCTTCTTCTGTACTCTTCTTTTCCCCGTCTTCTCTCTTCTTCTCTCTTCTTCTGTGTGCTTCTCAGCCTCTCCTGTCGCCTCTCTTCTTCCTCATCTTCTTCTGTGGTCTTCTGCCCTCTGTTCTTCATTTTCTGTATCTTCTTCTGTGTTCTTCTGTTTCTTCCGGTCTTCCTTTCTTCTGTTCTTCTGTGTTCTTCTGTTCTTCCGGTCTTCCATTCTTCTGTTCTTCTGTTCTTCTGTTCTTCCGCTCTTCTGGTCTTCTGGTCTTCTGTCTTCTATCTTCTGCCTTCGGCTCTTCTGCCTCCTCCGTCTTCTTCTCCCCGCGCCTGCCCTCCTGCTCCTGCCTCATCCCCCCCTCACTCGCATCCCCCTCTCTATCTCCCCTATCTAACCCGTTCACTATCTACCTCCCTCACTCCTCCTATCTACTTATCTCTCTATCTCTCTATCCCACTATCTAACTCCCTCACTCTCCACCTCCTCCTATCTTCCTATCTCTCTATCTATTTCTCTATCTATCTATTTCTCTATCTATCTATTTTCTCTATCTATTTCTCTATCTCTCCCCCCTCCCGCCACCCCCTCTATTACCTATCTTCCTATCCTCTCACTCTACCTCTCACCCGCACCCACCTCTACAACCCCCCCTCCCCTATCTTCACAACCCTACTCTTATCTTTCTCCCTAATCTCCTAAACCTCCTAACACTCACCCCCCTCCACCCTTAAACCCCTCTCCCCCAGCTCTTCTCACTCTACCTGTCCCCCCCCCTCCCTCGCGCTTTCCCACCACGACCTCCTGCACGCCCCCGCCCCCCAGCTCCCATTCGCCCCCAGCTGACCCCTATCGCGCAGCGGGCGCGCCGCTGGCGCGCCAGAGGCAAGCCCGTCTGTGCCCGTCTGCTCCTGGCCCGCGCCCAGCGCCACGACCCCTGGTCCCCAGCTCTCCCAAGCCCGCTGATCCGCTACGAGCCCACCACCCTCCACGCCCTCAACCCAGGACGCTCCAACACCTGCTTCCAAGCTCACCCCAAATGCACCCATGGACCCTTCGCCTGCAACTCCTGCAAACGCATCTTCCACCACGCAACTACCACGACCACAAGCCCACGCGCCATCAACCACCTCAAGTGCATCCTAGTCAATGCTCGCTCCGTCCACAAACACGCCGTTGAACTATGGGACCTCCTGGACTCCATAGCACCGGACGTCGCCTTCATCACGGAGACCTGGATGAACGCCTCCTCTGCTCCAGACATCTCCACCGCCATCCCCGAAGGCTACAAGATCTCCAGGAAAGACTGCACCAACCAAGCAGGAGGAGGTATCGCCATCGTCTTCAAAGACTCCATCAGCGTCACCACCTCCACCGAAGACACCCCTCTCGCCGCTGAACATCTGCATTTTCAGATTCGCACCGACCCGAGGACCACCCTCAGAGGATCCCTCGTCTACCGTCCTCCCGGACCACGCGCCCCTTTCAGCGACGCCATCGCCGACTTCATCTCCCCGCACGCCCTCGCCTCACCGGACTACATCCTCCTAGGCGACCTCAACTTCCATCTGGAACAAAACAACGACCCCAACACCACCACCCTGCTCGACAACCTCGGCCTCAAACAACTGGTGAACACCGCCACCCACATCACCGGACACACGCTCGACCCTATCTTCTCGGCCAGCAAACACGTCTTCTTCAGCCACACCTCCGCCCTACACTGGACCGACCACAGCTGCGTCCACTTCACATTCCGACGCGAGACCCACCACCTCCGCACTCAACCCATCCCTCGTCGACAGTGGAACAAGATCCCTGAAGAGCAACTCCTCTCCGCACTCGCCGCCAACCAACCCACCCTCACCACCACTGACCCCAACGACGCAGCCCTCAACCTCACAAACTGGATCTCCAACTGCGCAGACAACCTTGCTCCCCTCAAACGCATGCATCGACAGACCAACACCAAAAAACCTCTCTGGTTCTCTGACACCCTCAAAGAATCTAAGAAAACTTGTCGCGCCCTTGAGAAAGCCTGGCGCAAGGACCACACCGCTGACAACAACATGACCGCCCTCAAGAACGCTACCCGCGAACACCAACACCTGATCCGCGCTGCCAAAAGGAACTTTTTCACCGACAGACTGGACAAAAACTGCCACAACAGCAGAGAACTCTTCAGCATCGTCAAGGAGTTCTACAACCCCAGCGCCAACGCCAACGCCGTCACGCCCTCACAGGATTTGTGCGAATCCCTCGCCACTTTCTTCCATCGCAAGATCAGCAACCTCCACGACAGCTTCGGACACCAGACCCAACCAAACACCACGAACCCGCATCCCCGGCCATCACCCTCAACAACTGGACCCACATCAACACGGAAGAAACCAAATCCATCATGAACTCTATCCACTCCGGCGCCCCTTCGGACCCCTGCCCGCACTTCATCTTTAACAAAGCCGACGACATCCTCGCCCCCGCACCTCCAGACCGTCATCAACTCTTCTTTTTCTTCTGCTACCTTCCCCGAATGCTGGAAACACGCCGAAGTCAACGCCCTACTAAAGAAACCTACGGCTGACCCAAGGTTTCTGAAAAACTTCCGCCCCATCTCTCTTCTGCCTTTCCCAGCCAAAGTAATAGAGAAGACCGTCAACAAACAGCTGACCACCTTCCTGGAAGACAACAACCTGCTCGACCCCTCACAAACCGGATTCCGAACCAACCACAGCACTGAAACCGCCCTCATCTCAGTCACAGACGACATCAGAACCCTGATGGACAACGGTGAAACAGTCGCCCTCATTCTTCTCGACCTCTCGGCTGCCTTTGACACCGTCTGTCACCGCACCCTAATCACCCGCCTCCGCTCCACCGGGATCCAAGGCCAGGCCCTGGACTGGATCGCCTCCTTCCTCGCAAACCGTTCCCAAAGAGTTTACCTCCCTCCGTTTCGCTCAGAACCCACCGAGATCATCTGCGGCGTACCTCAAGGCTCATCGCTCAGCCCGACACTCTTCAATGTCTACATGAGCCCCCTCGCCAAAATCGTATGCAAGCACGACATCATCATCACCTCCTACGCCGACGACACCCAACTTATACTCTCCCTCACCAAGGACCCCGCCAGCACCAAGACCAACCTACAAGAGGGTATGAAGGACGTCGCAGATTGGATGAGGCTCAGCCGCCTAAAACTGAAAAAACGGAAGTCCTCATCCTCGGCAACACCCCGTCCGCCTGGGACGACTCCTGGTGGCCCACGGCCCTCGGCACCGCACCGACCCCCACAGACCACGCCCGCAACCTCGGCTTCATCTTGGACCCTCTTCTCACCATGACCAAGCAAGTCAACGCCGTGTCCTCCGCCTGCTTCCTCACCCTCCGCATGCTCCGCAAGATCTTCCGCTGGATCCCCGCCGACACCAGAAAAACCGTGACCCACGCCCTTGTCACGAGCCGCCTGGACTACGGCAACACCCTCTACGCCGGGACCACAGCCAAACTCCAAAATCGCCTGCAACGCATTCAAAACGCCTCGGCCCGCCTCATTCTCGACGTACCCCGCAGCAGCCACATCTCCGCACACCTGAGACACCTGCATTGGCTCCCAGTCAGCAAAAGGATCACCTTCCGACTTCTCACCCACGCACACAAAGCCCTCCACGACAAGGGACCGGAATACCTCAACAGACGCCTCAACTTCTACGTCCCCACCCGCCTCCTCCGCTCCTCTGGCCTCGCACTCGCTGCTGTCCCTCGCATCCGCCGCTCCACGGCGGGTGGGAGTTCCTTCTCCTTCCTGGCGGCCAAGACCTGGAACTCCATCCCCACCAGCCTCAGGACCACCCAGGACCACTCCGCTTTCCGGAGACTCCTAAAAACCTGGCTGTTCGAGCAGCGATAACCCCCCTTTTTCCCCTAGCGCCTTGAGACCCGCACGGGTGAGTAGCGCGCTTTATAAATGTTAATGATTTGATTTGATTTGATTTGTGATGTCACAGTCACTTATGAAGGACCACCCAGGCGCACATACATCAGTTTCTTTTCCACAGACTTCCATGCCAGAAGGGCAGAGCCATGGAAAGAACTAACAGTTTGTCTGTGCAAAAAACTAAGGCCCTGAAAGCGACAATCTCTGACCCTAGTATACATGTCCGCCGAGCTGGGAGGCATGGGTAGGTGTAAGGAATCTGCAGCTAGATAGAGTCTCTACCAGATAATGCGTTACCGAAGGTAAGTAACTTGTTCAACTAATAGAGACCTCTAGCTGCAAATTCCTTACCTTTAGAATATATACCCAAGTCATAACCTCCTGGCAGTGGGCTGCAGACAGATCTCCTTTCACTAGAAACTCCTGTAGGACCGAACCGGCAAAGTGCTCCTCTCTACAGACCTGATTGTCCAAGCAGTATTGTCTTCCAAACTTGTGCAAGGATGCCCACGTTGCTGACTGACAGATATCCAGGACTGGAACACCTTGGGCTAGCGCAGTCGTAACAGCCTTGCCCCTGGTAGAATGAGCTCTCAAGCCCTCAGGAGGTTGCTTCTTGGCCAGTGTGTAGCAGATCGTAATGCAGAGAACAACCCAATGCGAGATGGTTCACTTCTGCACTGCCTGACCTTTCTTTGTTCCCACATACCCCACAAAGAGTTGGTCATCCATCCTGAACTCTTTCGCGCGGTCCAGGTAGAATGACAACGCTCTTTTTGGGTCCAGTCGGTGGAGTTGCTCCTCTTCTTTAGAGGGATATGGTGGAGGAAAGAAGGTGGGCAGAGTGATGTTCTGACCTAGGTGAAATGGGGTCATCACCTTGGGGAGGAAAGAGGCACAGCCTTGTCCGGGAACATGGTGAGATACAGCGTTCTAGGTGAGAGAGCCTGCATCTCACTCAGCATCCTGGCAGATGTTATTGCCACTAAGAAGGCTGTCTTGATGGTGAGCAGCCAGAAGGGACAATTGTGTAAAGGCTCAAAGGTAGGGCACGTGAGGAATGTGAGGACCAGATTTAAGTCCCACTGAGGCATAACAAAGCGCGTAGTAGGACACATATGTACAAGCCCTTTCAGAAATCTATATACAATTGGTGATTTGAATAATGAAGGCTGATCAGGCAGCCAAAGGAATGCTGCTAAGGCTGAAAGATAGCCTTTGAGAATGCCCAAGGCAGAGCCCTGCTAGGAAAGGGATAAGACAAAGAGAAGAATGTCAGAGAGAGAAGCAGAAAGAGGATCAATAGATCTTTCTGTACAATAATATACAAAACGTTTCCAAACGGCAGGCATATACCGTCTCAGTGGAGGGACGCCTGGCTGCTAAAATAACTTTACAGACTTCGGGAGGAAGGTCGAAGGCTATCAACTTTCTCCGCTCATTCTCCAAGCATGAAGGCACAGAGTTGATTGGTTCAGGTGGAGAATCTTCCCCTGCTGCTGTGACAGAAGATCTTTCCGAAGTGGCAGCCTGATCAGATGATCAATGCTCATTTTCAGAAGCTTGGGATACCAGACTCTCCTTGCCCAGTCCAGAGCCACCAGGATTACTTGGGCCCGGTCACTCTTAATCTTCTTGAGAACTCTGGGCAGAAGTGGTGTGGGCAAAAATGCATACAGGAGGCCTGAGCTCCACTCGTGATGAAAAGCATCGCCGAGTGAGTGCCATCTTGGAAACTCCAGCATGCAATACTGCTGACATTGCACATTCTCTTCGGAGGCAAACAGATATAACTAAGGCTCTCCCCACTGCTTAAAGAGTCCTTGTGCCACCTCCGGATGGAGACATCACTCATGATCCGCTAGGTAGCGACGGTTGAGTTTGTCTGCCCTGGTGTTCAGAGAACTTACCAGGTGTTATGTCCTGCTCTTCCAACTATGTCCAGAGACGCAAGGCCTCTTGACAAAGGGTCCTTGACCCCACACTGCTTGTTGCAGTATCACATTGCAGTGGTGTTGTCCGTGAACACCTGCACTATCTTCCTTTAACAGGAAGAAATGCCTTCAATGCTAGTCAGATGGCCCGGAGCTCCAGTAAGTTGATATGGAGTCCGGATTCTGCCTGAGACCAGAGGCCTCTGATCTCCACCGCTCCAGATGGCCACCCCATCCCAGAAGTGATGCATCTGTCACCACTGTAAACTCTGTTTGGGGACGGGAGAGGAGTCTGCCTCTGACCCAATCACGGTTCACTAACCACCACTGCAGATCTTTTGCAGTTCCTTGCAAGATCTGAACCATGTCAGCGATATTCCTGTGATGCTGTGCTCACTGGAACTTCAGGTCCCATTGCAGAGCCCGCATATGCCATCTGGCCTTTTGAACCAACAGGATGCAGGAGGCCATGAGGCCCAGCAGCCTCAGAGTCCGTCTCACCCAAATCCAGGATAGAGGCCGAAATGTTGCAACCATAATGTGAATATACTGGAATCTCTGATCAAGATGATAAGCCCAAAACAGCACTGTGTCCAGAACGGCTCCGATGAAAGGGAGCGTCTGAGCGGGAGTTGGGTGTGACTTTGGCATGTTTATAGTGAAACCCAGTGAATGCAGGAGGTTTGCCGTAGTTTGAAGGTGGGTGACGACAGCCTGGGGCGAAGAAGCCTTCAACTGCCAGTCGTCGAGGTAGGGGAAGACTGAAACCCCTAATCCGCAGAGATGAGATGCAACTACCGCCATCAGTTTGGTGAACACCAGAGGGATGCTGGTTTAAGGCCGAAGGGGAGCACGGTAAACTGAAAGCGTTCGTGGCCCACCTTGAACCGCAGGTAACGCCTGTGGGCAGGCAGGATGGGGATATGGAAATACACATCCTGCTAGTCCAATGCTACCATCCAGTTTCCTTGGTCTGGGGCAGACAAGACCTGAGCCTGAGTGAGCATTTTGAATTTCTCCTTTTTGAGGAAGAGGTTGACCTCCTGAAAATCCAGAACAGGGCAAAGGCCATTGTTCTTTTTGGGTATCAGAAAGTAGCGGGAATAACATCCACTGCCTATTTCTGATATTGGGACCTTTTATATGGCTCCCCTGGCCAAGAGAGACGTCACTTTCTCGCAGAGCAAAACTAAGTGATCCTCCATCAGCTGCTCTTTTGATGGAGGCATTTGGGGTCAGGGAAAGACGGGAAAGGGAGGAATTAGCCTTCTGTATGAACTGCAAGACCCATTTGTCTGATGTTATGGACCGCCAGTGAGGGAGATGAAATTGAATCCTCCCTCTAACTGGATGCACATGGTCTTGCAGAATCACACTAGTAGGGCTTGGACGCTGTGGAGGAAGGGGGCTGGGTGGTGGACGACTTCTGGACAGACCCTCTGGGTCTGAAGGTACCACCTCCCCGTCCTCATCCCAGCACAAGATGTGGGGGAGGACAGTGGCTGGTCTGTGGGTGGTGTGGAACCCATTCCGAAACCTCACAAGGGGCGATAGACAGACTGTTGGCAAGGTGTCGCTGAGAGGCCCAAGGACTTGGTTGTAGCCTGGGAGTCTTTGAACACTCCAGCGCCGAATCTACCTTTTTGCCAAATAGGCGGGACCCAACGAAGGGCATGTCCATGAGGTTTGCCTGGACATCCGCCCAAAAGCCAGATGTATGAAGCCAGACATGATGTTGAAGGGCCACTGTCTACGAAATCGCTCTACCCAGCGAGTCAGCTGTGTTCAAACCACACCTAATGGTAACATTTGCTGCATCTCTCCCATCTTTAACCGTATGTGAGAGAGTAGCCCGCACATCCTCCAGGACCTGGGGCAGCACCTGCACCACCGTATCCCATAGAGTTTTGGAAAAACGGCCCAATAGGCATGAAATGTTTACCAACCTCAATGCCAGGCTGGAGAAAGAGGACAGTTTCCTCCCTAACTAGTCCAGCCTCTTGGATTCCCTATCCGGGGGAGTGGAAAGGAATGCACTCCCCCGGATAAGTGGAGGCTTGGATCACCAAGGTCTCTCAGGTGGGTGTTTGGTAAGAAAACTAGGATCACTGTGAGCTGGGCGATGGCGGCAGTCAATTATCCTGTTTACAATTGCCCCAGTGCTGCATTTGAACCAGTCCGTGAGGGCTTCATTAAGGGGTAACATTGGTTCCGATGTAGAAATCCCCGGCTGAAGAACCTCCGTCAGGAGGTTAGTCCTGACCGGCAAAGGACGCAGATCTTGGTCCAAGACCTTAGCTGCCCTATGCACCAACACTGCATACGATGCTCCCTCCTCCGTCGTAGCCACCATAGGAGGTAAAAGTATGCTAGTACCTGGAGAGGTGTCCAGCCCACTGGCCTCTTCTGACTCCTCATACCAGTCCATAGCCTCTAAATGGGACTCTAGAGGGTCCTGATACCCCTTCCATTCCTCACCAGTGCCTGGCTGATTGAAGAAATACTCAGGGAATGATCTGGCACCTGTTGGCGCCGCCGAAATCGGCATTGTGTGACGCTGTTACAGCACTAGATCATCAGTTATTAGAATGGGGCTCATGCCACCGGTGGGTGCTGGTGGTGCCAGGAGCGTCAACTTAGGGAGCGACGCCGGAGGACGCTGATTGTGTGATCTCTGCATCGTTCCGAATCTGATATTGGATCCAAGAGACTCCATTGGCACCGAGGCCAAAGCCAGTGGCGTGGAACCTGATGGGGCCTCTGGCAAACCTGCAGGCCTGAAGGCCTGGCAGGGGGCCAGCCAGCTCAAATACGAGATACATGGCCTTTTTTAAAACTCTTTGAGTTAAGCAGGGGTTGCTCCAGCTCCCTGAAGGCGGGAAGAGTCAGCCTTGACAACGGTTTTTCTTCTTCTTGTGGCAGTTCCTGGGTTGCTTGGAGGACCTCAAGTGAGATGAAGAGGACTTGGGGCTCCTGGAGCAGTCCGGCGAACTCCTTCTTGACCGGGACCATGACCTCCTCTGAGTCAGGCCCACCCACGTCAACTGCCGGGCCTCCATTAGCTTCAGGGACCGCTCCCTCAAACTTTTGGAGCCATGACCCGGCAGTCGGAACACGACTCCGAGTCATGGACTCGGTGTAAGCACCAGAGACATACCTGGTCGGGGTCCATCACCGACACGGCGCGGTGGCAGGTGCTGCATGGCTTGAAACCCAGCTTCCTTGATGTCATCCTGCACAGACAGAAAAAGTCTTGACAAAAGGGTTGAATAAAGGCCTGACAAAAAAATACAGAGGGTAACTGGAGTTAAGGACCATGGTGGACGAGATCTTGAAGGTGGAGCCACAAATATTCAGGCCGAGGTGCCGCACACACCCATCGCAAGGAAAATGGAGTTGTGGCAGACCATTGTGAACAGGGTCAATGCAGTGGGACACCATCCACGCACCAGGGACGACATCCGGGAGAGATGGAACGACCTGCGGGGGAAGGTCCGGGGCATGGCATGAAGGCACCACATCGCAGTGCAGAAGACTGGGGGAGGACCGCCACCAATACCACCCGACTACACTGACTGGGAGGAAAAGGTACTGGCCATCCTGCACACAGAGGGACTCACTGGAATCACTGGAGGAATGGACTCGGTTAAGTGATCTACAATTACCCAATATCCACCACACCTGTAATGCATGCACCATCCCACCCCACCCACACCCACCAGGACCTACACCCCACCCAGGCATCAGCCACTACATCCACCCCCCTGCATGACCACAAACTCACTAACATGCCCATATCCCTCCCGCTGTGCACAGTCACCCACCCCTGCACATACCCCCACCACAATGCAACCCCACACTGGCGCTAAATGCAATGTTAACCTCACAAAGGCACACTGGAAGGCCACTGAAAGTAACACCAGCACAAAATAGCCCAGTCCTGTTCACCTCAGACGTTCATGCAGATGTAACATACATGTCTATGTCCCCCAACAGGCACCACCACCCATGCAACCCTAACAGATGGGACAAGGAGTGCCAGTGCCCCCCAGGGAGACAGAGGCACCTCACAGGACACTGGTGAAGGATCCCTGGACACTGATGAGCAGGCAGGCCCCTCACACACAGTCCTCACCATGCAGCAGCCCCACCCAGGAAACCACTGTCACCCCTACCACCCAGTCAAGACCAGCAACCCAGGGCAGGCGTCCCCACACCAGTGTACCCAGGGCACAGACTGGTGGAACACAGGTACAGAGCCCACAGTCTCCCACTCCCAACATACAGGAAGGTGAGGGCCCCAGTACAAGTGGTACTGCCAGACCTGTGGAGGGGACACAGGCACAGGGGGTTAGGGCAAGTGCAAGGGCCGCAGTGGGCCAGGGGGGAGGCTACAGGATGGATGCAGCAGCCCAGGACGTGATATCAGAGGTACTGGGGGCCTACCAACATACCCATGACAGGTTGGCACAGATTGTGTCCACCCTGGAGCACAGTCAGAGGATGCAGCAGAAACACCACCAACAGGCCATGGAGCAGTGGAAAGAGCACCCACACCAGACAAGAGGCCCCCACAACAGCACCGGACAACCACAATCAGATGACCACAGCAGCTGATTCATCCCAGGAACTACCCTCACAGGAAACACAAGGGCCTACCATGTCATCCCATGAAGCTCAACAGCAGGCGCCCAAACGGACCCTCAGGCCAAGATATGGCATTGGAACCCCAGCTAAGAACAAGGCCCCCTCCAACAATTAACTCTGCAACAAATGCAAAGCAACCATCCCACCCAATCACCAACCACACATTGCTGAAAAGCAATATGAAGTACTGTTAGACAAGATGGACCCATCAATACTACCAACAAGGCTGCCACCATGTTGGTTTTGAGGACCCCCCACCCTTATGACTTCCCATCACTGTAAATAGCACAATTCACTCATTTCAACCAGTAAAACACTTTTCACACCTGTAACACTGTCCCCTGCGTAAAATTGTGAACAAAGTGGAGTATGGATGTAACTGGCAGAAAACAACTTTATTGTCGAATCTGTGCATGATGGGAGTCCTGTGTGCCTAAATGGTGGCAAGGAGGAAATGCATATATTTTCAGTCAGTACCATGCAGAAGTGGGCCATGTTTTGCCTATCACTACCAACCCCCCCGATATGACAGAGCACACTGACAGTATTAGTCACTAACCCCAATGACAGGCCTACGTCCCACACAGTTACTGGAAGTAGAGTTCTATCATTTGGTTCCTGGAATTGACATCTTCCCCGTCCTCATCATCACCATCACCCTCCTCACCCCTCTGAGGTAGCTGATCAGGACCTATAGCACCCTCCACCTCCACCTCCAAGAGGGGTAATGAATGTCTCACTGCCACGTTGTGCATCAGGCCACCACTATTCTACACACCTTATCAGGCCCATAGGCCAGGGAACCCCCAGAGATATGTAGACACCGGAATCTAGCCTTCAAGAGACTTGTAGTTTGTGCTATTACCCTCCTAGTACGTCCATGGGCCTCATTGTAATTCCTCTCTGCATCCGTCCTGGGATTCCTCACTGGTGTCAGGAGCCAACGCAAGTTTGGATATCCAGAATCACCTGGAAAATGGTACAATACAGCTTCGTCATTGGTATGACCCTTATTCAGACAGGCTGGTTTTCTGCAATGTGTCAGTTACTGACAAGCACACTTACCTATGATCCACCCTCTGTCCTCTTGTAGTTGTTCCATATTCTGTGGCACACTACTGTTCCTCAACACAAAGGAATCATGGACTGAACCTGGAAACATGGCATTCACATGTGAAATGTACTGGTCTGCAGTACATACCAATTGGATGTTCATGGAGTGAAAGTTCTTTCTGTTCCTGTAAACCTGTTCACTCACTCTTGGGGGGATGATAGCTATGTGGGTGCCATCAATGGCACCTATGACACGGGGTATGTTGGCAAAGGCATAGAATTCTGACTTGATGGCAGGTAGGTCAGTACTTTGGGGAAACCTCACATAGGACTGCAGATGTCGTACAAATGCATTCAGAAATCTTGTCAGTATCTGGCTGAACATGGGCTGTGAAAACCCAGCACTCATGCCCACTGTCACTTGAAATGAGCCCATGGCCAGGAAATGGAGTGCTGAGAGCACCTGCACTTCAGTTGGAATGGCATGCTGATTACGATTCCCCGGAGTTAGTGCAGGATCCAGTAATGCACAAAGGTCCTGAATAGTTGCACGTGTGAGTCTGTAAGTGATTATGATCTGACGCTCCACCATGGTCCCAATATCCACAAGTTGTCTGTACACCGATGGTGCCCTTCCTCGCCACAAGGGTCGGTACCTACAAGGGGTTACAAAAAGGAGTGATAAAGACACATACATAGGCACACTTGTCATCATTTGTGCACTGCATTGTTCATTATAGTGTCTCTACAATAACTGCTACCTGACAGACATACATCTACATCACAAGGAGGGAACAGAGTATTTCATGTGTGCTACAATATTGAATGGACAGAGGCCTAGGTGCTTCATGTGGCTAGTAGGGCCTGCATTGTGAGTAGTAATTAATTCTGGATGCGTAGGTGATGGCAACATGTCTGCCCACTGTAGATCTGCCCTTTCGTTGTGAAAGTGACCTCATACCGCTAGCGGTTGATGTCACAGTGTAAGGCGGTGTTTACCGCTGTTCGCACCCTCATTGGTTAACATGAATGCAAATGGGGAATCCTGGCGTATCATGATCGTCGCCGGCGGTGACGGTGCATACCACCGCGGAACGTACGCATGTTCGTCATCGTTTGATCACTTGACTCCCTGATCTCGTGCAGACATGTACCCCACTCTGTGTACTGCTGTGGCCTGCCTCTGGCTATGGATGTGCCATGTGTTGCAGGGGAAAGGGGAAAGGGCCTCGGCCTTCACCCAGGAGGAACTGGAGAAGCTAGTTGACAGGGTCCTGCCCCTGTACGGAAACTGTAGGAACGGCCAGAGGTACAGGTGAGTCTGGGTTGGGGGGGCACTGTGTGTGTGTAATGGATGGTGTTGATGACACATATGTGTGCACCTCTGAGCCTGCATGGGCCATGGTGCATTGCATGCTGCGTGCGACTGTCCTGTAAGTCTGAGAGTACTGTCCGTCCCATAGTGGACGATTAGCCAGCTGTTCCAATCGTGCAAGTGCCTGAACTCTGTGTTCCATTTCTGTGTCGCCCTTTTAGGTGAGCGCCCACCAGAAGAGGCCACATTGGCATGCCATCGCCAAGGAGGTGCGGACATTGGGGGTCTACAACCGGCAGAGCACCCACTGTAGAAAGAGGTGGGAGGACCTGCGGCGCTGGGCGCGAAAGATCAGTGAAGCTCAGCTGGGGAAGTCCTCACAACGTGGAAGGGGTGCCTGTCGGGCACTGAACCCCCTCATGCGACGGATCCTGGCGGTGGCGTACCCAGACCTGGATGGGCGCATGAAGGCTGCACAGCAGTCACAACGGGGTGAGTACTCATTTCACATACTTCAGTCTGGAAGGATGTCTGGGTATGCATTAGGGTTCATGCTGCTTAGAAGCAGGGACTTTGACTGGTGTCCATCTACTTTATGGTCCCCAAAGGGTGTAGGGGTGTCTCTGTCAGGTTTCACATACGTCGGCTCCTTAGGTATTTCAGGGGATGGGTGTAGAGCAGTATTCTGGTCAGTAGTCAGGGGCATGGCCATATGCATAGTGAACGGTGCTGCCTGTTGGGTATGTCTTCTGGGTGGGTGTAAGTCTGGCCATTATGTACCTGCATTCAGCTATTTACAAGTGTCTCTCCTGTTTTGTCTCCCCACCCCTGTTCTCTTGTGTTGGTTTGGTAGAGCATCAACATCAGGCGAGGGAGCTGAGGCACCGGCAAGTGGGGAGGCAGCAGCCCACAGATCCTCCTAGGCAGAGACAACCGATGCCCAGGGGACCAGTGGGTGGGAGGGCGAGGGGAGTTCCACAGGGGAGGCTACTACCACAGGAAGTAGTGACTCTGAGACCTCCTCCGATGGGGGCTCCCCGGCGGTGGCGGACCCTAGTGCACACACCACTACCGTGACATCTTCCGCCACCCCCCATCCCATCACCGCCCTCCCTTCTGCTCCCCACGGAGTTACCCGTGCCCGCCCACCCAGAAAGGTGGGTGTCTCCTTCACCCCAGACGCCTCCTCCCCTGCCCCAGTCAGCCCTGCTGCCCTCACAGAGGAGGCTATTGACCTCCTGAGAGCCATCTCTGTAGGGCAGACAACCATCATCAATGCCATCCAGGGGCTAGCATCAGAGGTGCAGCAGACTAATGCCTATCTGGATGGCATTCACAGTGCTGTGTCTGCCCTACAGAGATCTTTTCAGGCTCTGGCCTCCTCTCGGATGGCAGCCAGTTTCCCTGGCCATTCCGTCCCCACTCCAACCTCCTCTACCCCTTCCAGCACCCCACTCCCTTCACCCGTCCAAGGTACACATTCAGACACCCATTCAAGCACATCAACACACAAGAAACACACTTTAAAACACAAGCACCACACCTACCACCACAAGCATTCACACAGCCAACAGACCTGCACACACAACAACGTCCACTTCCCCCAGTGTGCCCACCTCTTCCGCCTCCCTGTCTGTCCCCTCTACATCCACACTGCACCTTCACTCACTGTTGCTGCTCCTCTTCCTGCACTCACCACAATAGCAGACATACATACATGCACCCCATACACCACATCTGCACTCACCACCACTACTGTAGTTGACACATGCAGCACACTCACTAGACTTGCAGACACCCACACAACATACATCCACACTAGCTGTCTTTTCCCACTGTGTCCACCCCCTCCCAAAACACACAAATGCACCAAGACACCCACCCATCAGACATCCACACACCACAGCATACTGAGCAGTCAACAGCACCCACTACATGCACCCCTACAACACATAAATCCACACCCTCTGCCTCCACTCCCATGCCCTCATTCACGCCCATGCCAATTGCTCCAAATAAATTTTTCCTCTCTCGTGCTAAACTCTTCCAACCCACTGGCCCACCCCGTCTTGTCCCCAAACGTGCTCACCTCCTTGCCCTTTCCACTCATTCCACATCACAGCCCACCCCTGTTCGCCCTTCACCTTCCTGTGCCCCTTCCCCCCCTAAGAAAAAGGCCCGGACTGAGCTTAGGCCATCTAGCTCCACCGATCCAAACAGCTCCCACTCCCTTCAAAGGACTAGCCCACCCCCCTCCACCTTCCAAACGAACGTCAAAAGCCCACCCCCATCGAAAATCCCCACCACCACCACCCCCTGCCCCCCTTCCATGAGGTGCCTGGATGCCCATATGGTGCCCCATTAGGTGGAGTACCATGCACTTGTGGGAGTCAGGTTGGGCCCGTTGTGGCCCTTAGCAATTGTCGCCATACGGACTGGCCATTGGCCCTGTTTAGACTGTTTGGCTCTGTGAGTTTCATATTAAAGTTTCTGTGTGGCCTGTGTTTGGGCTGCAAGCCGTTGAACCCTGGTCTTTTGTTTCATTTGTTATGGGTGTAGGGCATTTGTATATACTATGGTCATGTTGGATTAGCCTTGTGTCAGGTAAGTGCCTCTTGGTGTGGGGGTATGGGTTGTGCTGCTGTGAAGGGTTGTGAGAGCACTGCAGGGTGGGTGGAGTGGGTGGGTATGTGACTGTGCTCTTTCTTCCCTTGGTCAGAAGATTGCGGTACTTACCGTCGTCGTCTTCATCAGCGGTCTCGGTCGTGGAGGTATATGGCAAGGAGCAGGGCTGGCATGATCTGCAGCTCTCTATCCATGTCTGCCGCGGCGCGTTCTGTGGGACTCCGGTGAGTGTTTCCTTATATTTGGTTCATTTCCGCCTGGCTTTGTGTGGCGGTGGTTCCCGCCCTGGAACTGGCGGCGGAATGGTGGTTCATAATTTGATGGGCGGGTTGGGCCTTTCCGACAGCCTGTGGGCGGACTCTGCCGTCGTCGTCGGCACTCCTCTGCTGGAGGTGGGTGGTTCGCGGGATGACTGACTTTCGTTTGGTTCATTATTTGGTGGTCCGGCCCGCTCCTCTATTGGCGGTTTCTACCGCCACCACCGGCGGAGCGGAACGGACCGCCATGTTCATAATGAGGGCCTAAATGTGTCACTGAGGTTCTGCTAATCAGAACCTCAGTGCTTATGCTCTCTCTGTCTTTAAAATTGTCACTATAGGCTAGGGACCATTTTTACCAATTCTAACTGGCACACTGGAACACCCTTATAATTCCCTAGAATATGGTACCTAGGTACCCACGGTATTGGGGTTCCAGGAGATCCCTATGGGCTGCAGCATTTCTTTTGCCACCCATAGGGACAATTCTTACACAGGACTGCCACTGCAGCCTGAGTGAAATATAATCCATGTTATTTCACAGGCATTTTACACTGCACTTAAGTAACTTATAAGTCACCTATATGTCTAACCCTCACTTGGTGAAGGTTAGGTGCAAAGTTACTAAGTGTGAGGCACCCTGGCACTAGCCAAGGTGCCCCCATATAGTTCAGGGCAATTTCCCCAGACTTTGTGAGTGCGGGGACACCATTACACGTGTGCACTACATATAGGTTAATACCTATATGTAGCTTCACAATGGTTACTCCGAATATGGCCATGTAACATGTCTAAGATCATGGAATTGTCCCCCCATGCCAAATATGGTATTGGGGTGCCAATCCCATGCATCCCCCAGGCTCCACCATGGACCCCGGGTACTGCCAAACCAGCTCTCTGGGGTTTTCTCTGCAGCTACCGCTGCTGTCAACCCACAGACAGGCTACTGCCCTCCTGGGGTCTGGGCAGCCCAGTCCCAGGAAGGCAGAACAAAGAATTTCCTCTGAGAGAGGGTGTTACACCCTCTCCCTTTGGAAATAGGTGTTAAGGGCTGGGGAGGAGTAGCTTCCCCCCAGCCTCTGGAAATGCTTTGAAGGGCACAGATGGTGCCCTCCTTGCATAAGCCAGTCTACACCGATTCAGGGAACCCCCATCCCCTGCTCTGGTGCGAAACTGGACAAAGGAAAGGGGAGTGACCACTCCCCTGTCCTGTCACGACTTACGCGCTGCTTTAACCTGGAGTCCGCTGAACGGGTGGCGAGGTTCTTGTTCCTGAATGTTCGGCCTAGGTAGGGGCGACTCCTTCTAGTAGCCACGGTGCTGCAGGCGATAGGAACGCCAAGGGCAGGCCGTGTCCTACAGAATTAGTGCCAGAGGGAAAAAAAACATAAATAAGGGGAAAAACCTCCAAAGGAAAATTTCCTGGAACAGGAGCACAGCCAAAAGTAAATACAAGATCAAAAAAGAACAGGAAATAACACTGGAACTGACGTGAACCAGTATCAGACACAAGGAAGAAGGAGTGAAGACACCATCCAAACAGAAAGTGTTGCAGCGCAAGGAGGGAAAGAATCACATCCCTTAAATACCCAAAAACAGGAAGCGACCGACAGGAAGTGCAAGGACACCATATTAGATAGGGAAAACCACATAGAAAGTAATGGACAAAGAGCCATAGAAAGTAGGGAACCAAAGCATGCTGGGAAGAGAGGGGAATAATGGGAAAGAAGGAAAAACATAAAGGGAGGCACAAATGAGGGCGACAGAAAGAAAAAGGACATAATAGCAGGTGAATGGGGAAGGGTTAAACATGCCCGAATGTGTGCCGCGCGATAAAGAAACGAGGCCCTATGCCCAATTTGGGGCCTCGTATGCTGCACGAGAGGCTGGGGGCACAGCATGTCTCTGTGGCGCGCGCCGCGGCCCGAGCCGAATGTTCGACTCGCACCGCGTGCCGCGGTGCAACAGTAGGTCCCCCCCAAAGACCCAGGTTTGTGTGGAAACAAGCGGTGAAAGTGACGAATTAGAAGAGGGGTGTGAACAGAAGATGCATCTTCCCAAGAGCATTCACTAAGGGGGTAACCCTTCCAATGAATCAGATACTGAAGATGGTTGCGAAAAACACGAGAATCACAAATGTCCTGTACCTCATATTCTGGTACGTCATTCACCAACAAGGGAGGAGGACAAGGAAACTGTCGAGAGAAAGGATCAGGCACATAGGGTTTGAGCTGGGAAACATGAAAGACTGGATGGATTTTCCAGGTACGAGGTAAATGAAGACAGACGGTGACAGGATTAATCAGCTGAAGAATACGGAAAGGACCCTAGTAACGAGGTGTAAACTTGTTCTGAGACAGACGTAAAGGCAGAAATTTTGAAGAAAGCCAGACTTTATCCTGGATGTGATATACTGGAGCATCCATGCGCTTCTTATCTTCCATTCTCTTGATGTATCTCTTAATGTTCAGCAAGTGAGATCGAATCAATCTATGGATCTTCAGAAGTAGTTTGGAAAATGAGGTGACAGCAGGAAGAGAAGAGGTAGACTGATGAGTAGTAGGAAAATAGGTAGGATGATAGCCATAGGAACAGAAAAAAGGGGTGACCTTGGAGGCACTATGGACAGTGTTATTGTAAGAGAATTCAGCGATAGGAAGGTAAGTGTTCCAGTTACTTTGGGTAGAATTACAAAAGCAGCAAAGGTACTGCTCTAGCCCTTGGTTGAGACGTTCGGTCTGCCCATTGGTTTGGGGATGGAAACCAGATGATAATGCTATATTAATTTTCAAAGTCCTACAGAAATGTTTCCAAAACCAGGAGATGTACCGAGGTCCCCTGTCTGATACTATGGTGTGTGGGAGTCCATGGAGACGAAAAATATGATGGATAAATATCGGACTTAGTTCTTGAGAAGTAGGTAATTTCTTCAGGGCCGTGAAGTGAGCCATCTTTGTAAAGGAATCTATTGTGACCATGATAACCCGGTTTCCTACAGATGGAGGTAGTGAACACAAAAAATCAGTCAAAATAGTTTGCCAGGGAGCAGGTGGAACAGGCAACGGTTGTAGTAAACCCGCAGGTCTGGTACGGGGTATTTTTACTTGGGCACATATGGGAAAGGCCTGAACATATTTTTCGACATACGATTTCCAGGTAGGCCACCAGAAAGATCGTGAGAGTAATTCCTGTGTGGCCTTGATGCCTCTATGACCAGCAACTGGAGAATCATGGCACATCTGAAGCACCTTTTCTCTTACTCCGCTAGTGGGGAGGAACAACAGGTTCCTATAGTAATAATACCCCTTCTGTTTACGTATTAGGGTTTTTAAGTTCTCTAGCTCTTGTGCAGAAAGGTTGGAATATTCCAGTTGTACCTCATCCAGGAATGACTGAGCTACACCAATGATCTTGCTGGGCTCAAGTAGATATTGTGATGGGGTAGGAGTACAATCTGGATAACAGCGAGACAGAGCATCGGCCAGTATGTTTTGGGATCCAGGAATATAGGTGACATAGAAGTCGTACTGACTGAAGAAAAAGGCCCAACAAGCCTGACGACTGTTCTGGCCTAGAAAGTTACGTAAACATTGTAGATTACGATGGTCCGTTCTCACCTCGAAGGGCTCTTTGGAATCCATAAGGAATTGTCTCCACTCTTGACAGGCAGTCTTCAGGGCTAATAATTCCCTTTCCAATACTGAGTAATGTTGTTCCGACGCAGAGAGTACGTGAGACAAATAGAACACAGGATGTTCTAGACCATCATCATCTTGTTGTTGGAGTAAGACAGCTCCGATGGCTCTTTCGGAAGCATCAGTAACAACAACAAATTGTTTGTTGGTATCTGGATGTCTCAGTATTGGTGCCTGAGTGAAGGCCTTTTTTAGGCTTTGAAAAGCTGTTTCAGCCACCCTTGTTCAGAAAAATCCTTTACTTAAATTCTCCTTCCTTAATGTTTGCGTAATGTGGCTGGTCTGTTCTGCAAAGTCAAAAATACACTGTTGATAAAAGTTGGCCAGTCCTAGAAAACATTGGGTTTCCTTTATGGAGGAAGGGAAAGGCCAGTCTAAGATGGCTTGTACCTTTTCCGGATCCATAGCTAATCCAGTGGGACTAAGGTGATAACCCAAATGTTTGACTTCGGTCTTATCAAACTCACATTTCTCTGGTTTACAGGACAGTTTATATAACCTGAGTCTTTGGAGGACCTGTTTCATGTGCATAGCATGAAGTTCAGGACATCTAGAATATTAAAGGATATCGTCTAAGTAGATTACTACAGTATGGTTCAAGAGATCAGAAAACACAGAGTCCATAAATCTTTGGAAAATTGTGGGGGCATTAGTGAGACCAAAAGGCATGGCTTTGTATTCATAATGACCAAATGGGGTTCGAAAGTCAGTCTTCCACTCATCTCCTCCTTTGATGCGCAAAAGGTGGTAAGTTCCACGTAGATCTAATTTGGTAAATCGTTGAGCCCCTCTGACTGCCTCCAGAATATCCTTGATGAGAGGTAAAGGATAACGGTCTTTTAGAGTGATTTCTTTAAACCATGAAAATCCAGACAGGGATGAAGATCTTTAGTCTTCTTGGGTACAAAAAAGAGAGGAGCCCCCGCTGGAGAGGATGATGGCAAAATAAGACCGCTGTGCAGATTTTCTTGCAGATAATCCTTGAGAACTTCCTTTTCCGGTTCTGTGAGAGAATACATTCTCCCAAAGGGAACGATCGCCCCAGGTTCCAAGGGAATTGTACAGTCATAATCCCGATGTGGGGGTAAAACAGGTCTGGATGGTTTTTGGAATACATCCTGAAATTCTAGATAGTGATCGGGGACTCCTTGGACTGTACTGATGGAACAACCTGTAGTAAGTTCAGTAGGCATCAACTTCTTGGGTGACCAGTTGTAGGAGGCTGGACTGGCTTGTAGTGAGTACCAAGGGGTACTTGCACCTTGCACCAGGCCCAGTTATCCCTTATTAGTGTATAGGGTGTCTAGCAGCTTAGGCTGATAGATAATGGTAGCTTAGCAGAGCAGCTTAGGCTGAACTAGGAGACGTGTGAAGCTACTACAGTACCACTTAGTGTCATATGCACAATATCATAAGAAAACACAATACACAGTTATACTAAAAATAAAGGTACTTTATTTTTATGACAATGTGCCAAAGTATCTTAGAGTGTACCCTCAGTGAGAGGATAGGAAATATACACAAGATATATATACACAATAGCAAAAATATGCAGTATAGTCTTAGAAAACAGTGCAAACAATGTATAGTTACAATAGGATGCAATGGGGAAACATAGGGATAGGGGCAACACAAACCATATACTCCAAAAGTGGAATGCGAACCACGAATGGACCCCAAACCTATGTGACCTTGTAGAGGGTCGCTGGGACTATTAGACAATAGTGAGAGTTAGCAAAATAACCCTCCCCAAGACCCTGAAAAGTGAGTGCAAAGTGCACTAAAGTTCCCCTAAGGACAAAAGAGTCGTGTTAGAGGAATAATGCAGGAAAGACACAAACCAGCAATGCAACAACTGTGGATTTCCAATCTAGGGTACCTGTGGAACAAGGGGACCAAGTCCAAAAGTCACAAGCAAGTCGGAGATGGGCAGATGCCCAGGAAATGCCAGCTGCGGGTGCAAAGAAGCTTCGACTGGACAGAAGAAGCTGAGGTTTCTGCAGGAACGAAAAGGGCTAGAGACTTCCCCTTTGGTGGACGGATCCCTCTCGCCTTGGAGAGTCGTGCAGAAGTGTTTTCCCGCCGGAAGGACGCCAACAAGCCTTGCTACACGCAAATCGTGCGTTTGGCGTTTTTGGATGCTGCTGGGGCCCCGGAGGGACCAGGAGGTCGCAAATGGGACCTGCAGAGAGAGGGGACGTCGAGCAAGACAAAGAGCCCTCACTGAAGCAGGTAGCACCCGGAGAAGTGCCAGAAACAGGCACTACGAGGATGCGTGAAACGGTGCTCGCCGAAGTTGCACAAAGGAGTCCCACGTCGCCGGAGACCAACTTAGAAAGTCGTGCAATGCAGGTTAGAGTGCCGTGGACCCAGGCTTGGCTGTGCACAAAGGATTTCCGCCGGAAGTGCACAGGGGCCGGAGCAGCTGCAAAGTCGCGGTTCCCAGCAATGCAGCCCAGCGAGGTGAGGCAAGGACTTACCTCCACCAAACTTGGGCTGAAGAGTCACTGGACTGTGGG
Source organism: Pleurodeles waltl (assembly GCF_031143425.1). Lineage (NCBI taxonomy): Eukaryota > Metazoa > Chordata > Amphibia > Caudata > Salamandridae > Pleurodeles > Pleurodeles waltl. Next base: position 140,888,171 of record NC_090446.1, on the reverse strand, counting down.
GGTCACTTGGACAGCGTCGCTGGATTCGAGGGACCTCGCTCGTCGTGCTGAGAGGAGACCCAAGGGACCGGTAATGCAGCTTTTGGGTGCCTGCGGTTGCAGGGGGAAGATTCCGTCGACCCACGGGAGATTTCTTCGGAGCTTCTGGTGCAGAGAGGAGGCAGGCTACCCCCACAGCATGCACAAGCAGGAAAACAGTCGAGAAGGCGACAGGATCAGCGTTACAGAGTTGCAGTAGTCGTCTTTGCTACTATGTTGCAGGTTTGCAGGCTTCCAGCGCGGTCAGCGGTCGATTCCTTGGCAGAAGGTGAAGAGGGAGATGCAGAGGAACTCGGCTGAGCTCATGCATTCGTTATCTAAAGTTTCCCCAGAGACAGAGACCCTAAATAGCCAGAAAAGAGGGTTTGGCTACCTAGGAGAGAGGAAAGGCTACTAACACCTGAAGGAGCCTATCAGCAGGAGTCTCTGACGTCACCTGGTGGCACTGACCACTCAGAGCAGTCCAGTGTGCCAGCAGCACCTCTGTTTCCAAGATGGCAGAGGTCTGGAGCACACTGGAGGAGCTCTGGACACCTCCCAGGGGAGGTGCAGGTCAGGGGAGTGGTCACTCCCCTTTCCTTTGTCCAGTTTCGCGCCAGAGCAGGGGCTAAGGGGTCCCTGAACCGGTGTAGACTGGCTTATGCAGAATTGGGCACATCTGTGCCCAACAAAGCATTTCCAGAGGCTGGGGGAGGCTACTCCTCCCCTGCCTTCACACCATTTTCCAAAGGGAGAGGGTGTCACACCCTCTCTCAGAGGAAGTTCTTTGTGCTGCCATCCTGGGCCAGGCCTGGCTGGACCCCAGGAGGGCAGCTGCCTGTCTGAGGGGTTGTCAGCAGCAGCAGCTGCAGTGAAACCCCAGGAAGGGCAGTCTGGCAGTACCAGGGTCTGTGCTACAGACCACTGGGATCATGGAATTGTACCAACAATGCCAGGATGGCATAGAGGGGGCAATTCCATGATCATAGACATGTTACATGGCCATATTCGGAGTTACCATGGTGAAGCTACATATAGGTAGTGACCTATATGTAGTGCACGCGTGTAATGGTGTCCCCGCACTCACAAAGTTCAGTGAATTGGCTCTGAACAATGTGGGGGCACCTTGGCTAGTGCCAGGGTGCCCACACACTAAGTAACTTTGCACCTAACCTTTACCAGGTAAAGGTTAGACATATAGGTGACTTATAAGTTACTTACGTGCAGTGTAAAATGGCTGTGAAATAACGTGGACGTTATTTCACTCAGGCTGCAGTGGCAGGCCTGTGTAAGAATTGTCAGAGCTCCCTATGGGTGGCAAAAGAAATGCTGCAGCCCATAGGGATCTCCTGGAACCCCAATACCCTGGGTACCTCAGTACCATATACTAGGGAATTATAAGGGTGTTCCAGTAAGCCAATGTAAATTGGTAAAATTGGTCACTAGCCTGTTAGTGACAATTTGAAAGTAATGAGAGAGCATAACCACTGAGGTTCTGGTTAGCAGAGCCTCAGTGAGACAGTTAGGCACCACACAGGGAACATATACATGCACACCTATGAGCACTGGGGCCTTGTGTGACAGGGTCCCAGTGACACATACATATAGGCCACAAACCTATGAGCACTGGGGTCCTGACCAGCAGGATCCCAGTGACACATAACAAACATACTGAAAACATAGTGTTTTCACTATGAGCACTGAGGCCTGGTTATCAGGATCCCAGTGAGACAGTGAAAACAGTGACAAACACCCTGACATACACTCACAAACAGGCCAAAAGTGGGGGTAACAAGGCTAGAAAGAGGCTACTTTCTCACACAACCCCCCCCCCAAACGAAGGACAATAAGGCTAACCTTGGCCAGTTGAGACTTTATTGTCTAAGTGGTGATAAGTAGAGAGTAGCTCTGCAATAGACTGGTTACTCCCTTTATCATCCACTATATGGTTACTTCCCTGTGGGGATGTAAACCACCCTGTTTGAAGTTTTTTAGCTAAGTAACAATGTGGAGATGTATTTTCAGAGTTTCTATCAGTAAGTTTTAGTTTAGAGCAGTGGGAATTGTCCACTGAACCTATTTGTAGTGATGGAAATGCCAGACAGGGATGCTGTCTCAGAAAAGCCATAGCTGGGCAAAAACTTTGTCCATATGGCTGGAAGAGAGAACAGGGATGCTGTTTCTCTTGGGTTGGAGCAGGGCAGGGATGCTGTCCTATCAGCTCCACACTAGGGCAGGGATGCTGTCCTAAGTGTTGTGAGGCAGTGCAGAGTTTCTGCACTAAAGTTTCTCTGGGAGGGTTGGAGGGATGCTCCATGTTAACTAAAATGGTGCTCTTTTTTTCACCAATGTTAGTTATCCCACAGAGAGGTACTTCCACCTCAGGGAGTCCAGCTTTGCTAGCTGATGATTCCCTTGGAACAGGTGCCACCCCAGGAGAGGTTTCTCCCACCACAGGAATAGTATCCTGAATGGTAGGGTGGTTAGGGGATACTGTGATACCCTTTTTACCTGTTGATGGAGAGGGATCCTGAGTTTTCAGGCCTTCTCTCCTTTGCTTTTTCATTTCACTTGAAATGAGAGGGAACAATTCCTCAGGGATGCCCAGCATGGCTGCATGGGCATAAAACTCTACATCAGCCCAACCTGAGGCCTCTAGGTCATTACCTAAGAGACAGTCTACAGGTAAGCTAGGTGATACCACCACCTGCTTAGGGCCAGTAACTCCACCCCAACTAAACTGAATTATAGCTAAGGGAAGAAACTTAGTGGAGTTATGGACATCAATAATCTTATACTGTTGTCCAATGATGTGTTGATCAGGGTGCACTAGGTTTTCAGTCACCAAAGTGAAACTGGCACCTGTGTCCCTGTAGGCCAAGGCCTCAACACCATTTATTGAAACTGTCTGCCTGTACTTATCCATTGTAAGGGGACAAGCAGCCAGTGTGGCAAGGCCAATGCCACTAGGTGTGACAGAAACTGTCTTGGGACTGATTACATCAGTTTCCACTATGGACCCATAAGTGAACCCAACTACACCCTTTGCTTGACTGTTGCCAGCAGTCCCACCACTAGTACCACTACTGCTAGGGGCACTAGAGCTTGATGTATTAGTGGTGGTAGGCTCAGGGGGTTTACCTGGACAGGACTTATCCCCTGGCCTATGGCCTCTATTTTTACACACAAAGCACCAAGGCTTTTTAATGTGTGCAGGTTGGGAAGAAGAGGAAGAATTTGTTTTATCCCCACCCTCTGAAGAGTGTTTAAGATTTGAAGTGGGATCTTTGGTTTTACCCTTATCCCCATGCTAAACTTGAGATTTTTCACCATCTTTCTTCTTATTGCCATCTTTGTCACCCCCTGTATGAACTTTTCTGTTCACCCTTGTTCTGACCCATTTGTCTGCCTTCTTTCCCAATTCTTGGGGAGAGGTCAGATCAGAGTCTACCAGGTACTGGTGCAACAAATCAGACACACAATTATTAAGTATATGCTCTCTCAGGATTGTGTTATACAGGCTTTCATAATCAGTAACTTTACTGCCATGTAACCACCCCTCCAAGGCCTTCACTGAATGGTCAATGAAATCAACCCAGTCTTGTGAAGACTCCTTTTTGGTCTCTCTGAACTTTATCCTGTACTGTTCAGTGGTTAAGCCATAACCATCCAGGAGTGCATTCTTAAGAACTGTAAAATTATTGGCATCATTTTCTTTCACAGTAAGGAGCCTATCCCTACCTTTTCCACTAAATGATAGCCATAGGATAGCAGCCCACTGCCTTTGAGGGACATCCTGTACAGCACAGGCCCTCTCAAGTGCAGCAAACCACTTGTTAATGTCATCCCCTCCTTATAAGGGGGTACTATCTTGTGCAGATTCCAGGAATCATGCTCTTTTGCAGAATGACTATGGGGAATACTGCTGCTGCCACCATGGGTATCTAAACCCAACTTCTGTCTTTCCCTCTCTATTTCTAAAGACTGTCTATCCAAATCCAGCTGTTGCTTCTTGAGCTTCAGTCTGGTTTGTTCCACTCTCAATCTATTGAGCTCCCTTTCTAACAATCTGTCATCAGGGTGGGTGGGAGGGACATTTCTAGATACAGAGGTATGATGGGAATGAACAGAAGGAGACCTGTCCCTTACAGAGGGCACCCTAACAGCTTGGCTACCAGCATAATGTGAGAGCACACCATCAGTATGGTGTGATTCAACCTCTGTACCAACTATGCTAGACTGTCTAGTAATGGGCAGGCTGAGAAGTTTCTTTCCTGAACCTTTTCCTGGGGGAATCCCTGGATCAGATTGAGAACCATTAGCTACTTTTTCACCAGATTTGGCACTCATGGCCTTATCCTGTACTCTAAGCATATTAATTAACAGTTCTAAGGAAGGATTCTTCCCTACACTCAAACCTCTCTCTATGCAGAGACTCCTTGCTCCTTTCCAGCTAAGGTGATCATATGCAAGTTTGGACAGTTCAACATTTTTTCCTGTGCCAGACATTTTTTAGAGAGAGTTAAAGTGATAGAAAAAGAGAAAAAAGTTTTCAGTACTTTTTGGAAAGACAGAAAAAAACTTTTAAAACTTTTAAGAACTTTTTGAAAGTTTAGGAGTACTTTTCAGCACTTAGAAAAGAGTGAAAAGAGGAAATGCAAAACTTTTTGGCTATGTGTATATACACTGACCTTGTTTTGTATATTTTTCTCTTATGAAAAGTACAATGACAAGAGTGGTAAGTAGTCTCAAGCACTTATCCCACCACTGCACAACCAATGTAGGAGGCTGGACTGGCTTGTAGTGAGTACCAAGGGGTACTTGCACCTTGCACCAGGCCCAGTTATCCCTTATTAGTGTATAGGGTGTCTAGCAGCTTAGGCTGATAGATAATGGTAGCTTAGCAGAGCAGCTTAGGCTGAACTAGGAGACGTGTGAAGCTACTACAGTACCACTTAGTGTCATATGCACAATATCATAAGAAAACACAATACACAGTTATACTAAAAATAAAGGTACTTTATTTTTATGACAATGTGCCAAAGTATCTTAGAGTGTACCCTCAGTGAGAGGATAGGAAATATACACAAGATATATATACACAATAGCAAAAATATGCAGTATAGTCTTAGAAAACAGTGCAAACAATGTATAGTTACAATAGGATGCAATGGGGAAACATAGGGATAGGGGCAACACAAACCATATACTCCAAAAGTGGAATGCGAACCACGAATGGACCCCAAACCTATGTGACCTTGTAGAGGGTCGCTGGGACTATTAGACAATAGTGAGAGTTAGCAAAATAACCCTCCCCAAGACCCTGAAAAGTGAGTGCAAAGTGCACTAAAGTTCCCCTAAGGACAAAAGAGTCGTGTTAGAGGAATAATGCAGGAAAGACACAAACCAGCAATGCAACAACTGTGGATTTCCAATCTAGGGTACCTGTGGAACAAGGGGACCAAGTCCAAAAGTCACAAGCAAGTCGGAGATGGGCAGATGCCCAGGAAATGCCAGCTGCGGGTGCAAAGAAGCTTCGACTGGACAGAAGAAGCTGAGGTTTCTGCAGGAACGAAAAGGGCTAGAGACTTCCCCTTTGGTGGACGGATCCCTCTCGCCTTGGAGAGTCGTGCAGAAGTGTTTTCCCGCCGGAAGGACGCCAACAAGCCTTGCTACACGCAAATCGTGCGTTTGGCTTTTTTGGACACTGCTGGGGCCCCGGAGGGACCAGGAGGTCGCAAATGAGACCTGCAGAGAGAGGGGACGTCGAGCAAGACAAAGAGCCCTCACTGAAGCAGGTAGCACCCGGAGAAGTGCCAGAAACAGGCACTACGAGGATGCGTGAAACGGTGCTCGCCGAAGTTGCACAAAGGAGTCCCACGTCGCCGGAGACCAACTTAGAAAGTCGTGCAATGCAGGTTAGAGTGCCGTGAACCCAGGCTTCGCTGTGCACAAAGGATTTCCGCCGGAAGTGCACAGGGGCCGGAGCAGCTGCAAAGTCGCGGTTCCCAGCAATGCAGCCCAGCGAGGTGAGGCAAGGACTTACCTCCACCAAACTTGGGCTGAAGAGTCACTGGACTGTGGGGGTCACTAGGACAGCGTCGCTGGATTCGAGGGACCTCGCTCGTCGTGCTGAGAGGAGACCCAAGGGACCGGTAATGCAGCTTTTGGGTGCCTGCGGTTGCAGGGGGAAGATTCCGTCGACCCACGGGAGATTTCTTCGGAGCTTCTGGTGCAGAGAGGAGGCAGGCTACCCCCACAGCATGCACAAGCAGGAAAACAGTCGAGAAGGCGGCAGGATCAGCGTTACAGAGTTGCAGTAGTCGTCTTTGCTACTATGTTGCAGGTTTGCAGGCTTCCAGCGCGGTCAGCGGTCGATTCCTTATCAGAAGGTGAAGAGGGAGATGCAGAGGAACTCGGCTGAGCTCATGCATTCGTTATCTAAAGTTTCCCCAGAGACAGAGACCCTAAATAGCCAGAAAAGAGGGTTTGGCTACCTAGGAGAGAGGAAAGGCTACTAACACCTGAAGGAGCCTATCAGCAGGAGTCTCTGACGTCACCTGGTGGCACTGGCCACTCAGAGCAGTCCAGTGTGCCAGCAGCACCTCTGTTTCCAAGATGGCAGAGGTCTGGAGCACACTGGAGGAGCTCTGGACACCTCCCAGGGGAGGTGCAGGTCAGGGGAGTGGTCACTCCCCTTTCCTTTGTCCAGTTTCGTGCCAGAGCAGGGGCTAAGGGGTCCCTGAACCGGTGTAGACTGGCTTATGCAGAATTGGGCACATCTGTGCCCAACAAAGCATTTCCAGAGGCTGGGGGAGGCTACTCCTCCCCTGCCTTCACACCATTTTCCAAAGGGAGAGGGTGTCACACCCTCTCTCAGAGGAAGTTCTTTGTGCTGCCATCCTGGGCCAGGCCTGGCTGGACCCCAGGAGGGCAGCTGCCTGTCTGAGGGGTTGGCAGCAGCAGCAGCTGCAGTGAAACCCCAGGAAGGGCAGTCTGGCAGTACCAGGGTCTGTGCTACAGACCACTTGGATCATGGAATTGTACCAACAATGCCAGGATGGCATAGAGGGGGCAATTCCATGATCATAGACATGTTACATGGCCATATTCGGAGTTACCATGGTGAAGCTACATATAGGTAGTGACCTATATGTAGTGCACGCGTGTAATGGTGTCCCCGCACTCACAAAGTTCAGTGAATTGGCTCTGAACAATGTGGGGGCACCTTGGCTAGTGCCAGGGTGCCCACACACTAAGTAACTTTGCACCTAACCTTTACCAGGTAAAGGTTAGACATATAGGTGACTTATAAGTTACTTACGTGCAGTGTAAAATGGCTGTGAAATAACGTGGACGTTATTTCACTCAGGCTGCAGTGGCAGGCCTGTGTAAGAATTGTCAGAGCTCCCTATGGGTGGTAAAAGAAATGCTGCAGCCCATAGGGATCTCCTGGAACCCCAATACCCTGGGTACCTCAGTACCATATACTAGGGAATTATAAGGGTGTTCCAGTAAGCCAATGTAAATTGGTAAAATTGGTCACTAGCCTGTTAGTGACAATTTGAAAGTAATGAGAGAGCATAACCACTGAGGTTCTGGTTAGCAGAGCCTCAGTGAGACAGTTAGGCACCACACAGGGAACATATACATGCACACCTATGAGCACTGGGGCCCTGTGTGACAGGGTCCCAGTGACACATACATATAGGCCACAAACCTATGAGCACTGGGGTCCTGACCAGCAGGATCCCAGTGACACATAACAAACATACTGAAAACATAGTGTTTTCACTATGAGCACTGAGGCCTGGTTATCAGGATCCCAGTGAGACAGTGAAGACAGTGACAAACACCCTGACATACACTCACAAACAGGCCAAAAGTGGGGGTAACAAGGCTAGAAAGAGGCTACTTTCTCACACCAGTACGTGTCTGATGCAAAACAATTTTCATGACAAAACTGTGAGGATAAGGATTAGTCCTGGTTTCCCAATTTACATAAGGATTATGTCTTATGAACCACGGAATTCCTAAGATAATAGTATGATTGGGAGATGATATTAAGTCAAATGAGATGTTTTCTTGGTGGCTCCCAAATTGTAAACTTAGAAATGCGGTGCAACATGTCCATCACCACCCCCAGGGGTGCTGCCCAGAGCTCCACCAGTATGTCCCAGACCTCTGCCATGTTGAATCCAGAGGTCTGCTGGCACAATGGAGGCCTCTGAGTGGCCGGTGCCAGCAGGTGATGTCAGAGACCCCTCCAGATAGGTGCTTACCTGACTATGTGGCCGATCCTCCTCTGAGGGCTATTTAGGGTCTCTCCTGTGGGCTTTTCCTCAGATAACGACATGGAAGAATTCACCAGAGTTCCTCTGCATCTCCCTCTTCGACTTCTGCCAAAGATCGACCGCTGACTGCTCCAGGACGCCTGCAAAACTGCAACAAAGTAGCAAGAAGACTACCAGCTACATTGTAGCGCATAATCCTGCTGGATTTCTTGACTGTTTCCTGGCGGTGCATGCTCTGGGGGCTGTCTGCCTTCACCCTGCACTGGAAGCCAAGAAGAAATCTCCTGTGGGTCGACGGAATCTTCCCCCTGCTAATGCAGGCACAAAACCTCAGCTTCACCAGTCCTCTGGGTCCCCTCTCACCGTGACAAGCATGGTCCCTGGAACACAGGTGGTGGATCCAAGTGGCCCAGACAGTCCAGTGGTCCATCTGTCCAAATTTGGAGGAGGTAAGTCCTTGCCTCCCGTCGCCAGACAGTAATCCTGTGGACTGAGTGAACTGCAGCTGCTAGGGCTTCTGTGCACTTTTGCAAGGAATCCTTCGTGCACAGTACAGCCCAGGTCCCCAGCACTCCGTCCTGCATTGCTCAACTCACTGAGTTGACCACTGGCTTCGTGGGACCCTCTTTTGTAGTGTTGAGACCACCGCTGTGCTCAGTTTCCTTGAACCCATGTTCAAGTACTTCTGTGGGTGCTGCCTTCTGGTACATGGGCTCTCTGTGTTGCTGAGGCCCCCCCTCTGGCTCCTCTTCCAAGTCGGGACCTCCTGGTCCTTCCTGGGCCCGGGCAGCACCCTTTTTCTTCAACCGCGACCTTTGCAGCTAGCAAGGCTTGTTTGCGGTATTTCTCCGAAGAAACAACTCTGCATCCTCCAGCACTCTGTAGGACATCTTCTGTGCAAAGAAAAAATTCATGGCATCTTCCGTTGTTGCAGAATCTTCTTCCACCCGGAGGCAGCAATTTTGTACCTTCATCCGGGGTTTAGTGGGCCGCTGCCCCCCCGGACACTTTTGTGACTCTTGGACTTGGTCTCCTTTCTTTACAGGTCCTCAGGTCCAGGAATCTGTCTTCAGTGCTTTGCAGTCAGTTGTGGTCTTTGCAGAATCTCCTATCACGACTTTAGTGTGCTTCTGGGAAAGTAGGTTAACTTTACTCCTAATTTTCTTGGGGTGGGGTATCTTCTACACCCTTAGTGTTTTCCTACACTCTGAGCGACCCTCTACATACTACACTAGGCCAGGGATCCCTAAGTGGTTCGCATTCCACTTTCTTAGTATATGGTTTGTTTTGCCCCTAGGCCTATTGCATCCTGTTGTATTATACAGTGTTTGCACTACTTTTCTAACTGTTTACTTACCTGATTTTGGTTTGTGTGTATATTTTGTGTATTTTACTTACCTCCTAAGGGACTATATCCTCTGAGATATTTTTGGCACATTGTCACTAAAATAAAGTACCTTTATTTTTAGTAACTCTGAGTATTGTGAGTCTTGTGATATAGGTGATCATTACAACCCTGGTGGTCGGTGTTAAAGCGGCGGTAAAACCGCCAACAGGCCGGCGGTAAAAAAAATTGAATTACGACCGTGGGGGAAACCGCCAACATAGACAGCCACTTTAACACTCCGACTGCCATGGTGGTACAAACAAACACCGCGGCGGTAACCGCCAACAGACAGGCGGAGGACAATGTACCGCCCACAGAATTAAAACAGTCCAATCCGCCTCCTTTTCCCGGGCGGATTTACCGCGAACAAAAACACAGCGGAAACAGGACTTCAAAGGGAAAACGCTCAACTCTACACACCCCACGAGGATCCACGATGCCATGGAACCGGAACTTCAGATTCTCCCAGGCTTTATCTTCCTGCTCCTCTACCAGGAGCACGAACGCCAGCGGCGAAGACCACGGTGAGTACTGCACCTACGACACAGGGGAGGGGGGAGGGAAAAAACAGTGACACACACAAGCAATACGCAACACCCCCACCCTCACCCACTACAACACACACACTAATACATATTGACACATTACAGTTACACCCCCCAAACTCCCCCTGGAAGAATGCAAGGACAAAAGGAAATGAGTCGAATAATTGTGATATATTCAATTGCATAAATCAAAAATATTTACATATATATACATTTATAATATATACAATTATATACACCAAGAACACAAGTCCAAGGGATTCCACCATCATAGTCCGTGGATCACTGGGCCCAAAACGCATGGGCGAGACCCACACTCAATACCCGAACAAGACGGAGAGAACACTGCAGGGGCATCAGATAGAAATAAAACAGGCACCTCAGGGGGAAGGGAAGGGGGGGCACCTCAGCCGGATGAGTGCACGATGCCAGATCCACGAGGGGGTTCCATGCCCACTGTTCAATCCTGGGGAGTGCAAAGCCACAGTCTCTCAAGTCTCTACAGTGGGTGGGTTGCCCACCGTTCAATCCTGGGGAGTGCAAAACCACAGTCTCTCAAGTCTCTACAGTGGGTGGGTTGCCCACCGTTCAATCCTGGGGAGTGCAAAGCCACAGTCTCTCAAGTCTCTACAGTGGGTGGGTTGCCCACCGTACAATCCTGGGGAGTGTAAAGCCACAGTCTCTCAAGTCTTTACAGTGGGTGGGTTGCCCACCGTTCAATCCTGGGGAGTGCTAAGCCATAGTCTCTCAAGTCTCTACTGTGGGTGGTTTGCCCACTGTTCAATCCTGGGGAGTGCAAAGCCACAGTCTCTCAAATGGATAACAGTCTCCACTGGTTCTGGAGGGGGCTTGGTGCCCAGAGTGCTTCATCCTGCCAAGGACAGAGGTAGTGGATGTGATACTCCACTGGTTCTGGAGGGGGCTTTGTGCCCAGAGTGCTTCATCCTGCCAAGGACTGAGGTAGTAGATGTCTTTCTCCACTGGTTCTGGAGGGGGCTTTGTGCCCAGAGTGCTTCATCCTGCCAAGGACAGAGGTAGTGGATGTGATACTCCGCTGGTTCTGGAGGGGGCTCCGTGCCCAGAGTTCTTCATCCTGCCCGTGGCGGCCTCAGTAGCGTCGGAATCATTTGCGCTCACTGGCCTGCGATGCTGCAGGCGGCGGTGTCCTGGGCAGCGGTTCTGCTGGTGGCGGCGGTGTCCTGGGCAGCGATTCTGCTGGTGGTGGTCTTGTCCTGGGCAGCGGGGCTGCTGGTGGCGACGGTGTCCTCAGCAGCGGGCTGCTGGGGGTCTACTCCTGGGCAGCGGTTCTGCTGGTGGCAGCGGTGTCCTGGGCAGCGGGGCTGCTGGTGGCGGTCCTGTCCTGGGCAGCGGGGCTGCTGGTGGCGGTCTTCTTCTGGGCAGCGGGGCTGCTGGTGGCGGTCTTGTCCTGGGCAGCGGGGCTGCTGCTGGCGGTCTTCTCCTGGGCAGCGGGGCTGCTGCTGGCGGTCTTGTCCTGGGAAGCTGGGCTGCTACTGGCGGTCTTCACCTGGGCAGCGGGGCTGCTGCTGGCAGTTTTCTCCTGGGCAGCGGGGCTGCTGGTGGCGGTCTTGTCCCGGGCAGCGGGGCTGCTGGCGGTCTTCTCCTGGGCAGCGGGGCTGCTAGTGGCGATCTTGTCCTGGGCAGCGGGGCTGGTGGCGGACTTCTCCTGGGCAGTGGGGCTGGTGGCGGTCTTGTCCTGGGCAGCGGGGCTTCTGGTGGCGGTCATGTCCTGGGCAGCGGGCTGCTGCTGGCGGTCTTGTCCTGGGCAGCGGGACTGCTGGCGGTCTTGTCCGCCGTGCTGATCTTCCCAGACTTGCCGGTTTTACTGTGCCCCTTCCCCACCTTGGATGGTGTTGCAGCTGTCTCCACACTCCCAACTGTACCCCTGGGAGCGGCTTTGGTGTCTGATTTCTTTTCCCTCTCCCGCCGGGCACTGGCCAACTTTTTATGCTTGACAGGTGGGGGACTGTCTGTAATCTGGCTCCTTGTCACACTGGCTGCCCTGCTGCCTGGTCAACTCCATAATCTGGTGACTACTGGCACAACTGGTCCGCCGATGTTGTGGCTGAGGTGGTAGATTGGGACCTGGAGAGTCGGGCCCTAGGTGCTGAAGGGGTGGGGGAGGTGAGGGAAAGAGGTCAAGGTTAGCCAGGAAAAGTTTCTTAGGAACACTGGGACGGGTAGCTGGAGGGGGTTTGTGAGTGGAGGAAGAGTTAGTGGTTGTAGGAGGTGTACGTTTGCTGACTTTAGGTGAAGGTGCATGGGCTGGAGGCTGTCGTGAGGTAGATGGCTGTTGGGTGGATGTGTGGCTGCGTTTGTGTACCTTGGGAGGTGGCCTCACAAACACACTGGGAGAGGACACAGGGGACGTGTAAATGGTAGTGGGGGTGGTGACTGCACGTGAGCGGGGTGTGGTGGTGGGTATGCTGGTGTCGTAGTGGCTGAGGATGTAGTGCATGCAGGTGTGAGTGGAGACGAGACAGTGAGGGAGGAGGGAGGTGAGGAGGAGGGGACACAGTGGAGGCAGTGGATGTTGGTGTGTCTGCATGGGTCTGATGCTTGCGTGAGTGCCTGTGGGTTGTGTGGCGCTTATGTTTGCCTGAGCTTCCCTTGTGTGTTGAGGTGTGTGCATGCTGGTCTGATGGTGTGCTTGGGATAGGCTAAGGTACAGGGGTGTGGGTCTGGGTGGAGGAAGTTGGAAGGGGGAGGCTAGAGACAGGAACAATGGCTGCCATCACTGCTGAGGCCAGAGTCTGAAAAGCTCGCTGAAGGGCTGCCTGACTAGAGTGAATGCCCTCCAGGTATGTATTGGTTTGTTGCAACTGCCTCTCTACACCCTGGATGGCATTCAAAACGGTAGACTGCCCAACAGTGAGGGACCTGAGGAGGTCAAAAGCTGAGGGGCTTCTGGGAGGGTACTGCTGGTAGGGGTGGTGGCGGCTGTACCTGTAGATGTGGGGGGCACAGATGGGCCCTGCCACCACAAGGGAGCTCCCATCAGAGGAGGAGTCCGTATTGCTGGTCTCAGCTCCTGTCCCCGCCGTGGAGCTCCCCTCGCCCTCCATCCCACTGGTGAATTCAGACTCCATAGTGTCGCCCTCCAGGGCCATGTGGGATGCAGCTCCCTCCAGCTCCGGTGCCACTGCTCCTCCGCCTGATGATGCTAATGCACACAAGAACAGGGAGACCACAAAAAGGGGGGGGAGACAGAAGAAAGACATGTTGAGTGCATGCAATACCATAACCGTTGGCGGACACGACAGACACATAAGCCCCCTGCACTACGCCGCGTACTTGGAGTCCACTATTCAATCCCAGGGACATGGGTTACAAGGCTATGGCTGATTTCTGCACACATGGATGTCACAGGAGCCTGAGTAGGTGTAGTTGGCACTGTACACAGGTGGGGTGGCGTGCCACAGGGCCACCCTTAAGTAGGGTCCTTGCCCACTAAACTCGCCCTGGCCTAGGGGAACCCACAGCCTATCTCCCCCACCCAGACACCTACAATGCGTGCTCAATCAGCAGAATGAGAGTGTACTCACCCCCTTGTTGCTGCTGTGATGCCCTCAAGCGCCCATCCAACTCCGGGTACGCCACCGCCAGGATCCTGAACATCAGGGGGGTCATTGTGCGACGGGCACCCCTCCCACGTTGGGAGGCCATCCCCAGCTGGGCCTCCGCTGTCTTCTTGCTCCAGCGGCGAATGTCCTCCCATCTTTTCCGGCAGTGGGTACTCCGTCTGTGGTAGACCACCAGGGTCCGGACTTCCTTGGCGATGGCACGCCAAATGTCCTTCTTCTGGTGGGCGCTGACCTACAGGAATAGTACAGGGGAAAAGGAGAAGATATTACCGTCCGCACCGTCACAGTCATTGACCCTCCCTACCCTTGCCATGACACACATGCACTCACCGTCTTTTCATGCACACCTCATTCTCACCCCCCCCTATCTTTCATCCACCCCACTCCACACAGGCATTGCCCATATAGCATGCTCACAGTGTACCCACCTGTTTGTCTGGAGGACCGTAGAGTAGTGTGTACTGGGGAAGGACCCCATCCATGAGTTTCTCCAACTCCTCCGTGCTGAAGGCAGGGGCCCTTTCCCCAGACACATGAGCCAGTGTCTCTTCCAGACTGAGGTCACAGCAGAACTAGCAGTGTAGGTCCTCTCCTGTGGAAGATCAGGTATCAAGTGATTGAACAGAGAGAAAATGGTGGTCACGTCCGTGGCAGTGCGAACTGTCACCGCCGGCGTACATCGTCATTGGCTCCTGGGACCCACAGGGTCCAATTGTGAGAAAGTAGCCTCTTTCTAGCCTTGTTATCCCCACCTTTGGCCTGTTTGTGAGTATATGTCAGGGTGTTTTCACTGTCTCACTGGGATCCTGCTAGCCAGGGCCCAGTGCTCATAGTGAAAACCCTATGTTGTCAGTGTGTTTGTTATGTGTCACTGGGATCCTGCTAGCCAGGACCCCAGTGCTCATAAGTTTGTGGCCTATATGCGTGTTCCATGTGTGATGCCTAACTGTCTCACTGAGGCTCTGCAAACCAGAACCTCAGTGGTTATGCTCTTTCTGCATTACAAATGTGTCACTAACAGGCAAGTAACTAAATTTACCAATTCACATTGGCACACTGGTACACCCATATAATTCCCTAGTATATGGTACTGAGGTACCCAGGGTATTGGGGTTCCAGGAGATCCCTATGGGCTGCAGCATTTCTTTTGCCACCCATAGGGAGCTCTGACAATTCTTACACAGGCCTGCCACTCCAGCCTGCGTGAAATAATGTCCACATTATTTCACAGTCATTTACCACTGCACTTAAGTAACTTATAAGTCACCTATATGTCTAACCTTCACCTGGGGAAGGTTGGGTGCACAGTTACTTAGTGTGTGGGTACCCTGGCACTAGCCAAGGTGCCCCCACATCGTTCAGGGCAAATTCCCCAGACTTTGTGAGTGCGGGGACACCATTACACGCGTGCACTGTAGGCCACTATCTATGTACAGTGTCACAATGGTAACTCCGAACATGGCCATGTAACATGTCTAAGATCATGGAATTGTCCATTGACAATTACATGAACCCCCGGGTCTCTAGCACAGAACCCAGGTACTGCCAAACTGCCTTTTCGGGGTCTCCACTGCAGCTGCTGCTGCTGCCAACCCCTCAGACAGGTTTCTGCCCTCCTGGGGTCCAGGCAGCCCAGGAAGGCAGAACAAAGGACGTCCTCTGAGAGAGGGTGTAACACCCTCTCCCTTTGGAAATAGGTGTGAGGGCTGGGGAGGAGTAGCCTCCCCAAGCCTCTGGAAATGCTTTGATGGGCACAGATGGTGCTCATCTCTGCATAAGCCAGTCTACACCAGTTCAGGGATCCCCCAGCCCTGCTCTGGCGCGAAACTGGACAAAGGAAAGGGGAGTGACCACTCCCCTGACCTGCACCTCCCAGGGTAGGTGCCCAGAGCTCCTCCAGTGTGTCCCACACCTCTGCCATCTTGAAAACAGAGGTGTCTGTGGCACACTGGACTGCTCTGAGTGGCCAGTGCCAGAAGGTGACATCAGAGGCTCCTTCTGATAGGCTCTTCCCTCTCTTAGTAGCCAATCCTCCTTCCTAGGTAGCCAAACCTCCTTTTCTGGCTGTTTAGGGCCTCTGCTTTGGGGATCTCAGCAGATAACGAATGCAAGAGCTCATCAAAGTTCCTCTACATCTCCCTCTTCACCTTCTGCCAAAGGATCGACCGCTGACTGCTCAGGACGCCTGCAAAACCGCAACAAAGTAGCAAGACGACTATTAGCAACATTGTATTGCTTCATCCTGCCAGCTTTCTCGACTGCTTCCAGGTGGTGCATGCTCTGGGGGTAGCCTGCCTCCTCTCTGCACCAGGAGCTCTGAAGAAATCTCCTGTGGGTCGACGGAATCTTCCCCCTGCAACCGCAGGCACCAAAAGACTGCATCACTGGTCCTCTGGGTCCCCTCTCAGCACGACGAGCATGGTCCCTGGAACTCAGCAACTCTGTCCAAGTGACTCCCACAGTCCAGTGACTCTTCCGTCCAAGTTTGGTGGAGGTTAAGTCCTTGCCTCCCCACGCTAGACTGCATTACTGGGTGCCGCGTGATTTACAGCTGCTCCGGCTCCTGTGCACTCTTCCAGGATTTCCTTCATGCACAGCCAAGCCTGGGTCCCCAACACTCTAACCTGCAGTGCACAACCTTCTGAGTTGTCCTCCGGCGTCGTGGGACTCCCTTTTGTGACTTCGCGTGGACTCCGGTTCACTCTTCTTCCTGTTCAGGTACTTCTGCGGGTGCTGCCTGCTTCTGTGAGGGCTCCCTACGTTGCTGGGCGCCCCCTCTGTCTCCTCCTCCAAGTGGCGACATCCTGGTCCCTCCTGGGCCACAGCAGCACCCAAAAACCTCTACTGTGACCCTTGCAGCTAGCAAGGCTTGTTTGCGGTCTTTCTGCGTGGGAACACCTCTGCAAGTTTCATTGCGACGTGGGACATCCCTCCTCCAAAGGGGAAGTTCCTAGTCCTCTTCTTTCTTGCAGAACTCCAAGCTTCTTTCAACAGGTGGCAGCTTCCTTGCACCCTCAGCTGGCATTTCCTGGGCTCCTGCCCACTCTCGACACTGTCGCGACTACTGGAGTTGGTCCCCTTGTCTTACAGGTATTCAGGTCCGGAAATCCACTGTTCTTGCATTGCTGGTGTTTGTTCTTCCTGCAGAAACCCCCTATCACGACTTCTTGTCTTCAGGGTGGGTGGGTTGGGAATGCTTGGACACAGAAGATAAATTGGAAACAACAGAGGGAGATCTGTCCCTAACTGACTGGACTCTAGTAACCTGGCCTCCAGGAATAAAGACACCCCTACTATGATGGGAGCCATTACTACCAGCATTAATAGGTGGCCTGCTAGGGGGCAGTTTTGGAACAGAACCCTCCCTACCTCCGTCAAGGACATTCCCTGAGTCAGAATGGGAGCCATCTATTAACCTCTCATTTGAAGTGCCTAGTAGGGACTCATCATTCACAATAAGCATGTTATATAGAAACTCTTTCGTAGGGTTCTTTCCTATCACTAAACCTCTATCTAAGCAGAGACTCCTTAGGATCTTGTAATTCAAATTGTCATAAGTAGTATTCACCATTTTAAGAGCAGACTCTACATCAGACATGATAGAAGAAGGTTTAGAGACAGTGAGAAGAAAGAAAAAGTTTCAGAACTTTTTAAAGAACAGAGAAAAAAAAACTTTTCTAACTTTTTGGAAACTTTTAGAAGTTTTAGAGTACTTTTTAGCACTTAGTAGAAAGTGTAAGAGGAGAAAAGCAAAACTTTTTGGTTAGGTGTACATAAACTGAACTTGTTTTGTATATTATTCTCTTATGAAAAGTACACAATGACAAAGTGGTAAGTAGTTACAAGTACTTAGTCCACCGCTGCACAACCAATGTAGGAGGCTGGCCTGGCTTGTAGTGGGTACCAGAGGTACTTACACCTTGTGCCAGGTCCAGTTAGCCCTTATTAGTGTAGAAGAGGTGTTTCTAGCAGCTGAGGCTGATAGAAGGTAGCTATGGCAAAGCAGCTTAGGCTGAACTAGGAGACATGTAAAGCTCCTACCATACCACTGGTGTCATATGCACAATATCATAAGAAAACACAATACACAGAAGTACTAAAAATAAAGGTACTTTATTTTTATGACAATATGCCAAAAGTATCTCAGTGAGTACCCTCAGTATGAGGATAAGGTATATACACAAGATATATGTACACAAACCAAAATTATGTAGGTAATAGCAAGAAAAGTAATGCAAGCAATGTAAAGTTACAATAGATTGCATAAGGAGCACATAGGTATAGGGGCAAAACAAACCATATACTCCAAAAGTGGAATGCGAACCACGAATGGACCCGAAACCTATGTGAGCTTGTAGAGGGTCGCTGGGACTGTAAGAAAAAAGTGAGGGTTAGAAAAATAGCCCACCCCAAGACCCTGAAAGGTAGGTGTAAAGTGCACCTACTACCCCCAGAGAACACAGAAGTCGTGATAGGGGGTTTCTGCAAGAGGAACAACACCAGCAATGCAACAACAGTGGATTTCCGGACCTGGATACGTGTAAGAAAAGGGGACCAAGTCCAAGAGTCGCAACAGTGTCGAGAGTGGGCAGGAGCCCAGGAAATGCCAGCTGAGGGTGCGAGGAAGCTGCCACCTGTTGGAAGAAGCTTGGAGTTCTGCAAGAAAGAAGAGAACTAGGAACTTCCCCTGTGGAGGATGGATGTCCCACGTCGTGAAGAAGCTTGCAGAGGTGTTCCCATGCAGAAAGACCGCAAACAAGCCTTGCTAGCTGCAAGGGTCACGGTTAGGGTTTTTGGGTGCTGCTGTGGCCCAGGAGGGACCAGGATGTCGCCACTTGGAAGAGGAGACAGAGGGGGCGCCCAGCAACGTAGGGAGCCCTCACAGAAGCAGGCTGCACCCACAGAAGTACCTGAACAGGCACTTGTAAGGTGAGTGAACTGGAGTCCACCCAAAGTCACAAAGGGAGTCTCACGACGCCGGAGGACAACTCAGAAGGTTGTGCACTGCAGGAAGGAGTGCCGGGGACCCAGGCTTGGCTGTGTACGTAGGAAATCCTGGAAGAGTGCACAGGAGCCGGAGCAGCTGCAAATCACGCGGTACCCAGCAATGCAGTCTAGCGTGGGGAGGCAAGGACTTGTCTCCACCAGACTTGGACTGAAGAGTCATTGGACTGTGGGAGCCACTTGGATAGGGTTGCTGAGTTCCAGGGACCACGCTCGTCGTGCTGAGAGGGGACCCAGAGGACCGGTGATGCAGTTTTTTTGTTGCCTGCGGTTGCAGGGGGAAGATTCTGTCGACCCACGGGAGATTTCTTCAGAGCTCCTGGTGCAGAGAGGAGGCAGGCTACCCCCAGAGCATGCGCCACCTGGAAACAGTCGAGAAAGCCGGCAGGATGAAGCGATACAAGGTTGCTAGTAGTCATCTTTGCTACTTTGTTGCGGTTTTGCAGGTGTCCTGAGCAGTCAGCGGTCGATCCTTTGGCAGAAGGTGAAGAGGGAGATGCAGAGGAACTCTGGTGAGCTCTTGCATTCGTTATCTGGTGAGATCCCCAAAGCAGAGACCCTAAATAGCCAGAAAAGGACGTTTGGCTACCTAGGAAGGAGGATTGGCTACTAAGAGAGGTAAGAGCCTATCAGAAGGAGTCTCTGACGTCACCTGCTGGCACGGGCCACTCAGAGCAGTCCAGTGTGCCAGCAACACCTCTGAATCCAAGATGGCAGAGGTCTGGGGCACACTGGAGGAGCTCTGGGCACCTCCCCTGGGAGGTGCAGGTTAGGGGAGTGGTCACTCCCCTTTCCTTTGTCCAGTTTCGTGCCAGAGCAGGACTGGGGGATCCCTGAACCGGTGTAGACTGGCTTATGCAAAGATGGGCAGCATCTGTGCCCATCAAAGCATTTCTAGAGGCTGGGGGAGGCTACTCCTCCCCAGCCTTTCTCACCTTTTCCAAAGGGAGAGGGTGTAACACCCTCTCTCTGAGGAAGTCCTTTGTTCTGCCTTCCTGGGCCAGGGCTGCCTGGACCCCAGGGGGGCAGAAACCTGTCTGAGGGGTTGGCAGCAGCAGCAGCTGCAGTGAAACCCCGTAAAGGCAGTTTGGCTGTACCCGGGTTCTGTGCTAGAGAGCCGGGGGATCATGGAATTGTCTCCCCAATACCAGAATGGTATTGGGGTGACAATTCCATGATCTTAGACATGTTACATGGCAATGTTCGGAGTTCCTATTGTGACGCTACACATAGGTGGTGCCCTATGTGTAGGGCACACGTGTAATGGTGTCCCCGCATTCACAAAGTCCGGGAAAATTGCCCTGAACAATGTGGGGGCACCTTGGCTAGTGCCAGGGTTCCCACACACTATGTAACTTGGCACCCAACCTTCACCAGGTGAAGGTTAGACATATAGGTGACTTATAAGTTACTTAAGTGCAGTGTAAAATGGCTGTGAAATAATGTGGACATTATTTCACTCAGGCTGCAGTGGCAGCCCTGTGTAAGAATTGTCAGAGCTCCCTATAGGTGGCAAAAGAAATGCTGCAGCCCATAGGGATCTCCTGGAACCCCAATACCCTGAGTACATCAGTACCATATAGTAAGGAATTATATGGGTGTACCAGTATGCCAATGTGAATTGGTAAATTTAGCCACTAGCCTGTTAGGGACAAATTTGGAAGTAAAGAGAGAGCATAGCCACTGAGGTTCTGATTAGCAGAGCCTCAGTGAGACTTTTAGGTATCACACAGGGAACACATATAGGCCACAAACTTATGAGCACTGGGGTCCTGGCTAGCAGGGTCCCAGTGACACATAACAAACATACTGACAACATAGGGTTTTCACTATGAGCACTGGGCCATGGCTAGCAGAATCCCAGTGAGACAGTGAAAATACCCTGACATATACTCACAAACAGGCCAAAAGTGGGAGTAACAAGGATAGAAAGAGGCTACTTTCTCACACAATCCCCCCCCCCCAAACGAAGGACAATAAGGCTAACCTTGGCCAGTTGAGTCTTTATTGTCTAAGTGGTGATAAGTGGAGAGTAGCTCTGCAATGGACTGATTACTCCCTTTATCATCCACTATATGGTTACTTCCCTGTGGGGATGTAAACCACCCTGTTTGAAGTTTTTTAGCTAGCCAACAATGTGAAGATATATTTTCAGAGTTCATATCAGTAAGTTTTAGTTTAGAACAGTGGGAATTGTCCACTGGACCTATTTCAAGTGATGAGAATGCCAGACAGGGATGCTGTCTCAGTAAAGCCATAGCTGGGCAAAAACTTTGTCCATATGGCTGTAAGAGAGAACAGGGATGCTGTTTCTCTTGATTTGGAGCAGGGCAGGGTAGCAGTCCTATGAGCTCCACACTAGGGCAGGGCTGCTGTCCTAAGTGTTTTGAGGCAGTGCAGGGTTGCTGCACTAAAGTTTCTCTGGGAGGGTTGGAGGGATGCTCCATGTTAACTAAAATGGTGTTCTTTTTCTCACCAATAGTAGTTATCACACAGAGAGGTACTTCTACCTCAGGGAGTACATCTGTGTTAGCTGATGATTCCCTTGGCACAGGTGCCACCCCAGGAGAGGTTTCTCCTACCACAGGAATGGTGTCCTGTATGGCAGGGTGGTTAGGGGATACTTTGATGCCCTTTTTACCTGTTGTAGGAGAGGGATTTCATTTCAGTAGAAATGAAAGGAAGCAATTTCTCCGGGATACCCAGCATGGCTGCATGGGTATAAAACTCTACCTCAGCCCAACCTGAGGTCTGTAGGTCATTACATAAGAGACAGTCTACAGGTAAGCTAGGTGACACTACCACCTGCTTAGGGCCACTAACTCCACCCCAACTAAGCTGAACTATAGCTAAGGGAAGAAACTTAGTGGAGTTATGGACATCAATAATCTTGTACTGTTGTCCAATGATGTGTTGTTCAGGAGGCACTAGATTTTCAGTCACCAAAGTGATACTGGCACCTGTGTCCCTGTAGGCCTGGGCCTCAACAACATTTATTGAAACTGTCTGCCTGTACTTATCCATTGTAAAGGGACAAGCAGCGAGTGTGGCAAGGCCAATGCCATCAGGTGTGACAGAAGCTGTCTTGGGACTGACTACCCCAGTTTCTATGATGGACCCATAAGTGAACCCAACTACACCCTTACTTTGACTGTTGCCAGCAGTCCCACCACTATTACCACTACTGCTAAGGGCACTAGAGTTTGATGTATTAGTGGTGGTTGGCTCAGGGGGTTTACCTGGACAGGACTTATCCCTTTGCCAATGGCCTTTATTATTTACACACATAGCACCAAGGCTTTTTAATGTGTGTGTTTTGTGAAGAAGAGGAAGAAGATTATTTATTCCCACCCCCTGAAGAGTGTTTAGGATTTTAAGAAGGATCTTTTGGTTTACCCTTATCCCCATGCTTATCCTGAGATTTCTCACCATCTTTCTTCTTGCCATCCTTGTCACCTCCTGTATGAACCTTTCTGTTCACTCTTGTTCTGACCCATTTGTCTGCCTTCTTTTCCAGTTCTTGGGGAGAGGTCAGATCTGAGTCCACTAGATATTGGTGTAACAAGTCAGACACACAGTTATTCAAAATATGCTCTCTCAGAATAAGATTATACAGGCTTTCATAGTCAGAAACTTTACTGCCATGTAACCACCCTTCCAAGGCCTTTACTGAACAGTCTACAAAATCTGTCCAGTCTTGAGAGGACTCTTTTCTGGTGTCTCTGAACTTAATCCTGTATTGTTCAGTGGTTAAGCCAAATCCATCCAAGAGTGCATCCTTCAAAACTGCAAAATTGTTAGCATCACTTTTTCTAACAGTAAGGAGCCTATCCCTACCCTTTCCATTGAAAGAGAGCCACAATATAGCAGCCCACTGCCTTTGAGGGACCCCCTGTACCTTACAGGCCCTCTCAAGTGCAGCAAACCACTTATTGAAGACATCCCCCTCCTTGTAAGGGGGAACTATCTTGTGCAGATTCCTGGAATCATGCTCTCTAACAGGATTACTATCAGGAATACTGCTGCTGCCACCATGGGGTCCTAACCCCAATCTCTGTCTCTCCTTCTCCAGGTCTAGGGATTCCCTGTCTAGAGCTAGCTGTCGCTGTTTAAGCTTCAGTCTGGTCTCTTCCACTCTCAACTTTTTGAGTTCCCTTTCTAACATGTTGTCTTCAGGGTGGGTGGGTTGGGAATGCTTGGACACTGAGGACAAATTGGAAACAACAGAGGGAGATCTGTCCCTAACAGCTTGGACTCTAACAACCTGGCCTCCAGGAATACAAACATCCCTACTATGATGGGAGCTCCTATTACTACCAGCATTGCTAGGTGGTCTGTTAAGGGGCAGATTTGGAACAGAACCCTCCCCATCTCCCTCAAGGAGTTCCCCTGAGTCAGAATGGGAGCTGTGTATTAACTTCTCATTTGAAGTGCCTGCTTGGGACTCATCATTCACAATCAGCATGTTATATAGAAACTCTCTTGAAGGGTTCTTTCCTATCACTAAACCTCTATCTAAGCAGAGACTCCTTAGGCTCTTGAAATTTAAATTGTCATAGGTAGTATTGAGCATTTTAAGAGCAGAGTCTACAGCAGACATGATAAAAGAAGGTTTAGAGACAGTGAGAAGAAATAAAAAGTTTCAGAACTTTTTAAAGAAGAGAGAAAAAAACTTTTTCAAACTTTTTGGAAACTTTTAAAAGTTTTAGAGTACTTTTCAGCACTTAGTAGAAAGTGTAAGAGGAGAAAAGCAAAACATGTTGGTTAGGTGTACATACACTGAACTTGTTTTGTATATTTTTCTCTTAACAAAAGTACGAAATGACAAAGTGGTAAGTAGTTACAAGTACTTATCCCACCGCTGCACAAATAATGTAGGAGGCTGGCCTGGCTTATAGTGGGTACCAAGGGTACTTACACTCTGTGCCAGGTCCAGTTATCCCTTATTAGTGTAGAAGAGGTGTTTCTAGCAGCTTAGGCTGATAGAAGGTAGCTATGGAAGAGCAGCTAAGGCTGAACTAGGAGACATGTAAAGCTCCTACTTTACCACTGGTGTCATGTGCACAATATCATAAGAAAACACAATACACAGATATACTAAAAATAAAGGTACTTTATTTTTATGACAATATGCCAAAAGTATCTCAGTGAGTACCCTCAGTATGAGGATAAGGTATATACACAAGATATATGTACACAAACCACAATTATACAGTAAATAGCAAAAGGAAGTAATGCAAGCAATGTAAATTTAAAGTAGATTACAATAGTAGCACATAGGTGTAGGGGCAACACAAACCAAATACTCCAAAAGTGAAATGCAAACCACGAATGGACCCCAATCCTATGTGAGCTTGTAGAGGGTCGCTGGGACTGTAAGAAAACAGTGAGGGTTAGAAAAATAGCCCAACCCAAGACCCTGAAAGGTAGGTGTAAAGTGCACCTACTACCCCCAGAGAACACAGAAGTCGTGATAGGGGGTTTCTGCAAGAGGAACAACACCAGCAATGCAACAACAGTGGATTTCCAGACCTGGATACGTGTAAGAGAAGGGGACCAAGTCCAAGAGTCGTGACAGTGTCGAGAGTGGGCAGGAGCCCAGGAAATGCCAGCTGAGGGTGCAAGGAAGCTGCCACCTGTTGGAAGAAGCTTGGAGTTCTGCAAGAAAGAAGAGAACTAGGAACTTCTCCTTTGGAGGATGCATGTCCCACGTCGTGTAGAAGCTTGCAGAGGTGTTCCCACGCAGAAAGACCGCAAACAAGCCTTGCTAGCTGCAAGGGTCACGGTTAGGGTTTTTGGGTGCTGCTGTGGCCCAGGGGGGACCAGGATGTCGCCACTTGGAAGAGGAGACAGAGGGGGCGCCCAGCAAGATAGGAAGCCCTCACAGAAGCAGGCAGCACCCGCAGAAATACCTGAACAGGCACTTGGAAGAGGAGTGAACCGGAGTCCACCCGAAGTCACAAAAGGGAGTCCAACGACGCGGGAGGACAACTAAGAAGATTGTGCACTGCCGGAAGGAGTGTCGGGGACCCAGGCTTGGCTGTGCACAAAGGAAATCCTGGAAAAGTGCACAGGAGCCGGAGCAGCTGCAAATCACGCAGTACCCAGCAATGCAGTCTAGCGTGGGGAGGCAAGGACTTACCTCCACCAGTCTTGGACTGAAGAGTCACTGGACTGTGGGAGCCACTTGGACAGGGTTGCTGAGTTCCAGGGACCACGCTCGTTGTGCTGAGAGGGGACCCAGAGGACAGATGATGCAGTTTTTTGTTGCCTGCGGTTGCAGGGGGAAAATTCTGTCGACCCACAGGAGATTTCTTTAGAACTCCTGGTGCAGAGAGGAGGCAGGCTACCCCCAGAGCATGCACCACCTGGAAACAGTCGAGAAAGCCGGCAGGATGAAGTGATACAAGGTTGCTAGTAGTCGTCTTTGCTACTTTGTTGCGGTTTTGCAGGCGTCCTGAGCAGTCAGCGGTCGATCCTTTGGCAGAAGGTGAAGAGGGAGATGCAGAGGAACTCTGGTGAGCACTTGCATTCGTTATCTGGTGAGATCCCCAAAGCAGAGACCTTAAATAGCCAGAAAAGGAGGTTTGGCTACCTAGGAAGGAGGATTGGCTACTAAGAGAGGTAAGAGCCTATCAGAAGGAGTCTCTGACATCACCTGCTGGCACTGGCCACTCAGAGCAGTCCAGTGTGCCAGCAACACCTCTGAATCCAAGATGGCAGAGGTCTGGGGCACACTGGAGGAGCTCTGGGCACCTCCCCTGGGAGGTGCAGGTCAGGGGAGTGGTCACTCCCCTTTCCTTTGTCCAGTTTCACGCCAGAGCAGGGCTGGGGGATCCCTGAACCGGTGTAGACTGGCTTATGCAAAGATGGGCAGCATCTGTGCCCATCAAAGCATTTCCAGAGGCTGGGGGAGGCTACTCCTTCCCAGCCTTTCTCACCTTTTCCAAAGGGACAGGGTTTAACACCCTCTCTCTGAGGAAGTCCTTTGTTCTGCCTTCCTGGGCCAGGGCTGCCTGGACCCCAGGGGGGCAGAAACCTGTCTGAGGGGTTGCCAGCAGCAGCAGCTGCAGTGAAACCCCGGAAAGGCAGTTTGGCTGTACCCGAGTTCTGTGCTAGAGAGCCGGGGGATCATGGAATTGTCTCCCCAATACCAGAATGGTATTGGGGTGACAGTTCCATGATCTTAGACATGTTACATGGCCATGTTCGGAGTTACCATTGTGACGCTACACATAGGTGGTGCCCTATGTGTAGGGCATGCGTGTAATGGTGTCCCCGCACTCACAAAGTCCGGGGAAATTGCCCTGACCAATGTGGGGGCACCTTGGCTAGTGCCAGGGTGCCCACACACTAAGTAACTTGCCACCCAACCTTCACCAGGTGAAGGTTAGACATATAGGTGACTTATAAGTTACTTATGTGCAGTGTAAAATGGCTGTGAAATAATGTGGGCATTATTTCACTCGGGCTGCAGTGGCAGGCCTGTGTAAGAATTGTCAGAGCTTCCTATGGGTGGCAAAAGAAATGCTGCAGCCCATAGGGATCTCCTGGAACCCCAATACCCTGGGTACCTCAGTACCATATACTAGGGAATTATATGGGTGTACCAGTGTGCCAATGTGAATTGGTAAATTTAGTCACTAGCCTGTTAGTGACAAATTTGGAAGTAAAGAGAGAGCATAACCACTGAGGTTCTGATTAGCAGAGCTTCAGTGAGACAGTTAGGCATCACACAGGGAACACATATAGGCCACAAACGTATGAGCACTGGGGTCCTGGCTAGCAGGGTCCCTGTGACACATAACAAACATACTGACAACATAGGGTTTTCACTATGAGCTATGGGCCCTGGCTAGCAGAATCCCAGTGAGACAGTGAAAACACCCTGACATATACTCATAAACGGGCCAAAAGTGGGGGTAACAAGGCTAGAAAGAGGCTACTTTCTCACACAACCACCCCCCCCCCAAACGAAGGACAATAAGGCTAACCTTGGCCAGTTGAGTCTTTATTGTCTAAGTGGTGATAACTGGAGACTAGCTCTGCAATAGACTGGTTACTCCATTTATCATCCACTATATGGTTACTTCCCTGTGGGGATGTAAACCACCCTGTTTGAAGTTTTTTAGCTAGCCAACAATGTGAAGATATATTTTCAGAGTTCCTATCAGTAAGTTTTAGTTTAGAACAGTGGGAATTGTCCACTGGACCTATTTCTACTGATGAGAATGCCAGACAGGGATGCTATCTCAGTAAAGCCATAGCTGGGCAAACACTTTGTCCATATGGCTGTAAGAGAGAACAGGGATGCTGTTTCTCTTGATTTGGAGCAGGGCAGGGATGCTGTCCTATGAGCTCCACACTAGGGCAGGGCTGCTGTCCTAAGTGTTTTGAGGCAGTGCAGGGTTGCTGCACTAAGGTTTCTCTGGGAGGGTTGGAGGGATGCTCCATGTTAACTAAAATGGTGTTCTTTTTCTCACCAATAGTAGTTATCCCACAGAGAGGTACGTCTACCTCAGGCAGTACATTTGTGTTGGCTGATGATTCCCTTGGCACAGGTGCCACCCCAGGAGAGGTTTCTCTTACCACAGGAATGGTATCCTGTATGGCAGGGTGGTTAGGGGATACATTGATGCCCTTTTTACCTGTTGTAGGAGAGGGATCCTGAGATTTCAGGCCTTTTTCTCTCCTTTGCTTTTTCATTTCAGTAGAAATGAGAGGAAGCAATTCCTCACGGATACCCAGCATTGCTGCATGGGTATAAAACTCTACGTCAGCCCAACCTGAGGTCTCTAGGTCATTACCTAAGAGACAGTCTACAGGTAAGCTAGGTGACACTACCACCTGCTTGGGGCCAGTAACTCCACCCTAACTAAGCTGAACAATAGCTAAGGGAAGAAACTTAGTGGAGTTATGGACATCAATAATCTTGTACTGTTGTCCAATGATGTGTTGTTCAGGAAGCACTAGGTTTTCAGTCATCAAAGGGATACTGGCACCTGTGTCCCTGTAGGCCTGGGCCTCAACAACATTTATTGAAACTGTCTGCCTGTACTTATCCATTGTAAAGGGACAAGCAGCCAGTGTGGCAAGGCCAATGCCACCAGGTGTGACAGAAACTGTCTTGGGACTGACTACCCCAGTTTCTATGATGGACCCATAAGTGAACCCAACTACACCCTTACTTTGACTGTTGCCAGCAGTCCCACCACTATTACCACTACAGCTAGGGGCACTAGAGTTTGATGTATTAGTGGTGGTTGGCTCAGGGGGTTTACCTGGACAGGACTTATCCCTTTGCCAATGGCCTTTATTATTTACACACATAGCACCAAGGCTTTTTAATGTGTGTGTTTTGTGAAGAAGAGGAAGAAGATTATTTTTTCCCACCCCCTGAAGAGTGTTTAGGATTTGAAGAAGGATATTTTGGTTTACCCTTATCCCCATGCTTATCCTGAGATTTCTCACCATCTTTCTTCTTGCCATCCTTGTCACCTCCTGTATGAACCTTTCTGTTCACTCTTGTTCTGACCCATTTGTCTGCCTTCTTTTCCAATTCTTGGGGAGAGGTCAGATCTGAGTCCACTAGATATTGGTGTAACAAGTCAGACACACAGTTATTCAAAATATGCTCTCTCAGAATAAGATTATACAGGCTTTCATAGTCAGAAACTTTACTGCCATGTAACCACCCTTCCAAGGCCTTTACTGAAAAGGTACTTTATTTTTATGACAATATGCCAAAAGTATCTCAGTGAGTACCCTCAGTATGAGGATAAGTTATACCTGCCTGCTTCTGTGAGGGCTCTCTAAGTTGCTGAGCGCCCCCTCTGTCTCCTCCTCCAAAAGGCAATATCCTGGTCCTTCCTGGTCCTCAGCAGCACCCAAAAACCTCTACAGCAACCCTTGAAGCTAGCAAGGCTTGTTTGCGGTATTTCTGTGTGGGTACAGCTCTGCAAGCTTCATCGCAACGTTCCTAGTCCTCTTCTTTCTTGCAGAATTCCAAGCTTCTTCCATCCGGAGGCAGCTTCCTTGCACCTTCATCCGGAGTTTCCTGGGCTCCTGCCCCCCCTGGACACTGTCGCAACTATTGGACTTGGTCCGCTTGCCTTGCAGGTCCTCAGGTCCGGAAATCCGTTGTCAGTGCACTGCTGATGTTTGTTCTTCCTGCAGAATCCCCCTATCACGACTATTGTGCTCTCTGGGGGTAGTAGGTACACATTACTCATACTTTTCAGGGTCTTGGGGTGGGGTATTTTAGTAACCCTCACTGTTTTCTTACAGTCCCAGCGACCCTCTACAAGCTCACATAGGTCTGGGGTCCAATTGTGATTCGCATTCCACTTTTGGAGTATATGGTTTGTGTTGCCCCTATACCTATGCTTGCCTATTGCAACCTATTGTAATTCTACATTGTTTGCATTACTTTTCTTGCTCTTACTTACCTAATTTTGGTTTGTGTACATATAACTTGTGTATATAACTTACCTTCTTACTGAGGGTACTCACTGAGATACTTTTGGCATATTGTCATAAAAATAAAGTACCTTTATTTTTAGTAACTCTGTGTATTGCGTTTTCTTATGATATTGTGCATATGATATAAGTGGTATAGTAAGAGCTTTGCATGTCTCCTAGTTCAGCCTAAGCTGCTTTGCCATAGCTACCTTCTATCAGTCTAAGCTGCTAGAAACACCTCTTCTACACTAATAAGGGATAACTGGACCTGGCACAAGGTGTAAGTACCTCTGGTACCCACTACAAGCCAGGCCAGCCTCCTACAGGGGTCCACTCCATTTGTCTTGGAGTGCTCTTTGGGCCACAAGCTCCAATACCCACACCTTCTGTCCTGGGTGGTACTGAGTCAGGACAGCCTTCTGGTCATGCCATTGCTTTTGCAGCTCCTGGCTGGCCTGAAGGTTTTTACTGGCCTTTTTCATATACTCAGTCATTCTGGATCTTAGGCCAGGTACGTAGTCCACTATGTCCTTTTAGGAGCTTTTAAAGGTTGTTCCCAACCCTCCTTCACAAGAGTGAGTGGACCTCTTACAGGGTGTCCAAAGAGGAGTTCAAAGGGGCTGAAGCCCACTCCTTTCTGGGGTACCTCCCTGTAAGCAAAAAGGAGGCAAGGTAACAGGACATCCCATCTCCTCCTGAGTTTTTCATGGAGTCCCATTATCATAACTTTGAGAGTTTTATTAAACCTCTCAACCAGACCATTTGTTTGTGGATGGTAAGGGGTAGTAAACTTGTAGGTAACAGCACACTCCTTCCACATTGCTTTTAGGTATGCAGACATGAAGTTGCTACCTCTGTCTGACACGACCTCTTTAGGAAAACCAACCATGGAAAAGGTTCCTAGGAGGGCCTTTGCCACTGCAGGAGATGTAGTGGTCCTTAAAGGTATGGCTTCAGGATATCTTGTGGCATGGTCCACTACCACCAAGATAAATCTATTGCCTCAAACAGTTGTTGGGTCAAGGGGGCCAACTATGTCAACCCCTACCTTTTCAAAGGGCACCCCAACCACTGGTAGTGGAATTAGAGGGGCCTTTGGAGTGCCACCAGTCTTGCCACTGGCTTGGCAGGTCACACAAGATTTACAAAAGTATTTTGTGTCCTCTAACATATGAGGCCAGTGAAACAAGGGGACAAGTCTTTCCCAAGTTTTCGTCTGGTCCAAATGCCCAGCCAAAGGAATGTCATGTGCTAGGGTGAGAAGAAACTCTCTGTACTGCGGGGGAATGACCAATCTCCTGGCAGCTCCAGGCTTTGGGTCCCTTGACTCTATGTACAAGAGGTTGTCTTCCCAGTATACCCTATGACTGTCACTGACATCCCCATTTTGCTGTTTGACAGCTTGCTGTCTGAGACCCTCTAATGTGTGAAAGGTTTGCTGTGCCATACTCATCTCTTCCCTGGCAGGCCCCCCTGCACCCAAAAGCTCAGCATGTCTGCTGCCAGCTCCTCTGGTGTAGGTTCTGCACAGGGAGAGAATTCCTCTTCCTCAAAAGGGGAATCATCTGTAGAGGGAGGGATAGTTGGTAGGGATTTACCCTTTCTACCCCTAGCTTTAGGAAGCACTTGGTCCATTGTTTCAGGATCCAAGTTTCCCTGTCCTTTTTGCTTCTTGGCCTGAGCCCTTGTCAAAGCAAAAATATGCCCAGGAATGCCCAGCATTGCTGTATGAGCCTCCAACTACACTTCTGCCCAAGCTGATGTCCCCAAATCGTTTCCTAGTAGACAGTCTACAGGTAAATCTGTGGCTACCACAACTTTCTTTGGACCATTAACCCCACCCCCAGTTGAGATTCACAACAGCCATGGGGTGGCTAAGAGTGTTGTTATGAGTGTCTGTCACTTGGTACTGCTGACCAAGTAGGTGTTGATCAGGGTGGACCAGTTTTTCTATCACCATAGTTACACTGGCTCCTGTGTCCCTGTAGGCCTCAGCCTCAACACCATTGATTAGGGGAAGTTGCTTGTATTTACCCATATTTAGGGGACAAGCAACCAAGGTGGCAAAATCAA